>NC_134470.1:44371906-44739406 GCF_964194025.1 Convolutriloba macropyga | reverse complement strand
GTTACAGTTTTCTGAATATGAATCATTTTTTTTGTTGAGAAATGTGACATAAAATGGCGAAAATTGGAACTATTGTTCTTAAGTTTTAGACAAGTTTCATAACCTATTATGACATGCCTATTGTTTTGCGAGTATCTGGTTGTCCTATTGGCTGAAAGGAATTTTTCTTTGAATTTACATGCTTTTGTAATATTTAAAAAAATTATTAACTTTTTCCAGTTTTTTTAGTGCAAGTTGTTAAGAGCTTTTTTTCATAATTTGACCTCAAGTATTTTAAAAAAATTCACATAAATAGTTTTAGTAAGTACTAGTTGTTTTGACGAAGTAATTTTGGCAGAGATAGTTATTTCGGGATCTCAATTTATAACAAAAATTGATCAGATTTTTTAAAACAGATTTGATTTTCTTGTTTTTACTTTTTTGTTTTATGGTTTTGTTTCCAGATAATCATAAATTAGTGGAGGCACATTTTTTCTGATGAGTAGTTGAATGGCGTTTAAATATGGATTTCCACTTCGAGTCGTTTCCGGAATTCTTCACGCTAGTTTTATTTTCTAAGATCTGTTCACAGGTGTTCATGATTTTTGAAGTCAAATTGGAGTAGTGGTTTTGCTCCCGCCGAAACAGGAAATGGAGGGAAAAAGCTAGTGGTTTTGCGTTGTGAAATTTTTTTGTTCTAATTTTATAATCGAGTGAGAAAACGGAGTTTGAACAAAAATTCGCTTTCTCGCTAGTGGGTTTTTGTTCGCATGTGGAAATTTCACTTTGATTTTTACTGTTTTTTCAATTTTTCTGATTGGATTTTTTTTCCAAATGGTTTTCCCAATCCATTCAGAGTTCCTTCTAGGCCTAGGTTTTTGTTTGTACCAAATTTCCATCTCTCGCTAATTGTTTTTTTGTTCATATGCGGCATTTTGACATTGATTTTCTGTTTTTTTAATTGTTTTTGATCTGAATTGCTTGGAAATGGTGTTCCCAATTCAGTCATGGTACGTTCCGGGTCTAGTTTTTTTTATTCAATGAAAATTGTTCGAATTGTGCGTCAGGACTTGTCCTGCTATGTTTTTTTTATTTCGTCGTCAAGATTTTTGTTGCCACCATATGACGTTACAACTTCTTTTTGTTCATTCGTTCATGAAATTTCAACTGAACTGCGTGCTTGACGTCAGTTTTCGCTCTTAGTGGAGCAATGTTTTTTGTTCATTCGCGGGATTAAATTTTTGGTCAGACGTGACTTACCTCACTCTCAAAAATGACTTCCTCACTTTGAAATAGATTTTTATTTACTTTAATTCAGAGATAAGGTCAAGTGAATGTGTGTCTCTCTAAATAAGATTAATTGAGAGCAGCTAATTGAGGCAGCAAAAACTAATACCGATTCTTAATCAAATATAACATCTCAGCTTTCAATGAAAAGACTTTTTTTTGTCTGTCTTTTTTGAGACTGCAGATCTACGAAGCTATTCCGGCTATTTTTTGGCAATCTGCCAGCTATATTTTTATAGTTTTAACTTCAATTCAAATTTCTCTGAAATCAGTACTTATTCGATTATGACACTTGGTGGTAACTTCACCAGTCTAAATACAAAAAAAAACACTAAATGATCGAACTCTTCGTGCTCGTTTATAGTTGTTATAAACACAAGTGTGGAAGTTATTTGTGCAAATCAGTCAACAGAAGAATTTATTGCAGCATTGGAAATGCTATGTTAGTGTTTGAATGCTATGTTAGTGTTTGTAATTTGAATGCTGCTTTATAGGTCCTGTTTTTTTTACGGATTTACATGTACTTGTAAACTCAATGTAAAATGGGAGGCTGTTGTTATTCCAGGTGGGCAGCAGGGTGAATTGAGTGGGAGTGTTGGCAATAACAGTGGACAGGGGATGGTGGGCGGAGGGGCCAACCTAGAACAGGAGGACTCAGAGGGTGTCTGGAGTCCGGACATAGAACAAAGCTTCCAAGAAGCAGTGGCACTCTATCCACCCTGTGGGAGGAGAAAAATCATCATCACCGAAGAGGGAAAGATGTTTGGTGAGTGGCTAGTTGGCAAGGAACAATCTGTGTTTATTAACAGCTGCATAGCGATAGCTGGCGCTATTATTGGCCTTCTCTTGTTAATAGCCGCCCTCATCTTCTCAGCCGGCTATTATAGCGCTCCTATTTTTTTTCACTTCGTCGAACTTTTTTTTCGCTTTACCCATTTTTCCGCTTTTTAATAGCCGCCCTCATCTTCTCAGCCGGCTATTATAGCGCTCCTATTTTTTTTACAATTCAAAGAATTTGAATTGTATTGGGGCGCTGTCTTTTTTACGACTCGAAGAGGAGTATTGGTTTTCTCTCGGTTTTTTTACAGGAAGTAGATTTGTTCACGCGGCATTTTGACCTAAAAGCAAAGCATTTTGAGAAAAGCTGTCTTGGTGAACAGATTTTCGCTAAGCGAGAGAAGTTTTTTGATCTTGCGCTGCGTTTAGTGAATGACTTTATGACTTTGAAAAGTAGTTTTTGACTGAATGGAACATATAGATAACCGTTTTTAGCCGTTTTTTCGCTTAAGTGGCCAATTTTTTTTGCTTTTAATTTGGTTTCCTGTAGAAATAATTTTTATTCGATACTTTATTGAACTGTCAACCTCGGAAGTTGATGCCAGAGTGTTTTGCAGAGCCTGAAAATGCGTTTCAAGTTGAAAATTGGCAAATATTTCTTGATTTTTTAAATAAATTTGGCTTTTTTTACTATTAATTTCTTCATTTTTGGATCTTTTAACCGTCTGTTTGTCAAAAATCAGTTAAAATGGCAACTTCTCTATAATAATTCATATACTCAACGCCTCTTTCTCCCTCGATGTAATTTTTTTTTTACAAAATTGTACATATGCTAATCCGATTTTGGTAGTTTTTTACGATGTTCATCAGTTTTTTGTTTGTATTTTGGTTGTAATTGCTAGAAATAGTCTTTTTGTGCAACATGAGGGACTTTAATTTCGTTTCAATAAAACAGTTTCAATAAAATTTTTGAAAAACAGTTAAAACTTTTTCATAAATGCAGTCTTAAAAGTTTTTTGACCATTTTCTTTGCAAAATGTTTCAATGCTTCGTATTTACGAATTCTGCTTTTTCCTATTTATTTGTTCTCCTCAGGAGGATAGATCTTTTTATCGGATGACTTGTTATCTTTTCTATGTCTTGAATGGTGAACAATGAAATGTATTCGTTTTTCTCAAATTTTTAAAACTGATTTTTAACTTTCAAAAATCAAGGTCTTTTTGTTACGGTGTTCCTTACATTGTGCCCATTTTCTTCACATTCTAGTTAGTATCAATCTAGCTTTGTCCTGGCATCTACATTTTTTTCGGTGTATTGATTTTTTCAGTTGTTAAGAATGAACGATTTCAGCTTTTTCTTAGATTTTCGTCATTTCTTTGGTTTGCAATTGATTTCATTCAACAGAAGGCAGTACTGACCGTTTGATAGCAAGCCTTTTCCAAAATTGCCACTTATGACTACTTACTGCAACGTTCTTCCGGCCTTGGTATTAATTTAATCGATTTTTTGCCTTTGAATATTCTTCTGCTGCTTATGTCTTTTCTACCATCAATTTAATTTTTGAATTAGTATGAAATCATGTTGTCTAGCATATGTACAACAAGGAACAAGTGAGAGTTGTTTTTGTCTTAATTGCAGTGATTAGAAGTGTAATTATAGGTGTTTCTTGACTCTTAAATTTGAGCTTTTTGAAAAGATTCAACTTAGTTTCTAAGATTATTATCAGCCATTTGCTTTCGCGATCTTTTTCAGATTAGAATCATTTATTATTTGAGGGCAATTGATAAGCTTGTCAGTTTTTTCAGACTATCAGTTTTTTGACCACCTTAATTATTTCGGATTTTTTAACGTTACCAAACATTTTCAATATTGTAAATTTTTGCTGCATTTTGTTTCTCTTGGTGACAGTGGTTTAAGTTTCACCAATTTTTAGAGCAGACCGTGAGAGATAGTGAGTTAATGGTTTAATACAAAAGGTAGTGGCTTCCGCTACATTTATGGTTTTGTTAGCGAAGTTTTGCCGCTTCGAGTCGCTTCCGGAATTCTTCCGGCTATGTTTTTTTTAAGATCTGTTCACACATTTTCATGATTTTTGAACAGAGGCAGTATAAAAAATTGAAGTCAGAAGTAGAAACGGGATAAACCCATAAAGCCCATTTTTAGATGCCCGCTATTTGAACGTCGTTCCTATAAGTTTTTGTTACCATCTCTAATGCTTATTGGTATTGATAGTAGCCCCTGTAGCCTCTCTCTAAGAAACAGAAGTACGTTATGTTCAACTACGAAATGCCATCAAAATAAATCGGACTTCAAAAAGGTTTTTGTACAAAAATCTTTTTTTTCAATATCATCTATTCTTTCAATCCCAATCATGCTTATTGGAATCAACGGCGGCTATTTTCCGGCAATCTGCCGGGTATGTTTCGACATTTTGCGTGAAATCTTTTTGACTTCTCTAGGCTAGTTTCATTCTTCTGTCATTCTGCTAAAAGTCCTTTTAAACAGCAGCTGCTCAGCAAAGCAATTCAAAATGAAGAGAGTCAGTATTAAAAAAATCAAAGTCAGAAATAGAAACGGGATAAAGCCCATTTTTAGATCCCGGTACTTGAACTTTGTTTTCTCATAATTTTTAGTTACTATCTATAATGCTTATTGGTATTGATACTAGACCCTGTAGCCTCTCACTGAGAGACAGTAGTATGTTCAATTACGAAATGACATCGAAATAAATCGCACTTAAAAATGTTTTTTATAAAACAATCAATTTTTTGATATTTTCTTTTCTCCAACCCCAATAGAGTTTTAGGAATCAACGGCGGCTATTTTCCGGCAATCTGCCGGGTATGTTTTTCTTAACGATTCGAACAGGAGTATTGGTTTTCTTAATGTTTTTGAAGTACTGTTTGTTCACAGTGTTTTTGAGAGACTAATAATCCGTTTCTATTTCAAAACGGGCACGTATTTTAAATTTTCTTACTTTTTTGATCTTTAAATGGATTTTTTAAAAAAATCAGTGCAGATGGCAATCTGTTTTTAATAATGCATGCACTGCGCGCGTCTTTATAACGTGAGGTTTCTGGTTTTATGAAATTGTCCAATTGGTAATCCGATTTTAACAGTTTGTCCAATTTCTCTGTATTTTTTTTGTTTGTATTTTGGTTTTAATTACTGGAAGAAGTCTTTTTGTGCAGCGTCAGAGATTTATAATTCGTTAGTTTGATCAATGAATCGTTTTTCGGAGTTAGGTCTGTGAATTTCAGTAAAAAAAAATTCTTTTAAAATTTTTAAAATTTTAAAGGTTTCAAATCTTTTAGTTTTGTAATTACTTTTTAAAAATCTATTCAGCTGAAGGGCTGTTTAGTTTTTCTGACTCTCGAATGCTAAATAATGACGTGAATTTGTTTTTCAACTTTACAATGTGTCTTTACAATGTTTTTTACATTTTGTCTATATATTTTCCACATTCTAGCGTATGTTCTAGAATTCTCCTCACACCTATGTTTTTTGTTTGCTCTGCTTTATCAGTTATTTAAAAATTAATTGTTTTTAGCTTTTTTAAATTTTCTCTCGTTTCCTCGGTTTGAGCATAATTTCATCTAGCATAATGCATAGAGAAATTGCTGGACTACCGTTTTCAAATATTGACTGATTACTTCTGTGTGCAAATTTTTGTGGGGCTAACGGTTTTGATTTTAAATTATTTGCCTTCTATTTGTCTTTTTTGGACTTCATAATGACCAATTTAGTATTTTTCTATAGTTTAATTCATTTCGTCTATCCTATCTCCAAGTCCTAATAGAAGTGACTCCGAATTGATAATTTGTTGTGGTTTTTTGGGTCCTATTTTTTATGTTCTTTTCTATAAAAAAATTTAATTTAGACTTTGAGAATATTATCTGCCTTATGCTTTCGCAATGTCCTTTCGGGTACTACAGTTGATTGAGGAGTTCTATTTTTCAAGACCAGTATTTTTTGTTATTTAAATGCAATTTTAGCTCTATCGTTTTTTTGAGACTATCAGTATTTAAACATCCTAAATGGTTAAGACATTTTTACCAAGTATTTTTATTAATATGAGGGTTGGTGGCACCAAGGTTTTGTCAAAATTTGATCTGTTATAAACATCTGTTAAACATCCTAAATGGTTAAGACATTTTTACCAAATATTTTTATTAATATGAGGGTTGGCGGCACCAAGGTTTTGTCAAAATTTGATCTGTTATAAATTTGTTCGGTTTTTTAATGCTTACTGACTGATGCCGTGATTGTTTGTATTTATTTGCCCCAATAATAGGGCTCAAGTCGCTCTCGAGGCAACAGCGGTATACGTATCACCATTTTAATTAAAATCTGGTGTTCTAAAGAACATAAGGCAAAGGTTTCAGCTGCAATCACGGTTTTTTTTGTGAAGCTCCGACGCTTCGCGGTGCTTCCGGAATTCTCCCGACTATTTTTTTATTTCAAGATTTTTTTACGACCATATGACGTCAGGACCACTTCAAATCGGCTTTTTGTTCATTTGTTCATGCAATTTCAGCTGATTTGCTTACGTGACGTCACAGTGAGTTTTTTTGTTCATTCGGGTGATTAAGGTTTTGGTCACACTTGACTTACCTCTCTCAAAAATGGCTTCTCCACTCTGAAATTGACTTTTTCACTTTAATTCAAGAGAGAAGGTCAAGTGAATGTGTGACACTTCAGTTGAAGGCTATTTGAGAGCAGCTAATCGAAGCAGCAATAAGTTATACAGATTCTGAATCAAAATATAACATTTTAACTTCTTTTTTGTCGTCTATTTCTTTCACTATGGTTTTGAGAATGCAGATCTATGACGCTATTGTGGCTAATTTCTGACAATCTGACAGCTATGTTTACTATTTTCGTTATGCAGTCAGTCTTTGAAGAGACATGCTTTATGAAAAGCTTTCGATGTAACTTATCTGCTATTTTCATGTAAATTGTTATGTGCGTGGCACAGATTGATTGCATGCACAGAGTTCAAGTGACTTGGTTGTGCAGGTTAAGACCAGTAGTGGTGTAAATATCTAATGGTAGACAGTTTATTGGTATATGTAAGTGTGGAAATTATTACCATTTAAATTATCAAAGTTTTCAGTTTTTTTAGTTTGGAATGCCTGAAACTGCAGCAATTTAATAGATTTAATTGTGAAAAAAGGAGCTATTGAAGTACAGTTTTGAACTTATAGGTCGTAACGAGTTGATTGCGCGCTTTATCAAGATCCGGACAGGAAAGCAGAGATCGCGCAAGCAAGTGTCCAGTCACATTCAGGTGCTGGCCAGGAAAAGGACGAGAGACCTATCTCAGAAACTCAAAACACTAGATGCGGTAAACACCAATTTGCCTCATTTTCCTTCCAATCTCATCTAACGTTTAAATGATCTGCATTATGTTCCTTTATAACATTCAATGTAGAAATTTAAGCACCTCAAAGGTAAGAAACTCATCAAACGAACAACTAATGCAATATGACAGTTGAGCGTGCAGACAAATGTAAAGCAATAGTTTTTGAACGACAAATATCCGAGAAAATGTCCTTCAAACTTTCGAATTTGTTGTCTCTCAGTTTTGTTTTTTTTTTCCTGCTATTGGGTCAATATGAGATTCTTTTAAGTCTCTTTGCAAATCCGTTTTTTTGATCTTAATGGCTTCTAAAACAATAGCTAGCCGCCGAAATTAAAAATAAAATCAAACAATTCAGACTAAATTTTCTGGTCCCATCCCGCAAAGTATTTCAAAAAACAACTCTCCAGAGGATTCCAATATTGGTTTTAAAACTTTAATAATTGTTTCTTAGTGTTCACGGTTCTACATCCGGACTTTTTATTTTCGGTTCAAGTCTTCAATATCGACATGTATTTTTTTTGCTGAAAACTACAAAATCATAAATTGCAAAATCTTAGTTCAAAATCAACTGACAATTAACTTGGTTAACATGATATTCTCATCAACACAGCAGATTAGCAGTTCATTTAATAAAATATCAGCAGTCCGGTTCTTTTCTTCACAACAAGAAATAGGCCTCTTGCAATATGCTTTTGTTCTCCCCACTTAGATCAGGTAAGAACAAAAACTTGGGCATCTTTTTAGTTTTTCGGGTTGAGGACATTTTCAAATTGAGCCGATTTAAAGTTGCTCGCACCATATTCAATTTGATTTCAGTTTGATGCCCCCACTCATTGGGTGACAAAAACATCAGAACGCTAATAATTGGCGTTAAAATTTGCTGCCCCTGCTGATTGGGTGACTTATAAAACAGATTTTTGAATCCATGCCAGCAGACATTTATTCTACAAGTACGTTGTCCTCTCAAGTATCGTGATAAATATTTGACAACTTTTATCCGATTACAACAGGAACGTCAACATATTTCTTTAAGGAATAAAAGCTCCATCTTCATAGCGAAACGATCTCCATTTAGATCTAGTTCCTCTTATGCACAGATTTGAAGCCCTTAAGATTGCAAAATTTAATCTCAGTTTGACCCAGTTCATGATAATGCTGTAGGGTTTGTCCCACTTAGAAGCGAGTCTGTCCGCCAGTCTTCTGAGAAAAATTTTGCTCTCTCTGGCCATCATGCCGTCAACACTGAAAATTAACGGAGTAAAAGGGATATGTTTTTCATGGCAAGCCTCGGAGTATTTTCTCCTCTTTTCGTCAGCGCAGCTTTCCAACACATCCTCTGGATTTCTGTTGCTGTAAGATTTAGCCTCAGTGTCTGTGACACGAATATCAAACGAGGCAGTTTCTTGTGGGCTCCAGACACCTCTTATGAGAAGATCGGCTCTTAAAGCTTTCTGATTCTCTGAATGTTCACGAATTACTGGTTCTTTTTGAGTGAAGTCCATGCAAGGCAGGATAAGTCTCCCAATAAATCTCTAATTTCATTATGCCTTTGTGTAATCAGGCCTCCTTTTTTGCAGATTAGGGCATGCTGAACATGGAAATCTTCACCACAACCGTCACATTTCACAGGGAGGTTTGTTAGGGGTAAACCGTATCTTAGCGCCATAGAATCCTGGAATTCGTTCTTCGACAAAACAAAATTGTCTCTCTCTGACACTTTTGCGGTTAACCAACAAGAGTTTCCCGTTTTGAAATTCCGCTCCATTCTTTTTCTCTCTGATGAGCATGCTTGTTCTAACAAAGCCTTATATGTATTATTCTGCTGGGACTCATTTTCCAGCTGAAAAGTTTGTTTGCTGCTGCGAACGTGAATTTTGTGTGCGTCGACGTCCAATACCGTTCCATTCACAATAGAATCCGAAATCAGTGAAGATGTTTTCTTGGACATTTCAAACTGTTCACTCGTCTTTACCTTAGGGTCAGGAATACCTAATCTTCCATTCTTAGCAGACAAACTGAACAGGGTACGTTGGGGATTACTCACATTATAAATGTTAGTTACGGTTGATATGAACTGGTTTTTTATTGAATCTTCTAGTGGTTTCAAAAATTCATCGCAACCTGGGACAACTCTCATGAGAAAATTCCATTCGGCCTGGACTGATTTAGTGAACACCGAGAAACTCTCATGAGGGCATGAATTGGCTGCAGCGCTCAAAAGTTGAATCTTAGCCTGCCAATTTTTGCTTTTTTCTGGAACAAATTCTTTCATGGTAGTTTTATCGCCAATGAAGCCTCCAAGATAACGTTTTCCAGTAACAATTTTCAAACCGGTTTGCTCAAAGCAACTCTTGGCTTCATCAACATGGTCTGGATGAACAATAAGGAAGCTTTTTTTGGCTCAGGGTAGTATCCATACTTTGTCCCCTCATCAACTACTTGTTGCAGCCACTGTTTTAAGTCATCAAACTTTGCGCAAGCCGCGGCATCCTCTGCATAAAAACTTTGTTTGTTTCGTCGGGTTGTGCAATTTTTGTATTAAAGGCAATAGAGCAACACCATAAAACAGCATTGGAAGAGGATCGCCTTGAGTTGTCCCTTCATCGCTGCGGATAAAAACGTCAGTATTGCTCAGCACAAGTTTAGAGCTTCCCTGGTAACTATTGTACAGAAAAGTGGAAGCTGTGGACCAAAGGGTTCGTGCGGAACTTCTGTTTATAGAATTGAATGCATTTTTTGCATCAAGCAGCAACAGACCAAAACCATTGGAGGACTTTTTCTCAAACAACTCTCGAAGTCCTCAATTCCACATGACACTCCACCCGCAAGTTGTTCTGATCCAAACGCATAAGCCAAGTGATCACCAGTTAAGTCAGCTACTGCTTTACCGAGTAGTCTTCGCAAAGTTTCACCAATGCCGATTGGTCTGACTCCTGGCTGTTTATCTAATGCAATAAGTCGACATGAGAACAAGGCTTTGATTTTACGCCACGAAATGATTTCGTTTGCGATCAAATTACCTAGCTGAGAAACTAAGTCTCTCAACCTGGAGCTTTCGAGGCCAAACCTAATTAACGCATCAAACCAGTGGTTGGCGTCTGATCCAGAGGGTCCTGAACTACCTAAAAGTTTGCGGGCTTGTTTTTCAACTGTACTACTTGTTATATTCAGTTTTTCCAGAGGAGGAAGCTCTGATATGTTGAATGTCCCCTCAAATAATTGTGAGGCTTTCGGGTGCTTTTCTTGCAGAATTTCGATTACAGTTCTTCCGTCTATTAAATCAGAAGGCTTAAGAACACTCGTTCCGTTTTCGTCTGCAAGGAACCTAGTTGCATTTTTGATGTTCCCTTCTTGAACCATTTTCACAAACGCTCGTAGTTTCTCCTCGGGGTCGCTCTTGAGTTCTCACAGCTTTGCTCGAGAATTGAGTGCATCTGTTAAAAGATTGAACAAGAGGTTGAAATTTTTCCATCGACCACTCCTTCATCCTACTTTCAATTGTTATTTTACATCTTTGGAGTGTGTCACTTTGTTGTCTCTGTGGAGTATGAGAGCCGAAAAAACCAGAAGTCGCTCTGATGGAATATTTGATTTCAGGAACAATTCAAGTTCGCAATTTAGCATCTCGACATACTGTTTACCAATTTTTCCCGTCGGCAATCTGTAAAATTTGCATCTGCCTGTGCAAACAGTATTCCATATATCTTCCCAAAGCTTTTCGTTCTCATGAGGCACGCTGTAATTTGTGAGAGGAAAAATTTCCTACATCAAAGATTCTTTCTCTGCATTTGATAAAATTTTATCTGCACGATTATTGTCCCCTAGATTAAGCCTCGCTAAATCTTGTGTTAAACCACTAGAAGAAAACTCAAAACAAAATTGCGCTGGTTTTTCAAAAGCGTTTTGTATCAAGTTGTTTACCTCATCGGTCATAACTGTATGCTGCTTGAGTTTTTCTACCAATTGCATATAAATCCAAACTGAATACGAGTCAAAAGTGGTGTCATACTTTCTATTCCAATTCACATAATGGACTCTTGGTCTGTTGTTTTCGTGGCCAATAACTTTTGCTTTGTATATGTTTTTATCGTGACCAGGAATCCAGATTTCAGTGTTCTTATGGACAAAATACTCGTCGTGGATTTCTTGGTTTTCGCTATCACTGCACTCGGCGGATTCAAAACCTGTCTGGATCTTTTCTGTTGTATCAAGCTGATTAGCTTGCTCAGAACTAAGTGGGTTGTGCATGGTAAACAATAATTTGACGCAAAAACAGTGAATAAATAAGCGGTTTGCGGTTTCAATCAAATTTAACTGGGTGTTTGTTAATTTATCTCGATTGGTGTCTATCGTGAAACTATAATCTCTGCAGTTTAAATTGCAAGAACCGCAAGCAGAACTCACTTTTTTGGTATCTTTTTGTTTTCCATTTTCCGACTTGTGAATGAAGAAGGCGAATTGGGGAATAATTTGAGACAATTGTTTTCACAGGCAAACCGCCCCAGAAAACTTCGGGGGGACAGCCACCACAGGAAGCTTACTTGGGGGGTGGGGTGGGATAAATGTCGTGACTCCTGACCAATGAAGCTTATGGCAACCGCGACAACAAATACGTAAAAAGTATTAGAAAAGGAACGATCTCACCGGGGAACTGATATAAAGATCTTCGTCTAGCCCCAATAGCCACAAATAGATTCCACATGCACTCCACAAATAAATAATCAGGACGCAAAAACAGGGGGGGGGGCAAAAAATATTTATATCGAGCTCAAGTTTCGATAATTTTCTCCTTTTAGCTGCTAAATTTGCTTAACAACCTAACAACGCACGTGCTTAACAACCTAACAACGCACGTCTTTGAGGAATACACATTTATGGAATACATCGACATGTATTCCATATATGTATTCCATATATCCTGTCTTTAACATAGCTTTTGCTATGACTGAATCTTCCAACTCCATTCAGTGGGGGGGGGGTTATATGCTCAATTGGTTCAACTGGGTTGTTGTCTGGTACATTTTGGCCGGTCGATAAGTTTATCAAAGAGAGTTAGTTTAGAGTGGTATCATTAGACAGCCCATAAAGCTAAAGCGTAGAGTATTTCATTCTGGAGTTTTATTTATTTTATCGGGGTTTAATTTTAAGTAAACCGACATTGGCTGATTTTCGCTATTTTTGTTCACTTTTGAAACGCTCAAACTTTTTGTTACGATGAGGCAGGATTGTTGAATTTCTTGGGTTTTTTTTAACATTTTGGTTGGATTTTCTGTTGATTTACCTTTTTTATGTGTTCTCTGAGTAGAACTGCCCTAAGGCTTGCTCAAAGAGTCAAAAGTTAATAGGGGAGCTAGTTAAACCTCTAATGTCTCGTAACACTATTTGGTACAGCAGTTTTTTTGCTGTTTTAAGTCAATTCAACGCAATTGTATTCATTTTCAGCGTCCTTTCCGATCTAGTATAAATGGTTTTGGTAATTGTCGGTGTAATGAAAAGATAAAGATATTTAATAAAGAAGATAAACACTATCATGAAGCCAAAAACACCTGTCATATATGCGGCAAAACATGTATTAATAAAGTTAGAGATCACTGTCATGAAAACGGTAAAATATAGAGGACCAGCATGTAAATTGTGTAATCTAAGATACAGACAACAAAACTTCATTCCTATATTATTCCATAATAGCAGTGGTTATGATTTCAATCTACTATATAGTGAACTTTTTTAATAGTGAAAAAAGAAAAGTAGATAACATACCTTTAGCTGCTGGTAAGTCTAAGATGTTTAGTATTGGTTGTCTTAAATTCTTAGATAGTTATAACTTCTTAGCTATGCCTCTAGATCAAATGGCAAAGATATATCATTGTAAAACTAAAACATTATATCCATATGAACACTTTGGCTTAGACTCATACCAAGAAGTTATAGGTAATCTAAATAGAGAAGACTTCCAATCCTAACTATTTAATAAATTACCAACACAGGAAGAAGTCGATATCTTTAATAAAGACAACAGTCATAAAACTGGTAAAGATCGAACTATAGAGTATTTACATAATGATGTGGAAATATTAGACTACTGCATGAATAAATATGGTGAATTAAGTTTGAAAGAATTGAGTCTCAACCCTCTACACTATGTAAGTCTCCCGGGTTATAGTTTTGATTGCTGTTTAATGTCAAGTGGTTTTACATCAGATACATTACAAGATAAACAAATGCTAGATGATTTCGTTGAAACAAAGAGTGGTGGTATATGTGGTATAATGGGTGACAGATATATTAATCATATTAATAGGTCAATCAGGGAACCACTCCTTCATCCTACTTTCAATTGTTATTTTACATCTTTGGAGTGTGTCACTTTGTTGTCTCTGTGGAGTATGAGAGCCAAAAAAACCAGAAGTCAATCTGATGGAATATTTGATTTCAGGAACAATTCAAGTTCGCAATTTAGCATCTCGACATACTGTTTACCAATTTTTCCCGTCGGCAATCTGTAAAATTTGCATCTGCCTGTGCAAACAGTATTCCATATATCTTCCCAAAGCTTTTCGTTCTCATGAGGCACGCTGTAATTTGTGAGAGGAAAAATTTCTTTCATCAAAGATTCTTTCTCTGCATTTGATAAAATTTTATCTGCACGATTATTGTCCCCTAGATTAAGCCTCGCTAAATCTTGTGTTAAACCACTAGAAGAAAACTCAAAACAAAATTGCGCTGGTTTTTCAAAAGCGTTTTGTATCAAGTTGTTTACCTCATCGGTCATAACTGTATGCTGCTTGAGTTTTTCTACCAATTGCATATAAATCCAAACTGAATACGAGTCAAAAGTGGTGTCATACTTTCTATTCCAATTCACATAATGGACTCTTGGTCTGTTGTTTTCGTGGCCAATAACTTTTGCTTTGTATATGTTTTTATCGTGACCAGGAATCCAGATTTCAGTGTTCTTATGGACAAAATACTCGTCGTGGATTTCTTGGTTTTCGCTATCACTGCACTCGGCGGATTCAAAACCTGTCTGGATCTTTTCTGTTGTATCAAGCTGATTAGCTTGCTCAGAACTAAGTGGGTTGTGCATGGTAAACAATAATTTGACGCAAAAACAGTGAATAAATAAGCGGTTTGCGGTTTCAATCAAATTTAACTGGGTGTTTGTTAATTTATCTCGATTGGTGTCTATCGTGAAACTATAATCTCTGCAGTTTAAATTGCAAGAACCGCAAGCAGAACTCACTTTTTTGGTATCTTTTTGTTTTCCATTTTCCGACTTGTGAATGAAGAAGGCGAATTGGGGAATAATTTGAGACAATTGTTTTCACAGGCAAACCGCCCCAGAAAACTTCGGGGGGACAGCCACCACAGGAAGCTTACTTGGGGGGTGGGGTGGGATAAATGTCGTGACTCCTGACCAATGAAGCTTATGGCAACCGCGACAACAAATACGTAAAAAGTATTAGAAAAGGAAGATCTCACCGGGGAACTGATATAAAGATCTTCGTCTAGCCCCAATAGCCACAAATAGATTCCACATGCACTCCACAAATAAATAATCAGGACGCAAAAACAGGGGGGGGGGGGGCAAAAAGTATTTATATCGAGCTCAAGTTTCGATAATTTTCTCCTTTTAGCTGCTGAATTTGCTTAACAACCTAACAACGCACGTGCTTAACAACCTAACAACGCACGTCTTTGAGGAATACACATTTATGGAATACATCGACATGTATTCCATATATGTATTCCATATATCCTGTCTTTAACATAGCTTTTGCTATGACTGAATCTTCCAACTCCATTCAGTGGGGGGGGTTATATGCTCAATTGGTTCAACTGGGTTGTTGTCTGGTACATTTTGGCCGGTCGATAAGTTTATCAAAGAGAGTTAGTTTAGAGTGGTATCATTAGACAGCCCATAAAGCTAAAGCGTAGAGTATTTCATTCTGGAGTTTTATTTATTTTATCGGGGTTTAATTTTAAGTAAACCGACATTGGCTGATTTTCGCTATTTTTGTTCACTTTTGAAACGCTCAAACTTTTTGTTACGATGAGGCAGGATTGTTGAATTTCTTGGGTTTTTTTTTAACATTTTGGTTGGATTTTCTGTTGATTTACCTTTTTTATGTGTTCTCTGAGTAGAACTGCCCTAAGGCTTGCTCAAAGAGTCAAAAGTTAATAGGGGAGCTAGTTAAACCTCTAATGTCTCGTAACACTATTTGGTACAGCAGTTTTTTTGCTGTTTTAAGTCAATTCAACGCAATTGTATTCATTTTCAGCGTCCTTTCCGATCTAGTATAAATGGTTTTGGTAATTGTCGGTGTAATGAAAAGATGGTATTTAATAAAGAAGATAAACACTATCATGAAGCCAAAAACACCTGTCATATATGCGGCAAAACATGTATTAATAAAGTTAGAGATCACTGTCATGAAAATGGTAAAATATAGAGGACCAGCATGTAAATTGTGTAATCTAAGATACAGACAACAAAACTTCATTCCTATATTATTCCATAATAGCAGTGGTTATGATTTCAATCTACTATATAGTGAACTTTTAGAATAGTGAAAAAAGAAAAGTAGATAACATACCTTTAGCTGCTGGTAAGTCTAAGATGTTTAGTATTGGTTGTCTTAAATTCTTAGATAGTTATAACTTCTTAGCTATGCCTCTAGATCAAATGGCAAAGATATATCATTGTAAAACTATAACATTATATCCATATGAACACTTTGGCTTAGACTCATACCAAGAAGTTATAGGTAATCTAAATAGAGAAGACTTCCAATCCTAACTATTTAATAAATTACCAACACAGGAAGAAGTCGATATCTTTAATAAAGACAACAGTCATAAAACTGGTAAAGATCGAACTATAGAGTATTTACATAATGATGTGGAAATATTAGACTACTGCATGAATAAATATGGTGAATTAAGTTTGAAAGAATTCAGTCTCAACCCTCTACACTATGTAAGTCTCCCGGGTTATAGTTTTGATTGCTGGTTAATGTCAAGTGGTTTTACATCAGATACATTACAAGATAAACAAATGCTAGATGATTTCGTTGAAACAAAGAGTGGTGGTATATGTGGTATAATGGGTGACAGATATATTAATCATATTAATAGGTCAATCAGGGAACCTGCTTCGCAGATCCACGAAGTGGTTTCACCAATGGCAGAGCATGACCGGAGGTCTATCTGGTATATCGATGCAAACAAACTATACGGCTATGCAATGATGCAAAAGATACCTTATAAGGGTTTTGAGTACTCTGACACATCTCTATCCGCGAAGCGGGTTCCTCGATACTATAATAAATACTCCAGATGATAGTGATCATGGTTACTATATAGTTTGTAATATTAATTATGCTAATAGTTGTATAGATAGAACAGAGCAACTAGCATTAATGCCTAATAAAAGAAAGATAAATGATAATGATTTAGGCTACAGAGAAAGAGAGACGGGTAGTGCGAGAACAGAGAAATTAATATTAGATCAAAACAACAAAACAGAATATATGGTTCATTATAGGATGTTAAAGTTTTATGTTAAGATGGGTGTAAAAGTAACTAAAATTCATAGAGTAATTAAATTTAAACAAGACTAGATATGTAGAGACTTTATTCAAAACAATACTAATAAAAAGAGCTACATCTAAAACTGAAGCGGAAAAGGATGTAAGGAAATTAATGAACAACTCGCTATATTGAAGAATGTGCTTGAATGCTCTACACTTCCTTCAAAGTAAGTTCTTACACGATGAAGAAAAGATAATGAAAAGTATAAGTAAACCAACATTTAAAAATATAACTAGATATAAAGATTATAGCCAAATTGAATATATAAAGAAAAAAATGGAATGATTCTCCAGTATCTGTAGTTGTTACTATATTAGAATTAAGTAAATTACACATGTATGATGTATTGTATAATATTCTTCAACCATCTCTCAGAGATTTACAACTCAATTATATGGATACTGATAGTTTCGTATTAAGCTTTAGCGAGGGTAAGGTCCCTGTTGAACTCATGGACCTAAGTAATATAGATCCACCAATCAAAACTAATAATAAAGTACCTGGCAAATTCCATTATGAATTGGGAAGTAAAACAATAGAAGAGTTTATAGCCCTGTCACCAAAGACATACAGCTTTAAAGATTACCCAAATAAAACTAAAGAAAAAGGAATAAAGAATTGTAACAATGCTAAACATGAAGAGTATTATAATGCATTAATGTATAAGACAGAGTGAACTGTAGATGAATGTAGAATACAACAATTTGTGGTAATAACATGACAACAACAAAAACAGGTAAGATTAGTCTAGACACTTTTGATGATAAAAGATTTTATGTAAATAATATTAAAAACTATCATCATGATGAGACTCTATATCTATTCAAAAGAGATCTAGTAAAAAAAATCACCGGTTGCCATTAAATTTAGTTAAAAACCAATTGGTTTATAATTTTCTTGAACTAACCATTAATGATGATAGAAAGTTAATTGAAGCTGCTATTAGATTATATAATGATCTGTGAATATAACATTTTCTTCTAGGAATAATGGTGGGGTTTCAACACCAAAACTATCAAAGCAATACACAAGACCAACTTCTCTTATAACTAAAACCCAATGAGTACCATCAGTTGGATGTAGATTAACAATAATGTTGAAGTTGGGTTCATAAATCGTTTCTGGTTTCTAATCTCTCAGTACTATCTCAATTGGAGTTAGACTTATATCTTTACCTATATATTTTATTCTGATATTACTCATAGCTTTATTATCAATACCAAATTTTTTATTGAATTCCTCAAATGATAAGATAAGCATTTTTTATGATAAAAAATGGAGACGGGTTGTGCAGTTATAATATTTATTTTCATAATTGTTTTGTTATATAGTATATCATTCAATACCGAGTAAATATACAAAACTAATAGAAAGCTTTGGCGGGTTTATAAATAGAAGTCTAGTGAGATTTGAATATGAAAAGTCACCATTACATACTTTTATTTATGGTGGTACTGGTACAGGAAAGACTTATTTTGTTAGGCAATACTTGAAGTTATACTTAGATCAAGATAAGGGAACCTGCTTCGCAGATAACAAAAATATAATCAGAGTAGTTAAAGATGAAAGAGATTGGATCATTCCAGAAACTGGCAAATCCTATACCGAATTTAATATGTGTGATATAAATATGATCACATCAAAAAATAAGCCTAATTTCGAAAACAGTTTAATTGTTCTTGATGATATGGGTAATAAGTTAATTGGGGATATGGCTTATTATTTTACAGAAGGAAGACATCAAAATATTCAAATGATTGTAATGTGTCATAAACCAGTCCAGATATTTAATACAGGAAAAATGAGTTGTGATAGTATTTATTTAAAAACTTATAATGGGGCGGATCTATTTAAAAATTTTAATGAAATATATAAATGTGAACATAAGTTCTATGAAATAGTTAATGACTTAAATAGTAACTACTATAATTGTACAGATGGAATGTCTGATGAGCTTCGTTATGGTATGAGTAAATATAATAAGAGAAAACTTTTATTATTATTGATAGAAATAGAACTATGATATGACTCGAGAGTTGGTTTCCTAGATTTAAAAGCTCTTATTTTAAAAGATAAATTAGAAAATGATGAGATAAATAAACTTATAGATTATATGAAACCACTAATGATTAATGCCACAGATAGAAATACTATTAATACAGATAATTATCAGTTCTACTTTAATAAGCTTACTTCAAAGGGTATTAAAATTCAGAATGATGTAAAAGAAAAAGTTAAAGCTAATGGATTAAGCCTAGTATCGTCTGTGTGTGGAATTATGGGTACGTGCTTTATGATATATAATTATATATCTTCTGATACAACAGCAAAAACTGCTGCACTTGTAGCAGCGGGTACAAGTATTATATTTAGTAGAACAAATACTTTATTCAATTATGTTTGTGGTGATGGGACTCCGTCCATCAGTGAAACTGCTTCGCAGATGTTACACCATGGTGATGAGGACGTAGAAAGTTGCTTAACAGGACGGGAAACCAGCTACGAAGTAGATCAGCGTAGCTGCTTCACAGATGGGACTTCGTCCGTGTTTCACCATGAATATATGAATAAAAAGACTGGTACTTTAAACAAAAAGGGTAGAGATGATTTAAATAATCTATATAGAAATAATCAAAATTTTAGAGATAAAGTTATAAATTTCGTTGGGGATAAAGCCGTATTGAGTATTGATAAGATTATAGATAAAAGATATTAATATAATACTCTTAATACGTTGGGTAAGGAAAATTTATATTAGTCTATCTGGTTAAGAGATAATACTAGATTTATAATTGAAATTTTTGCCAGTTATAGAATGAATAATGGTTATAGAATGTTTAGAGTGTAATTATAAATGTGGAACTCCTTTTAGTTTAGCTGTTCATAATGAAATAGAAGATAAGGATTAAACTAGTGAGTGTGCATGTGGGGATGAATCATTGAGTGGAATTTGTATCAGTGGAGCCAGTTGGCATGCCACGGACGGAGTCCATTCACATAAAACAAACTGTTCTAGTTCTGGCTTTAAGTCTAGTTCTACTTCCAATTCTAGTTCTATTTCTAATTCTAGTTCTAGCTCTAATTCTAGCTCTAATTCTAGTTCTATCCCTAGCTCTAGCTCTAAGCCTAGCCCCACATACAGTTTTAATAATACCAATATCAAATTTGATATAACAATAAAGTTTGTAATAAATGTAAGGTTACAATTCAAGAAAGGTTAATTGCAATTTTTTTTCTATTATTAGCTTAGCGGATTAAGGAGTCATATAAAAAATTCTCATAAGAATATTGATCTGGTCGGGGGCATCAATAAAGAACTAAAAGAAGAGCCAGAGTATTATAAGTATTATATTATAGTTTTCAAATTAAAAGCCAGAGGTATAGATATAGATAAAGTATTAGAAGAATAGATTGTTAAATTCATCCGTGAAGTAGGTTCCCTGATTAGCCATATCATTAGTAATGTTATAGGCCATATCATTTTTAATATTATAAGCCTTTTCATTAGTAAAATTATTAGCCACAAATATAATTATAATAAAATTTAGGAGATAAGCGTATGTCAGCATGCTTGCGCGGAATTCTGAGTAGGAGACTATGCGCAACTGTCCGTGTGCGCATGATGTGCGCAAGCATGCGGGTTGGGGTTTATTTCTGATTAATTTTTGTTTTTGATTGTGAGTTTAGTAGTGGATAAAACTGGGGTTACAGTCGACAGAACGATTTGGCCCATTTCCCCGAACGAATTCGTGAGGGGGAATGGGTCAAATCATGCTGGTGGCTGTAACCCCTGTTTTATCCACTACTTATGACCGCCGCAAAGCGATGGGTACGGTATTTTTGATCTCATCGTGGGTGTTTACAATCCAAAGGGTTTGAATTACATTGAGTGCTGTCGTTTTTAAGATTTCTCCACTTTTTTAGAATTTTTGATGTCAATCGAATTTCAGTACGAGTTTTACTCCAGATGGAACAGTTAAATGAGCGATAGATTGATAAATTCTGAAGCGTAACGTTAGAAATCCTCTGGAATTGAAAAGAGAAATTGGTTTTTAAGGAGATTTTTTCTATTGTAGCAAAATAAATTCTGTGCTATTTCGTCTTTTTTTTATTTTGTTTGGTTGTAATTTGTTTTGTTTGTGTGTAATTTGAAAACGGCGTTTGCTGCTTTCTAACATTAACGATGTATTTTTAAGGAATTTGGATATATGTTTGTGTTTTATTAAATTCAATGTCACTGGTTATAATTTAGTCGCATTACTCTAAGTTCTCCCATCTGCTTTTTAGCGGAAGAAAATTGAACATCTCCAGTGGTTTGTTTTGTAATATGTTTTTGTACTTTGACGTTGTTTTTTATTGGGAAAATGAATTTTTTTTAGTTTTGCCGTAATTATTTATTGTCTTCAATAAAACAGGTTTCAATCCCATTAGTAACGGATCTTATGTATATATTTATATGTATATAAATAACCTTATTCTATATAATTGCAACACAGACATTTTCGTTAAATGGGCTATAGTTTGAATTTTTATAATAATTGCTTTTATAATATGACAATTACGATTACGCAGATTTTTTATTCGCGTAATTTTTAAGCCATTGTCATGAGTAACCGGGTTGGGAACATTATTGGCTCCCTTACAATACAGAGGCTCCATAGTTTCTTTAGTTTTCTCCGTTCCTATTATTTTTTATTGAACTTGGGGTTACTGCACTGTTTTTTCTTCTTTAAAAAATACTTATTATGCTAAATAAATTTGAGCAACCCTGCTGTGCTGTTGCATTTTTGCTTCTGGCTATGCAAGCAGCATTGAAAAATTGCATTTCATGTCTCTTGTAGGATGCAATGACGAAAGAACACGTGTACCAACGCCTGTCAGGCCTCTCATCAGCTGAGCTGGTCTCGGTCTCCAAATCTCAAATTGGTAAGGGAAACAACAATAAGTGAATGGTTGCTGCTTTCAAGAGTTTTCAATATCTTGCATTTTGACTTGGATTTCTTCCAGGTTTCAATTTATGACTTCCATTTCAACACAGATTGTACCTCCTTAAAAATCTAAGTATGCCAAAAACATATTTCACAGGGTTGAAATGGGAGATGTGGGGGTTCGAAACCCGAGAGTCTCTCGAACGTCTACTGAACAACAGAAAGATGTTAATGCGACTCGGAGAATGTTTTAAACCAAACAAAAACAATTATTACCAATTGTATTTCTGCATGACCTCCCAAAATTTTAACGAATGCTATAGACCACCGAACACGTAATCAGGCCAATATTGAGGCCTTTTATTATTTTCGTTATCAAATACAGAACGTCTGGTCTGGCAGGAACTTATCATTTTATCTATTGAACAGTGACAATGAAGCCATGGTGAGTAGAACGGATGATTTATTTATTGCTGTGAGGTTCTGGTGCACTTTTTCCTTTTTTTATGTTCATATTTGGCGCAGTGGAAAGCAGCATGCTTCACTGAACCTGGGAATTGGGCTCTAACGGCAAAGGTAAATCAGTGATACGCAGTGTGTTATTAATGGACCTTGTTCAGGAGTGTTAAATTGTTTTCAGTCAATTTTGTCAAATAAATGAAGCCGCAATGCACAATTTAGATTATAATTTGCTCTCAAACGAAGTTTGTAGCAGTTATATTAGTCCTGTGACCTTTTGACTTTCCGTCCTCAAAAGCGGCATAAACAAGTAACGCCCGGAGGGCATTAATTAAGTTCTCTTGGAAGCGCACACCTCCACATACACACGCACGCATACACATACGCGCACACACGCACGCACACAAGTACACGCACGCTCACACATGCACACGCACACACACTCGCACATACATACTTAAACACACACACACGCACACATGTGTGCATGTGCGTCTTTACTCACAGATACACATACGCACACATGTGTGCATGTGCGTGCGTGCACACGGACATATACACAAACAAATATGCATAAACACGCACGCACACACACACACGTGTATGTGCGTGTGTGAACACATACGCATACATACACAACCGCTCATATACACACACGCAGGCACACTTCCACATACGCACGCGCACAGACGTACACACACATTCATACGCCCATGAACACACACAAACATAGACATACACATGCACACACTGATATATATATATATATATATATATATATATATATATATATATATATATATATATACGTACACACACATGCACACACATTCATTTGCAAACCCACATGCACCCACACACATGCACACAGATATATATATATATATATATATATATATATATATATTATATATATATATATATATATATATATATACTCACATACACAAGTACATACACTTTCAAGCACATACACACACATGCACACACACATACATATACACACATATACAGATATACTTACACATACAAACACGTACACATACACACATACAAATACACACACATACAAAAACATACTCACACCTACACATACACATATACATGCACACACAAATACACACACTTACTCACACTCATACAGATACGCTTACTCATACAAACACATACACACACATACACAAACGTACACATACCAACACATACAAATGCGTACACACATACAGATACACACTCATTCCCACATGTACAATCAGTAACAAATATACAACACATGCACACTCGCAGACACTCGCACTCATTCACACATCCAAACATACACGTACACTCACAAACACTCCTTCTCTCACACACTCAATTACACTCATACGCACGCTCACCCTCTTACATGCTCACACACACACACACATTCACACACACACACACTAACTCACACAGATACAGATACACATAGGCACTTACACATACACAATAACACATGAACATTCACACACTCTCACATACACACACTTACACTACCACACGTTAATTCTCACGCGTGCACTCACACATACACACACGCATACACACATACAGATACATATAGACACACACATAAACCCCCAGAAATACACACTCACACATACTCTCACACGTATACACGCATGCACATACACGTACACGCACTCTCGCACACACATACACACGCACACACACATACGCACACGTGTGTGCATGTGCGTGTGTGCACACTCACAGATACACATACACACGCAAACACAGAAAAACACACAAACAAACGCACACACGTGGACACGCACACATATCATACGTGTGTGCATGTGCTTGCATGCACACATACACAATTACACATACACAAGCACGCACACATATACACACGCTCACACACATACACACGCTCACACACGCACACGTGTGTGCATGTGCGTTTGTGCACACATACACACACGCTCATATACACACACGCAAGCACACCTCCACACACGCACGCGTACGGACGTACAAACACACAATACGCACGTAAGCATACATACTCAAACAGACATACACGCGCACGCACATACATGCAAACACAGACATGTACGTACATACACATGCATTTAAAACCCACATTAACCCACATACACACATGCACAAACATATACACACTCACATACACACGTACATACACACACACTTACAAACTCATACACATACGTGCACACACACATTCCTTTACAAACACACACCTAAATTTGTACATAAACACATACAAATACACACGCACATGCAAAAACATACTCACACCTACACACACACACACACACACACACACACACATATATATATATATATATATACAAATAAATATAAACACATGCACACTCATACAGATACACTTACTCATACAAAAACAAACACATACAAACACCTACAAATGCGTACTCACATACAGATACACACAAATACACATACACACGCTCACACACACGCACGCACACATTCACACGCTCACAAACGCACACGTTCTTTTACACACACGCAAGCACACTTCCACACAAACGCACAGTCACACACACACATTCATATGCACATAAACATACACACAAACAGACATACACATGCACACAAACACATGAACGCACACACAGACATGCACACATACATATACGTACACACACATGCACACACACATACATATTCATTTGGAAACCCACATACACACACATGCACACACAAACACCTACAAACACATACACATTCATGCACACTCACTTACACACATGCACACACACATTCACTTAGAATCACATACACACACGTATACACACATATACAGTTATACTCACACATAAATACAGATACACACACGTACACATACACTTACATACAATTACACATGCACATACAAAAACATAGTCACACCTACACATACAGACCTAGATGCACATAATATAAATACACACACATACAGATACACTTACTCATACAAACACATGCACACACATACACAAACGTTCGCATAGTAGTAGTAGTATATACAAATGCGTACGCACATACAGATACACATACTCACACATGCTTACATACTTTTACACGGGCACATACCCATACATACATTTACACATACATTCACAAATGCTCATTCACTAACAAATGCACAAACATGCACATTCGCAGACACTCGCAGTCATTCACACACAAACATACACGCTCACTCACACTCATTTTCTCTCACACACTAACACTCATACACACGCACACACTCCCTACACACATACACACTCAAACATACATTTTTACAGACATACACACACTTACACACACACACACACATACGTACACACGGAAACACGCATGCACGCAATCACACATACGCACTCACATACTAGCACACATACTTGCACGCACACATACACACACGCAGACGCGCGTACACACTTCTGCACGCACAAACACACACACACACACATCCTTAGGGCACACACATCCTTAGTCACACACAGAGCCCCCAATCCCCACATCTCACGGTGACAACCATAACCCAGCGCGCTCGCTTGACCCCTCTCCCCCCCCCCCCCCACATTAGACCCCCCACGCGCCTTCAATTAAGCTTATGCTAGCCTCCCTAGAACACAGCTAGCCACTGACGAAGCGAACCGCTCGTCAGTCGTTTGAGAGCATTTTGCCCGACGTTAGTCGACTATGTTGAGAAGATTGTGTGATAGCTAGGAAAGTGATCAATTACACTCATTGACAAAAGGAAACTTATTCTACATGGTAATCTGTCTTTTTTAAAGTCAATTGTAGTTAACATAATTTTGGCCGTTTCTTCTTTCAATCGACGCGTAAAAATCACAAATTCAATGTATCTAAATTAAGAAAAACTGACAAGCCTACTCAGAGAGAAAATCCAGATAGTTGGCCAGTTCTTTGTTTCAATCAGTAAATTCGGTCGCACCTAATGTTGTACTTGAACATCCCTCCATCTATGTGAGCAAGACTTTGCATTGCGAATTCAACGACTCTATGATCAAAACATTGAGCAAAGTGGATTTACTGTTTCAAACGGAAACCTATATCTGGATTTTCTCCCAAAGTAGAATTGTCGGTTTTTCTCAGCCTAGATAAAGTAAACCTCGGATGATCATTATCCGATTGATATAAAAATCAAAAGAAACGGCCCAAACTTTGTTAACTAATTTTGACTTCAAAAATAGGCACGTCACCGTGTATAATTGCATTTACTTTTGCCAATGAGTTTAGTTAGGTAGTAAACCAATAGGAAGAGTTTTGAGATGGTTGGGAAAATGATCAATCTGATAAATGGGCGGTATTTTCTAAATGGTTGCGATGTCGATTTGTCTGCCTAGACATGTTAGACCATGGCTCTGCGAACATTGATCGGAGTGAAGAGAATCTCCTAACAAGTGGAGGCACTTCGCCCCTCTCTCGAGGGCACCTGTCAACCACCGCTCTTTACGATGCGTCCAATTTCTCAACCTCCGGATTCGACCTCAGCACTCATAGTGAGTCGGTTGGCCTGGTTACCGGAGGTCATTTCAGAGAGAGAAGTGACCCCAGCTCAATGTACAGCTCATCGCCTAGAACCTACATGGGAGGCCTAATTGTTGGCAATGAGAACTCGCCAAACTTCCAACCACAGCATTCCAGGTATACAATGACACACAAGATCATTTGTCCATATATGTTCTGAGCAGTAGACAATTGTTCTATCGTTTACTCCATCAAAATTTATTCGTGAAGAATTTACTATTTTTGGGGTAGATTTGTTTGTCTAAATGCTACAGATCCTCCTAGCACATGGTGAGGCCAATAAATTTCTGAACTCGCAAAGTTCTAAACTCTGCTGTTTTGTTGACTTGGTGGACATAATTTTAACGTGAATATCAGTTCGTATGTGAAATTGTTTGGTCCAAATACAAAAGAAGGACGGCGGTGATATTTTTAGAGTTCAGTCTTCCATAATTAGCAGCAGTTCACGTCCTGCAGTCTACCAATCAATGCAGCAGCAGCAACACCATGGCTCCTTTTCGCCTACAGACCACCACCCTGCAGTCTCTACGTCTCCCTTCTCCACTTCGTCCAAACAGAACGGAGCAGAGTTCTCACAGTGCCAAGTAGGTCAACTAACGGTATTGCGTAATGTTAATAATAATAATAAATTTTTAACAACGCTGAGATTAATTACAACGCAAATTATAAATTTAAGGTATGCTTGGTTGGGGAAATCATGGTTTAAATCATTTCTAAGTTCAGTCAATTCTCATAAAATTTTCTTTCGATCAGCCTTGTGCCCCCAAATCACCATGGTGCCCACGCAATTAAGCATCTGCCTTTTATTTGTTCCCAGAAACCCTCACAATCGGGTCTTCAAAATTTCTTTATAATCAACCCACACAATCCGGTTGAACGGAAGAAATGAGCATTGTCCCCACTCATTGGGTGACAAACAAGTTCGCGCACAATAACTGGGCAACTAAAATTGGGTGAGTCAAGACTGTAAATTAACTATTGTGGGGCTGAGAGTGTTGTCGCAGCAATGAGTCTCATAACAGGGGATCTCTGGCGATCAGCATTGTCTAATGTTTAATAGCTAATGTTTAATAATTAGTTTATTAAAATAATAAATTGGTCCACAAATCCAAAGACAGATTCTTTATTGAAATCCTGATATATTAGTAACAAGAGATTTGCCATGGCATCATGTGTTTAAACAGGGGCCCTAAGATATTTTTTTTAAAATGACGATTATCATGCAACAATGATAGTTATTATGCAAAAATGTAATATTGGCTAGATTTGACTGAAGTACCATATCGGTTTCCCAAATGGCTATGGTATTTTTCAATTTATTATGAACGTTTCGGAGCTTACATTAACTTAAAGCTTGCTGTATGAGACTTAAGAATGCTGTAAATCATTACAATAAAAGTTCAGAATTAGCTTTGACAATAGTAGTAATAGTTAAGCAAGAGTGGGGGGGGGGGGGTAAAAAGACGTACCTATGTATAAAGATTACGTATAGCCTATTTTCCCTCAAATCCCAAAGACGTACCTCACAGCATGATACCCACGCTATTCACACGAGGGGGATTAGCAAGATAATACCTAAATATTAAACTAGTAAGGTCATTACCCATTCCCATATTGCAGTTTACTAATTTCAATTGCCAAGGACGTACCTCACAGCATGACACCCAAGCTGTTCACACAAAGGGGATTAGCTAGGTAATGTATTAATATTAAATTAGATAGGATGACTCATTGACAGTTGCGTACAACTTACGTGATTTCCAAAGACGTACCTCACAGCATGACACTCAAGCTGCTCACTCTAAGGGGATTAACATGATAGTGCTTTAACATCAAATCAGTAAGGTCATTGACCCCCTACCAAATTGCACTTTAATAATGTAAATCTCCAAACACGTACCTCACAGCATGACACCCAAGCTGTTCACACGAAGGGGTTTAACAAGATAGTGCCTTAGCGTCTAATCAATAAGGTCATTGACCCCCTACCAAATTACACTTTAATATTGTAAATTTCCAAAGACGTACCTCAAAGCATGATACCCAAGCCGCTCACACGAAGGGGTTTAGCTAGGTAATGTTTTAATATTAAATTAGATAGTATGAATCATTTTCAGTTATGTACGACTTACGTGATTTTAAAAACTGTACCTCACAGCATGATACCCAAGCTGTTCACACGAAAGGGATTAGCGAGATAATTCCTCAATAACAAATTAGTTTGGATTACTTATACATTCACCACTACTATTCATTATTTCAAAACAACTTCTAAAAATCAGTTGACAAAATTCCAGTTTAGTATTTTTTTATGGTTTATTTTCAGATAGACTTTGTTTCCTTCTTTTTGCCAGTTTCAAGTTCAACAATTAGTGTTGAAGCGGGTAAGCACAAAAAGTAAACTGATTGAAATCTTCCTTTGTTCCTGTATTTAAACTGAACCATATTAGCCGACCAAAATTTTCCCCAATAGCAGATAACGCAACATTTCACTTCGCTTCCAAATCCAATCACAAACTGGTAAGTTCGCTTTCATTAAAACCTGTTTTTGGGATATAAGAACAAATACCCAAATAAAAAAACCATTAATGATCAAAAAAATTTCACATGATTAGACAATTAGTCACTATATTATCATCACAATTACTAACATCACAATTACATCATGGCACATAACAATAACGTCATAGTGTTGTTATAATTACGTCATAGTTTCGTCATAATGACGTCACAATTACATCATTCTGTCGTCACATTCACGTCAGTGTCGTCACAATTACGTCATAGTGTCGTCACAATTACGTCATAGTGTCGTCATAATAACGTCAAAATGAAATCATTCTGTCGTCACAATCACATCAGTGTCGTCACAATTACGTCAGTGTCGTCATATTTACGTCATAATAAAGTCACAATTACGTCATTTTGTTGTCACATATACGTCATATTTATTAAAGGACATTTCATTTCCGTTTCCATTTCATTTTTCTGATTTACATAATTGAGTGCAGTTGAGTATAATAATCGTTAAAACTTCTGAAAAACATTTTATTTCATCGCAGCTTTCTTTTTAACAATTTTTTTCACTCCTCCTCACTTCTAATCTTACAGTTTAATTTCAGAGATGCCTCGAAAGTCGGACCAAACGAACTTTGCAGTTCTTGCGATAAGATTATTTTGAGATCCAATATGAGCAGACATCAGAAGCTTCATGCAAAAAGATGTTCACAATGCTCCCAGTCATTTCCGGACGACGAGAAACTGCAGCGTCACATTGCTTCTAAACATGCACCGTCTATCATTAAAAAGAAGAAGTTTTTGTGTGGCAGCTGCAATTCAACGTTCTCCACATATTATCAACTACTTCATCATAAACGAAACAATCACCAGCATTCTGTTCCGGTGGCTTACGATGATGTTGACTTATCTATCTATGCAGACTCTCCCGCTCTTCATAGTGAACTTCAAACGGTTCAACACTTTCTCCGAGACTCGGTTCTTGAATTGTCCAGAAAAAAATTTCACAACTTCAAAATAATGGAGATCAACCATGGAACAGTGATCGAAAAATTGGATTGTGTTTACAACAAGTTACCCAATTCAGCAAAAATCAATATTTCATTTGGATTCGTGCTGCAGAGTGTGCAAAATCCTGAAGAATTTCGCTACTACTACGCAGCAGATAACAACCCCGTATTCTTAAACTCCATGGTTCTCTCTGATAACTCAGATCTGAATTATATCAAATCAAAGCTGAGAGAAGATGAAATTTTACCAAATCTAATTAATCAACATCCAGACACAAAGTGGAAGTTTTATTGCGTTACAAATGTCACTTTCTTTGTATTTCTCCTCAATGGTGTTCCGCTAGGATGCATGGAACAATCAATTCCATCAACATTACTGAAGAATGCAATAGTTGAAGGTTTTGTGTCTGACTGTGAAAAAAGACCTTACCAGGACAACTTGTGTATGTTCCGTGCACTGGCCTATGAATTATATGGCAGCAATGAGATACAACAAAATACAATGGAATTGATGCAGATGTTTCTCTCAGCGACAAGGAGAGATGACGAAACCTTTCCAGGAATACATGAAGACGATATTCCTGTTCTTGAGGCTCTAGTTGACAGAAACATTCAACTTTACTCAATATTTTTTAGGAACAAGCTGAAATTTTTGCTGAACTCACTCGTCGCTCCTCGATGAAACGCATAAAGACAACTTCATTACTGAGATATGAAAATCACATTTGTTGGACAGCAGACATCAACAAGTTCCTCAAAAAGTTCCGGTGTTACATTTGCGATCACTTTTTCGGTAGGTCAAATAATTTGGAAGTCCACATGAGGAATTGCTCAGAGAGAACAAAACACCACTATCCCTCAGGTGCCTATCAACTATGAGAAACTATTTTCGAGCGCTTGGAAGATGTAAATATTAATGTTCCGCAGGAGCTGAGATTGTTTTCTAATCTTATCGTATTCGATTTCGAGTCAATAACAGTCCCGGACAATACACTCAGAAACACAGAATTGACTTCGTGGATAGGAAAACATGTTACCATTAGTGTGTCAGTATCTCCGAATCTGCTCTCCGAGACAATTTTTATTTGCAACGAAGATCCGCTTCAACTAATCCGTGATTTTTTGTCCAGCTTGACTAATATAGCAGAAAAAAGCACACTTTTAATGAAGGAAAAACTCAAAATTTCGTGCTGGAATTGGAAGAAAAATATTGCACTGTTCCACAATTGGTTCCAGTGAAAGACAAGCAGGTACACACCGGAGCGGAAGACTTAATTGACAACGAGGAGGAACTTGACGGCGAGGAAGACGCAGACCTTGAAATTCAGCGACCGAGATGCGAGCTCAAGATGTTATCAAAATTGAGACAAGATTTTGAGAACTATTACAGCACCATTCCTGTGTTTGGATTCAACAGTTCGAGGTACGATTTGAACTTAATCAAAGAGTATCTTCTACATCACCTTCTAATAGAAAAAAAACGTTGTTCCTAAAGTGATTCGAATGGGGAATAAATATATTGGCATGAATTTTCTTGGTCTACAGTTTCTAGACATTTTAAACTTCCTGGGAGGAGCGACTACTCTGGATAACTTCCCAAAAGCCTATGGAGCAAGTGAAGAGAAAAGTTTCTTCCCCTATGAATGGTTCGACCCTATTGAGAAGTTGAATGTATCCCAACTGCCACCAATCGACAGCTTTTGGAGCAAGTTGAAGAACCACAGCGTTCTTTCGGTCGAGTACGATAAGTTCGTGCAATTGAAAAACGGTAGAATGGAACAGGATGAAATTTTGAAGAAGTTGAGACTCAAGAAAGTTCCACAAAATGCCGAAGAAAATTAATTGGAGCTCCAAAATATATGGGAAAGAGAAGGCATGCAGACGTTTCGCGACTTCCTCATGTGGTACAATAACAAAGATGTCGAACCTACACTTGAGACTATGAAGAAAGTGATCAGTTTTTACCACTCAAGACAAGTAGACATGTTGAAGTTGGGGTACTCTTCCCAACTTAGCAAACAGGTTCCTTCATTTGTCAACAGATGCAGCTTTCTTTCCGTTTTGTGAGAAAGATAAAGACCATAATAATTGCATTCGGAAATGATTGACAGGGGTACCCTCAATTATTTTTTAAAATGTATGCAAAAGTTGGTGAAACAAAGATCCGAGAGTCAGAAAACGTTTGCAAGTCAATTGTCGGAATAGATGCCAGTCAACTGTACACGTTTTCCATGACAAAAGAGATGCCAACAGGACCATATACTAAGTGGGAGTACAATGAAGAGACTGCAAAATTCCATCCAAACAGGAACTGGAGAAGCTACTTTGAACAGCAGATCATGGACTACTTCCAACAGGTTCACCCCAATTGTAAAATACAAACCCAGTTCACACACAAACAAAAGAAGCTCGGTCCTTATTTAGTTGATGGGTTTTGTAGTCATTGCAACACGGTTTTTGAAGCGATGGGATGCTTCTTCCACTTTTGTCAGTGTCAAGAGGAAAAACCGCTTCTCTTCAAGGACATTGAAAGCGGATTGAAGCGAAGAGAACATGACAATGATAGAAGAGAGTACCTGAAAGGATTGGGTTAAATGTTGAAGAGATCTGGGAGTGTCAATGGAAGAAATGGAGGAGCGAAAACACAAATGGGGTTAAAGACTTTCTCAAGTCAAATTATCCCTTCCAACCATCGATGACCAAAAACTCGCTCGTTGAGAAAATCAAACGCGGAGAACTGTTTGGTATCGTCGATTGCAGTCTTGAAGTTCCAGAGGAAATGTATCCTTACTTTGAAGACTTTCCTCCAATTTTCAAGAATTGTGAAGTTGGACGAGATGACATTGGAGAGCACATCAAAGAGTTTGCAGAACGCAACAAATTACAACCCAGACCCAGAAAAATGCTCATTTCCAGTTTCAAGCTTGAACGAGGACCCGTTATCACACCACTTTTGTTATTTTATCTAGAAAAAGGTGTTATCCTAAAAGACGTCTTTTGGTTTCTACAATACACTCCCAGGCGCTGCTTTGAGACATTTGTTCAGAATGTTGTCGATGCCCGCCGCGAAGGAGGTCAGCGGAGACATTGAAGCTGATTGGAAACAGTTTGTATGGATATCAGATCATGGACCGTAGTCGACATACGAACACCAAGTACGTGAAAGGCTCACAGGTGGACAAATTTATTAACAATAGGTTTTTCAAGACTATGAATGAGCTACCAGAGCAGATATATGAGGTAGAAATGAGCAAGTCGCGTATCGGTCATAAAGAGCCAATAATTTTAGGCTTCTTCATCCTCCAGTACGCCAAACTCACCATGTTACTACTTAAATACAACTTCTCCCCTTTCTGTGATAAAAACAAGTACGAACTCATTGAAATGGATACCGACAGTCTCTACATGGCCCTTGGTGAGGAAAAAATTGATGAAATCATTCGACCAGAAATGCGATCAGTGTGGTACTGGTTGAGACAGAGTAACTGCAATGATAACTTCGCGGCAAACTCCAGCAGCAATCTCTTCCCACGAGAATGTTGCAGAAACCATGCTGCCTTTGACAAGAGAACTCCTGGACTTTTTAAGGAAGAATGTAGGTGCTCTGAAATGATTGCTCTTTGCTCAAAGACGTACTGCTGTTACGATGAGGAAACAGACACAGTTAAGCTATCAAGTAAAGGACTCAACAAGAACAGCATTGAGGAGCCCCTAAACAAGTATAGAAAAGTTCTGGTCAATGAGGAGCGAGTTTTTTCAACAAATCGTGGCTTCAGAGTTGTTGACAACAAGAATGTTGTACCTATGAACTAAAGAAAGTGGGACTTTCATATTTTTATCCCAAGCGTAAAATCTGTGAAGATGGTATTCACACTACTCCTTTAAATTTTTAACTTATTCTTAGATCGCTACCTGTCTAGTAAAAAGGCAAGCTTCCAAAATTAAAGCCTCAGAGTTCAGCCCCCCGGTATCGATCATATAGAACGCTGGAGATGATCGGATCAATTTCAGTCCGAGGTTGACATTTGGGAGAAGTAAAGTTTCACAAGCAAGTAGACCTATTGCCAACGGACTGTAAAAAGTAAATTCATCTTTATCTTTTTGAAAAACAACATCTGTAAATGGTCGTTTTGTAAAATCGTTTGACTCTATCTCGTATCGATATCCTTGTCATTGGGATAAGCTCTCCTTGGTTCCTTTTGTCCCTGAAAATTCAGCAGAGACAAAAGCTTGGTGAGCATAAAGAGAATTGGCACTGTGAACTTGTTCATTGTTTAGATAGACTTCGCAATTAGAGAAAAGTGAATGAAGAGCATTGTTTACCAATGTTTCTTCGGCATTATCCAAACGTGTTCGATCGCCTTTAAAAACCCTTCCTCTGATGAATAATCGAGTAGATCGCAAGTCAGTGAAAAGATTACGATCAGTTTCCAATTGAAATTCGATTGTTGACTCTTTTAAGGAATTTGTTGGAAATATTTGTTGTTCATTGGACCAAAGAATTGGGTCTAAAATTGGAACTTTCCCAAAAAAATCGAGCATAGAGTGAGACAAGGAATTCATTTGCAATTTAGCCGACCCTTTTTTATAATGATAATTGAGGAAATGATCAAGATTTTTTCTGGAATAATAAAGTAAGTTGAACTTGATCAATAGGGAAGAAGGGAGCAAGGTGTCCAGCAGCGTTTTTTAATTCTACATGGATACTGTGGAAGTTCGATTTGATTACTTTATGGAACCTCAAGTGTTCGAAACTGCGATAACTCAAAACCTGCGATCTCTTAAAAATCATCATTATGGAACTCTCGGTTTTTGAATGGGAAGGAGCGTAGTAGAGGACATTTCACATCAGCGACTGAATTGGGTTCAACTATATCCAAGTAGAGTAAAACTGTATGTGTTCCAGTAATATCAAAAGGGATATCTGCCGTTGCCCAGGACTTGGTGTTGTATGATCTTTTCGAATAAGGCATAACAGGTTTGTCAGCTTCAACGCTCAAGTTAGCAGCCAAACTTTTGCTGAATGATACAATTTGAGATCCTCTATTGCAAAAAGTTAATCTTCGACATTTTTTGTCGATGTTGATGGAAAATTGAGGATCTAAGTTTTTGGGATGTCGTGCATTTTTGGGAATATCTGTAAGACTCTTTACAAATTCATCCATAGAGTTAAAAACTCCTGGTGGAATGGCGAAGACATGCTTAAATTTCTCATCATAGTGAAAGGTCATCAATCCTCCTTCCATGTTATAACATATACCGGGATATGATACTTCGACTAAAGCTACTTCCCAAGATGCAACCAGTTTAATTTTGTCGGGAAGAAAATTAGTGAACGAAGCCATTGTATTTTGAGGATAAACTTTAGAGGAAGCCTTGGATGCCAATTCCAGAAAAAACGAATTCATGATGTTTGACCGTACTGTGTGACGTTTATTGGGAAAATGATTAGTCAAGGTTCTTCAGAAAGCCTTTCCGAATTTTCTGCGGAACGTTACTTTGTCTAGTGTTTTTCCTCTTTTTCATACCACCACCAACTTGTTTTCGTATTGTTGATTTTGCAGTCTTCTTTACTGCTTTTTTAATTGAAGTCTGTCCTGACAAAACGCCACCAATTTCGGCAACGGCTGACTCGATTACATTTCGTCCAATTTTTTTGCAGCAGTTAAAACGTATTTCTTGAGAATGGGAAGAGTTGTTCTAGCGACTGTTCTAGCCAAGGCTCAAAAGCCACGCCCTCTCTGACGGGGAACTCCTTTAAAATAAGGCAGATTGTAGCCGTCCATTTTCTAGCGCGACTAATTGAAATATGATTATTTACTTTTTGACAATTCTTGCTCGTAAAAGATTCCATCAATGTTTTCTTCTTTCTGATCAACAACAAAGTAAGTCGGGAAGGGAGCCAGAGGGTTTATTTTTCGAATTAAGAAAATTTCATGTGTATAGTGAGGTTTTTATCCTTTTTGAAAATTGTGCTCTACTAATACCAACCGAACTTTATCACCTACTTTAAAATTAGGCTTCTTGTTTTTTCGTAATTTCATCCCCTTGTACATAACAGTCAAAAAGTCAGCATTTACTACATCTTTGGGCGCCAACCCAATACTTGGGTTTTTTCTAGAGTTAATGACGTCAGCGAACATTTGCAGGTCTTTGATGTAGGATAATGTGTCGTTTTCTTCCAGATAGCGGTAAATTACGTTTTTCAGGGTTCGTATAGCTCTCTCGCCAAAAGCTACTTTTGTTTCACTATAAGTGTGATAATATTTGACTCCCACGTCCTCGCAGAAATTGGCCATATCTTAAAAAAACTCTTTTCTTGGTCTAACCATACTTTCTTTGGGAAATTGAGTTTGTTCTTTTTCGAACACATTTTGATAAAAGCTGCTTTCACAGCCCCTGCTCCTTTGCTTCGTAATGATTCTACTCGCAAGAATCGAGAAAAAACATCAACAGTAACGAGTAAAAAGTTGATACCTCGATTCCATTGTGATAGTTTATCCATTTGTGCAAGATCTAAACACCAAATCTCATCAATATAGCGAGCATTTGCATTTAGCCGGGGAAACGTTCGTCTGATTCCCTTGTACTTCGTATAAGAGTCTTTTGACTGCAAAAACTCTGAAACTTTGTTGCGACTAAGTCCACTTGATTTTGTTAGGTTGTTGATAGAACCGAAAGCTGTTGGTCCCTTCCCTTTGTACAACTTCTGCAATTTGATTCTATCTGAAACTGTAATTGAACCAGTCTGAGCCATATTGTGTCCTCAAAATGTTGTTTTTAACCAGATGTGGTCTCAGATTTAGAACTTGAAGAATTAAGAAACAGTTTGGATCAACTGGAGCGTTTTTCAATTTGATTGAATGAGGGAATGTTTTTATATCAACTCCTGTGTCAACTTTGTCAACAATAATTCTATTGGAAAGTGAAATTTTCAATCGTTTATTTTCGAAAATTTCTTTCAAAGTTTTCAATGTCTCAGGACTGTTCTTATAGTGAAGGCCAGATCGGTCTTAAGTTCTTTAGGTGGACGATCGGTTTTTTCGGAACTAACTTCTTCTTTCGCTTTTTTGATAACTGGCAAAACAGTTTCTTCCTTTTTATAGATCTCGCAGGAGGGTTCCGGTAAATTTCTTTTTCTGGTCTCCCACAGTTCTTTTGGAACAAGAACAAACTTTTTGACCTCACTCATTGAAGAAAGTTGAAAATTTTTTCATACAAGGTCGATATATGTAACTTAAAATTGTTATTCCAGCTTTCGAGCCCAATATAAGTCTTCTGGAATTTAGTGTTGTTGATTTTGAAGTGAGCTTTCTAAGTTGTTTTTGGAAGTGAACAAACTGATTTCTTTTTACTCCTGTGAGGTTTCCTTCAATCAAGTTTACAATACACTCACAGAGATAAACTCTTTAGGAAAATGTAGAAGGAAAGCTGGTTTAAATTTCTTGCTGAGATTCCGAAAGAGCTTCATAGTATAAAAGTTCTGTGCGTTTATCATTAATATAACTAATACGAGCACGGTTGTTCGGTACAAAAAATTCTGAGGGAAAGGATGTTACATTTGAACAGTATCTCAACAAATCAGGTGTAGATGGTCTCAAATCAATCATAAGATGACCATATGGTTCTTGTGTTGCATCATCATACCGCAGTTTTAGTTGTCTTCCTTTTTTTCCGTCTTTAGATAATAATGATTCACACTTTGATTAATTGGAATCGTGGTGACATTTTCAAAAAACAACAATATGCAAGACCTGTCATATGTCCCAAGAAACAAAAATTCAATATAGAATTAAAAATGGAACCATGTAACAAAATCCAGGGCCGATATTTAGATTTGTTTTCAGGTATCCTGCGGCATTATCAAATGTAGCATGTAATCGAAAAATTTGTGACCATTTGAGAAGTTTTTCTAACTTTGAGTCACCAACTCCTATTAGTCATCCAAACGGAGCTTCTCTGTTGATTTTATCCAGATCTACACTTTTGTCCAAGCTTCGACAGACAGCCAAAAAATAATTTTTCCGTTTTGTATTTCCAACAAAAAGTTTACTGATTTCTTTCTCTAACGCTACAATTTCCTCAATGTTCATATCAAGCAACTGAACTGAAACATTAAATTTTAAAAAGTGATTAAATACAAACATCACAAATTACAATATAGAAAGTTTACAATTACTTTTATGCACTTTGCGATCTTTTTTGGTTTTTGACTTTGTTCAGCACTGAAACAATTTCCTCTCTCATTCTGTGTAGTTTCTCCATCTCCCCAATTCGGACCGAAAGAAAATATTTCCTTCTAAAACAGTCCTTTCCAGTCCCTCGTGTGAACAGCTTGATTGTGAAATAACATCGATTGGGATCATCTTGGGAAAATATTCTAGTCACACACACTTTCCGTGGAGCAGTCTCACTCACCTCCCAGAACACATCGAATTTTGTTTTTTCCTCTACATCAGTTGGTTGGAATACACTTTCGTCAATCACCAGCTGCGCACTACCTACGGTAGGTTCGAACAGTAGTGCTTCTTTTATCATTTCAGGTATCTTTTCAATATGGATGGTTTCCTCTAAGATGGTTTCCTCTTGGATGCTGATTTGAAACTTTCGGTTACCGTATTCTTGAAAGGACCAACAGTTGTTTCTTCCATCGTGCTCTTCATTTGGTTTTGAGTCGGTGTTGTCTTTTTTATCGTTGATGTCTTTAAATAGAGAAAACATGCTCTCATTATGGTAATCCAACTGTGGTGAGGGAACAACTGGTTTTCCTTTGTAATTTCGTTTGCGTATGGGAAAGGAGAATTGTTTTTTGGAGTTAGGTGAGACTGAGCTTTGATCCATCTGTGGCGTGAGAATGTGAAGTTAGTAAAAAATGAGTTTTTAAAGCAGAAAAATTGTGTATACAAGGGTAACTGAATATTAAAAGTGGAAAGAAACAAATGAATGAATTATCTTCACGAAAAAGCTTGATATCTTGAACCAATGAAATATAAGTAAGAACGAGAACAGTTGAGAAAAATAAACTTCGTAACAAATGAGATTTTATAAAAGAATTCGTAACCAATGAAAAGAGTGTGCATCATGACGTAATACTTATGTCACTTCTATTTTTAGTAAAATCACATGATGTCAAAGATGAGTTTTTTGTATTTAGTCACGAGAGGATGAATGTAGCATCGGACACAAGAGAGTTATCTCACTGTTACGACTTAGATTGGAGAACACCTGTAGTTCGAGAAATGGATATTTTGATGAGATGATTGGCTCTCATCATTGTCTTTTTTCTGGATCGGAGGAAGAATAAGCTCTTTGAAATCTGTCAGATTGAAGGCTGCTGATTTTTTAGAAAATGAGTCAGCATGTTTGCAGAACATGTCTTCTACCCACCATACACCGTAGTGATTTATGTCACGAGAGTACGGGAACATAATACCTTTGCTGTCTTTCAGTGGATGAAATCCTTCTTCTTTTCGAATTCTCTCAATAGCTTGAAAATAGGTGGGTAGAGAAAATACTGAATTGTTGACTTTTTCTTCGGCTAGGTGGAGGTTATGATGTCTAGCTGCCTCTAAAGTTCTCCACAAATCCTTCGGAAGTATCAAGCTAGTAGTCTGTGTTTTAATTGTTACTCTAGTGCAATCCACCTCAAAAGACAATTCCAAATTGTTATCGTTTACTACCGTTTTAAACATTGATGCTTCCGTGATAGGAGCGTAATCTAAATCTGAATGAAGTGTAGAAAGAAAAGATATTGAAGGAAGTAAAGGAAGAATTGGAGTAAATTGCATTCTTTTTAGGCTACTTATGTTCAACCAAGCCAAAAGACAAAATGAATCGATAATGTTTCTCAGCATCAACATTCCAAAATCAGATCTGACAGATTAATTGATTGGCTAAAAAATCAGAAATTGACATTTTCAAAACAATAATACATCTTTTTCTGAAATCGGAAAACTTGAACTTTAGTATAAAACGACACAGTAAAACACTATTTTAAACAAAAAAAATGATTTAAAAAAAATGTAAAAAATCTGTATATATCAAAGATTAAAAAAATGTACTTTTTTTGTTAATATGGGAATGGGTGGGTAAATGATCTTATTAATTTGTTATTGAGGCACTATCTTGCTAATCCCCTTCGTGTGAACAGCTTGGGTATCATGCTGTGAGGTACATTTTGAAAATCACGTAAGCTGTGCATAAGTGTAAATGAGTCATCCTATCTAATTTAATATTAAAACATTACCTAGCTAATCCCCTTCATGTGAACAGCTTGGGTATCATGCTGTGAGGTACATTTTTGAAAATCACGTCAGCTGTACATTAGTGTAAATGAGTCATCCTATTTAATTTAATTTTAAGACATTACCTAGCTAATCCCCTTCGTGTGAACAGCTTGGGTATCATGCTGTGAGGTATGTGTTTGGAGATTTACTTTATTAAAGTGTAATTTGGTAGGGGGTCAATGACCTTACTGATTTGATGTTAAAGCACTATCTTGTTAATCCCCTTCGTGTGAGCAGCTTGAGTGTCATGCTGTGAGGTACGTCTTTGCAAATCAGGTAATTCGTACGCAACTGTCAATGAGTCATCCTATCTAATTTAATATTAATACATTACCTAGCTAATCCCCTTTGTGTGAACAGCTTGGGTGTCATGCTGTGAGGTACGTCTTTGGAAATTGACATTAGTAAATTGCATTCTGGGAAAGGGTAAATGACCTTCTTATTTTGTTGTTAAGGCACTATCTTGCTAATCCCCTTCGCGTGAACAGCTCGGGTATCATGCTGTGAGGTACGTCTTTGGCAATTGAAATTAGTAAACTGCAATATGGGAATGGGTAATGACCTTACTAGTTTAATATTTAGGTATTATCTTGCTAATCCCCCTCGTGTGAACAGCGTGGGTATCATGCTGTGAGGTACGTCTTTGGGATTTGAGGGAAAATAGGCTATACGTAATCTTTATACATAGGTACGTCTTTTTACCCCCCCCCCCCGCCACTTGCTGAACTATTACTACTGACAATCTGAAACATTTTATCCTTAAATCCAAACGTTAAGTTTTATTGCAGAAAGTTTACATTGCTAGAGATAGCTCTATTTATTATTAGCCGCAAAGCGTTAGCTGGGTCTATTATTGGCCTTGTCTTGGTTGTACGACTCGAAGGGGAGAATTGGTTTTCTTAACGTTTTAACGACCCGAAGAGTAGTAATGGTTTTCTTGGGGTTTTTACTATTTGTTCTTGGGGTCTTGCGGAAGTACTATTTTTTCCGACGGCTTTTCGACCTAAAAGCTAAATTGAGAAAAACTGCCCAGTTAGATTTATTTTACTGAAAGAGAAATTTTTTCCAGCCATTTTTTCGTCCATTTGGCTTTAATGTGTTGCTGGTAGTTTGTTTTTGTAAAAGTACTTTTTTGAGTGACGATGTATCAATATTTAACCATCTCGATGTTTTGTTCACGAGAACCTATTAGTTCCTTTCAAGCGCTGAAATGGCTCAATTTTCTCAAATTTTTAACTATTTTTCTGCTCTTTTAATTTTTTTTAAATCTTCGAACGATCTTTTTTAATTAATATATACGACAGCGTCCCTTGAAAATCTGTTGTGTGAGGTTTATTTATTTTATAGCATTGTACTTATACTGGTCCGATTTTATCGGTTTTGTCTACTTTTTCCAGTTTGTTTTCAATTAGGCTTGATCTTATAGAATAAGGCTTGGCGCTTCATCAGGAATTTTCTTGCCGTGTTACTGATAATTTTATTATTTTTGGCAGTGTCTTCGGAAAAAATTTCATCATTTCATTTTTTAACCATATTTGACATTAAAGGCAAATCATTTCAATGATGCAAAGCGTTGAATACTGTTTTCAATACCGTATTTTGATAGGATGATTTTGCAGTTTAACTCAAGTTTCATTTATGAATAGTGAAATGTGCAAGATTCGTTTTTGGTAATTTTTTGGCAGTCTAACTGCAACCGACAAATTCTAGCATTTTAAAACCTTCTGTTCCTTGAAATTATTGATGCTGAATTTTTTCATTACCTTTAGTTTTTTTTTGCTCTGCCTTTGATTTGTTTTAAAATTTTTAATGTTTTCTTCAAAAATTTTCCCCCTTTGTTTTTCTGCTGTTGACTTTTTTTGATTGAATGCGTAATTTTAAACGCTAAGTTGTATTGCAGTAAGTTTAAAAATCTGGAGATAGATCTAGTCGTTAATAGCTGCGAATTAAAGCTGAGGCTATTATTGGCCTTTTGCTTCTCGAACAGGAGTAATGATTTTTTTACTTCTCGAACAGGAGTAACGGTTTATTCAAGCTTGTTTGAACCGGCAGTACTATTTTAGCGAACAGTGTTTTGATCTAAGATCGAGTTTGATTTAAATTGCGCAGTTAATTATATTTTTCTCAGCGAGAGAAGTTTTTGTTTCAGCCATTGTTTCGTCCATTTGGCTTTATATTATTGCTTATAATTTTTTGTACAAAAATTTTTGAGAGAACGATGCATCAATATTCAACTATCTATTTTTGGCATTCCAGTGTTTATGAGTGCCTAGCAATGCGATTTACGTGGCAAGACTTTCAGTTTTTTTAATTTTTTCTTCTTTTTTGGATTTTTTTCAATAGTTTGGATCTTTCTGCGAACGTTTGTAATTAATCTATATGGCAAGTTCTTTTTGATCTTTGATGCATTGAGGATCTCTTTTTTCGACGTGAGGATTTTAATATTGTGTTACTAATAATTCATTGTTTTTTTGCCGTGCTAATTATTTCATAATTGCAGTTTTTACAATATTTTGATATTTTAGGCAAACTATTTTTTTTAGTTCAATCTTTGAATTCTGCTTGCATTTTATATTTCTCTGACAGGAGGTTAATTTTGTTATTTTACCGAACTTTCATTTTTAAACAATGAACTGTACTTGTTTTTCTAATTTATTTGAATCAATTTTTTGTTCAAGTTTCAAAATTATGAAGGTTTAAAAAAACTTTTTTAAATCTGTCTATAATCTTCACTTTCTAGCATTTGTTACTTTTTTTCTCGCAAATATTTATGTTATGAGTTGTTTGAAGAATTTAAGATTTTTTAATTTTTCAAGTTCTTTTGTTGGCCGTTGATTTTTGTTAGTATACTGCAGTTCTGCAAAAATGGTTTGAATTAATTATTCCGTGTTCTGACCGGTGTTCGTTTTGTTGAATTTTCTTGGTGCCAGATTTTGGTTATAGTCGATTTTTTGCCTTTGAATTTTAATCTGTTCTTTTTTTATAATAATTTTAAGTTTTGCAATATATTCAGCTCTAAAAAATCTAACAAGAGAGAAGTATTAAAGACTTTGCTGTGAAGCCGCAACGAAAAGTTCTGTTTGCTTGAGACATACGTTTTGTTATTTTTAACAAATCGTTTCGATTTTTAGATTCTTTCCGCCTCACGCTTTAACAAGCTGTCTTGAGTTTCAGAGATAATTGAGTTTATTTGCATTTTTGAGACCTGGTGTTTCGTTAAAGTTATTAGTCCAGTCACTTTTTTGAGCCTATTAGTTTGCGATTTTAAAGAACTCAAAATCACGGTGCTTCAATTTTTTTCATTGTTTCCAGTCAAATTTTTGTGTGTGCAAGGTTTTAATCAGTGTAATTTTTGCATGGTTTCTGAGCGATTGTAAAATTGTTTTAGCTTACTGGCTTCGATGTCAATTCTGACTGAAGTTTTTCTCGTTACGCTGGAGTTGTAAATCGTTACCGATTTTTCTAGTTAACTCATGTGACGAGGCAAAGATTAATAGTCGTCAGCAGACAAAAGAATGCTTTTTAGCTGGTTGCAATAACGTTTGTTTCGGGAAGGTGGAACACTTTGAATCGCCTCCGGAAATTGCTCGGTTTTTGTATCCTGGAGTACTATTTGTCCAAGTGGCATTTTGACCTCTGAAGCGAATATGAAATGTTTTTTGCTCAGCGATATTAATTTTTCGTTGATGTGCAGCGTTGAGCGAATAATTTTGTTGACTTTTAACAGTGTTTTTGAGAGAATGGCGCGTTCAGATAACCGTCTTTAGCCTTTTTCGTCCATTGATTTTTTTCTTTATTTGGTTATCTGTAGATTTCTTTGTTGAGGCTGAACCAATCTTATATCGTCTGAGTAGTTAATACAGTGCTTTAGCGCCTAGTAATGTGCTTCAAGTGCAAAAATTGCCTCATTTTTTGGCTGAATTGTACTTGTTTTTCTACTTAAATTTTCCACCTGGTTTTTCGATTTCCAAAATTATAAAGAGGACTTTGATTTTTAGAATGTGTCCGTATCCTACTTTTTCTAGAATTTTGAAAATTTTTGTGACTGGCAATTTTCTATAGTGAGTTGATGACCTAACCGTGTGTTTTATTTGCTCTGTTTTTATGAGTTTTTAAAAATAAAGATTTTAGCTTATCTTATTGATCTCGACCGCAGTTTGAAGCAATTACTGTAAACGTTTTGGTATTTTTATGGAACTGTTTTGTATGACCAATTTTGCGTTTTTCTAGAACATTTTTTTACTGCACACCTTCTTAATCAAATTGCCACCCCGCCTCTCGTTCGAGAGCAATTCTGCCGAAGCTAGTCGGTTTATGTTTGCTGACTTCGGTTTATGTTTAATGACTGATGTATGCTTTCTGCAAATGTTCTTGACGCTAGGTTTTGGTAATGAACAATTTTTTGCCTTTGAATCTCTCCTTTGTTTTTTTTCGGATTAATTTGTTTTTTGCAGTAGTTTCAATTCATTTTAGCTCTAACAAAAAGCAGTTTTTGTTGAACGTTTTGAAAGGCTCTGAGGTCAAATTGAAAAATTTACTTGACCTAATTTTTAGCGGTCATTTTCTTGTGATAGTTTAATTTCTAAGAATCTTATCTGCTTTTTGCTTTTCCAATGCGTGTATTGGGTCTATGGGCTGATTGCAGTTTTTCGACACTTATTTTTTGAACTAATTAGTTTTTGTTGGTCTCAAAATATTTTGAAATTTTTAAACGATACACAATATGTTACGCGATTTCAAGATTGCAGTGTTTTCTTTTTAAAATTTTGTCTAACGATTTGAATTTGTGCGATTTTGCGAAGGTACGTGATTATGTTTTTGGTCACACTTGACTTACCTCACCTCAAATGACCTCATTTCTCAAATTGAGTGTATGTCACTCTAATTAACTGTTAATTGAGGGCAGTTAATGGAAACGACGTTAAGTTAAACGCGTTCCTAATCAAAAAGTAACCTCTAATCGAATAATTAAAAGAAGATCATTTCATTTTTTGGTCTGTGTTCTTTATCTTTTTGAGTCTGTGTTTTTTAAATCTTTTTGAGTGTTTTTTTAATCTTTTTATCTTTTCCAAAGCTATCGCGGCGATTTTCTGGCAATCTGTCAGCTATGTTTGCTGAAACCCAGGTTTCATCCCAGTTTGCTGAAACCCAGTTTTTCGAATTCATTGGTTGAGTGTAATCAACAGGAGCCTTCTCCTCTGAGCCAGATGACTGGATACGTCAGAGAGAACTGGCACAAAGGCATCCTTGGATCTACAAAGCTGCAAATTCTGCAGATGAGTGTGTTCGGTGAGAGCTACGCCAATGAATTGGTTAGTGAAGTTTTCTCCAGAATGTAGTTGGTTATTCATAGACAACGTCAGCCTCTCATCGGCTATTATTTAGGCGCACTCCTTTTTTACGACTCGAAGAGGAGTTATGGTTATCTATTTTTACAAACCGAAAAGGAGTATTGGTGGAGCGTCTTTTTATCGGTAATTATGTCGGTGGAAACAGGAAGTGAAACGCGTGAAAACATCGAGTTTAGGTCAATTTGCTGAAGAGCAGAGAGAAGAGATAGTGCTTTTCTCTTCATGTCGCTTATTTGAGAGATAGAGCGAGAAAAGCAGGTTTGAAAAAAAGTAAATAAGCGAGCAAAACTTTTTGATCAAGTGCAACTTCATAATAATTGTCACCTCGTAGATCGCACGTGCGTTGAGTTAATCTCTTTTACCCGAAGAGAACAAAATTGGCAGAAAATATATCTTGAACTTTGACTACATCTTTTGGACCCAAACATAACCCCCCCCCCTTTTTACGATTTATGTTGAGACTGGACAGCAGCAAGAGACTTTGTGATGATGGAGTGTTACTTTTCGAATCGAGCAATAGAAGTTTCATTGGGGGTACGAACGGACGAAATAAACTGGTGAGATCAAACCAATTCCTCCCCCTCTCCTCTTTTTTTCGGTGGTTGACCGAAATTTTTTTGGCTTTATCAATTTCACAGCAGTTCCATGGTCTCAGGCAAAAACGAAATTAACGGAAACAAAATGCGATTTTTGTAAGAAGCTTCTTACCTTTAACATAACAGAAGAAAAACAGAGAAAAAAGATCCCAATTGCGATTTCTCTCAGAAGATTTCCTTCTTATCGTTATTAACATTGAAAAACAAACACATTGGAAAAAATAAACGCGTTATGAAACACATACGCATTAAGAAAAAAGCAAATGGTTTTTTTCATAAACATGACAAGAAAGAAAAAGACGGTTAACAGCAATGAAAATTCCCTGATTTCGGATATTGCTGACAGGCCTTCAATCTCCGGAAAAAGAAAGCTGCGGAACCTAGACAGGAAAAACAAAATTCAATCATTTTGAATGAGACCAGGCTTGACACATCAAATGCAAAATTTAACGATTGATGATTTTGTTTTGCGTTTTCCAGTTTCTGCACATACAACCCTCTTCTACCCTGATAAAAAAAAACAACTTATATAAAGTAGTTGTACTCGACCTTCAATCAAACAAAACACAAATACGATAAGTAGACTGGGGCCCTAACTTTGATGAATGGGTATGCTGTAGATCAATTTGGGCATACTCTCAATTTAGTAGTCAATTGTCAACAAGTAAGAAAATTCCCCCATGATATTGCAGCCCGCCTTGACGAGCTAGTCTCTGCCACAAACAGCGAAGAAACGGCCAAAAGTAACACCTCTCAAAACAGAGCAAATTTTGACCTAAACGCCCTCCCAGACCTTGAACCGATTTGCAAGAAAAAAAACCTACCCTCCGCTTTATTCCTGTCAAGTTCCGGCTAAGACGGTCTGAATTGTTAAAACCTATCATTGAGGGCTGTGTTTCTCAACCAAGTTCCCCAGACAATTGGTAGAGACTCTTTGCAATTAGCAAATGTGTTCTGCGCGCTAGCAACAGAGGGGAGAAGTAACACACAGCAGCAGGAACGGCTCATGTTAACTAGATTTGAGCGTTGGAAGAATGGCGACTACGCTAGGCTATGTTTCGAAGCAGCGTCAATGAAAAAAGGCAAGAAAATAAACCATGACTCACTGGAATCGATTGCAGCACGTGCAAAATTTCTCTGCCTTCAACGCCAATTTGGACGTGCAGCAAAAATCTTGTCTTTGGTTGGAGTGGCCCCTGATAATAAAGAAACGCTGAAAGAGTTGATGAACTTGCATCCAGCAGAAGTGCAACCGAGGGAAACTGATGATTACAGTAGTTATGCTTATCAGTTTGACGAAATGTTTCTGTTTAAACAATTGCTATCTTTCTCACAGCAGCCGGTCCATCCAAAATGTACCCTGAGCACCTTCTACATGCCGTAACGTGCGCAGTCCCCGATCAGTCTAAAAATCGATTTCAAGCATCACAAAATTAGTGAATTTGGCTAGCAGAGGGCAGCTCCCCAGTTTTGTTTCACCAACTTTTTGCTCTGCTGGGCTTACAGCGCTGAAATAGACAAAACGAGGTGTTTGGCAAATCGCTGTGGGAGAAGTTTTTCGACGTCTCATAGCCAAATGTATTGCGCAAGAGTCCAGTTCTGAGGCTGTGGCAGTTTTTTATCCATACAAATTGGTGTGGAAATTAAATGCGTTGCTGAAAGCAGTGCACATGCAACAAAACAAACCTTTCAAAAGATATTGAACAACGAAAAAGCGGGCTTACTTCAAATCGATTTCGAAAATGCTTTCAATTCAATTACGAGAAGAGTGTGGTAGATGCAGCGCGAAGATTCATTCCCGCTTTATCCCCTTCTGCTTCTTTTTGCTATTGTCAGCATAGCAAGCTTTTTTAATGCAACTCATAATCAAAGTCAATCAGGAGTCCAACAAGGAGACCCGCTGGGGCCCTTACTATTTTCTTTAGGACTTTGGCCCATTATCAAAGAACTCGACGATAAATACCAAATCTTATGCAAAATTCTTGGTACCTTGATGATGGAATTATAGCAGGTACAGAGGAGGAGCTATATGAATCATTAGAAATTTTAGCAACTCATGGCAACAAGTGTGGCCTTGAACTCAGAAGAGACAAGTGCGAGTTGTGGTCCACCACGTGTTTTAATGCTGTTGATAGCAGGATAAACAGAAACAGCCAATCAGGAATCAAAATCTTGTGCGCAGCAATCGGAACACCCACTTTTTTGTCTTGTTTAGAAAAACGGTTTAAAAAACTCGAAGGTGTTAGACAATCTAGGCTATATAGAGGACCCTTCTTGCGCTCTTGGAATTTTGCGTAGCTGTTTGGGTGCACCTAAATTGGTGTATTCGTTGAGATGCAACACTCCGTCCACCGAGAGTAACAAAATACTTGAAAAATTTGATCATCTCCAACGAACAACTTTCGAAAATATATTGGGTTCTGTAATCAGCGATAATTCATGGGACCAAGCATGCCTGCCAATAAACAAAACAGGAGCTGGAGTTCAACGTTCTCTGAACTAATTCAAAGCAGCTTATGTTGGTTCCTTATCCGAGTCAGCAAACATAGTAGAACAAATAGCTGGTGTGAACCCATCTCACGAAAGTAGTTTCACAGACCTAGTTGAGGAGTTTAGCACTTTGGGGATTCCTCATTTCACGCAACAGAAAATTCAATTACAATTTGACAATACGGCTCTAAGCAACCTTCTTGAAGGTCAAACCTCCACCGGAGAAAAATTAAGACTGTTATCTCTTTCCCTACCTCAATCAGGAGCTAAGTTGACTGCAGAACCTATCCCTGCTCTTGGCCTACACCTTCAACCTAACGAGTTCCGAGCTGCTCTGAAATATCGTTTAGGATTTCCACTCTATGATTCGAATAGGAGATATACATATTGTGAGTCAGCTATTTTAGACATATTTGGAGATCTTGCCGTTTCATGTCACGGGCGTGGAGATATTATCTCTCGTCATGACAGAGTTCGAGACGCAATAATGGCAGCTTGTTCGTCGGCCAATCTTTCCCCTGTATGTGAGCAAGAACATCTTCTGCCTGAAAATAATTCAAGACTAGGCGACGTGTATTTGCCCAGTTTTATAGCAGGACCACCCCCAGCCTTAGACGTCACCATTACGTCCCCACTTCAAGCCAGTCTTATCTCAGATGCGGCGAGGACATGTGGTTTTTCTCTAACCCTAGCAGAAGACAAAGATTGGGCATTATTACCAGAAGTGAAGCGATATGGGCATCCACTTCATACCATTAGCGTTAGGAACTTTTGGCGGACTAACCGAAACAACGGGGAAAAGAATTGTTCTTTTATCTGGTAAAAAGAGGTTTCCAGCCCTCAGGCCTATCAGTAGCCTTCAGTCGCCTCGCTCAAGCGGTATCAATAAGTGTCATGCGTGGCTCAGCGACAATGCTGATTGCAAGAGATTAATGATTATGAGCCAGAGTTGATGGGGACTGTCGCATCCAATTGTGCCGCTATACACAGTGAGAGGGTCAAGAAAATCCAGTTCAAGAACTCACTAATCTCAAGTGATATCGGACTCACTTTATGAGAGGGGAGCCCTTCTGTGTTTAAATGTCACCCAATGAGTGGGGACTTCAAATAATTTTACCAGTTTTGTCCTCATACATCAGCAGAGAAACTTCGAAATCACCGAAGGAAACGAATTTTCTCAAAGACATCTAATTGAAAGTACAACTGCATTCACAATATCTTAAATCCTTTAATAACGAGTTTTTTTTCTTACCTGACCAAAGTGGAGAGAATATAAACGAACATTTCACGCGCGCAAGTTTGAAATTGACAGTTGAATTTAGAATTATTGAACTGCTGATCTGTTGAATAAATTACCATAGTTATGATAGCCAAGTTATATATAATTTACCATTCTTTTTAAAAAAAAGTTTTTAGTTTTAACTCCAAACTTTTTCAAGACAATGTGTTCCTTTCAATTCTTTAAAGTGAGAATGGTGCGTCTGGAAGAATTTTTGACCTTATGAAGCAAATATTACACTTCTTTGAAGTAATTATTACTAAGTGTCAATTTTCAGCTATTGTTTAACAATTTTCCTTGTTGAAAGTTTTTTCTGCAGTATTTGTATTCTTCAAAACTTGATAGCATTTGGGTAGTTTACTGGTTGAAATCCATTGGCACTTTTGCTTATCTCTCAATTTGATTGATATTATTTTCCAGTTGTTTTTGTTTAATAAAATCGTGTAAATTTGAGCAAATTTTTGCCAATTTTTTCTGCGTTTTAAGTTGTTTTTGCTTGGTTCCTTAATTTTATGATTTTCGCCTAAAACTTTCTGGATTAGTTCTTTATTAAGAGCAATTCTGTTTGTATTACCCTTATGGAGTGAATCTTGAATGCTGGACAGGGCAGTTTTCTCTGAAACAAAACAGAAAAATTTTTAACCTTTTTCATTTTCTTTTTTATTTTTGTTTTATAACTCTCTGCAAATAATCAGGTGGCTGACTGATCTCGGAGAAGATCTAACCAATTTTTTGCTCTGACTTATTGATGTCATGATGCATTTATTGTACTGTAGAGAATTTGAATTTTATAGAAAATAAATTGATTTTTCTTCACGAACTGGTTACATTGTCTCGCAATTGGTCACATTTCGTTGAGATTGACGCGTGTTCCTGTTTTACAAGGTCTTCTTCCAGCAGACTTCTTGGTTTCGCCTCTTAACGTTGATATGATCTGATGCCTTATCAGTTTTTGTCATTTAATATTCTCCTGCAAATTTTTCTTGTTTGTTTCAAAATGTTTATTATAATCAAGTAAAGTTGCATCAGGTCAGCGGGTATAGTTAGTTTTCTTCTTCGAGTCCTCTCCGGAATTCTTGTTATTTTTTGAATATGTGGTTTCTCTTTTGACAGGATGCGAAGTGAAATGCCGCATCATAAGTGATAGGTCGAGCTGCTGAAAGAAAGTCAAAAGCAGACAAAAGAGTAGTTTTTGTTCATTCAGTGTTCTAACAGAGAGCGAGAAAAATAATTGCCAGAAAATTATTTTTAAGCGAACGATGTTGCTTGATAAGTTATTTTGGCTGAAGCAATTATTAAACTTTTCGATTTTTGGAGATATTTTTGCCCTTTTAACGTTTTTTAGCACCTTTTACAATTTTCTTTTTTCAGTATTTTATAGCACTTGAGGCTTTTCTTTCTTTACATTATTTGTTTTTCCTGTTTTTGCTTATCTTTTATGATACGATTGATATTGATTTTGAGTTGTGTTTATTTGAAAATTGAGTAATTTCGATCTAATTAAGACCCATTTCCTTCTTTTTAATTGCTCTTGAACGAAGTTCATACCAATTATTGTAAAAGTGTATTTTTTATGCAAATTTTTTGCTTGACAATTTTGCGCGTTTCTTCTAGAACATTCTTTGACTTCTCAAGTGACTTTTTTTGCTTGCTTTCTTCATTTTTGAGTAATCTCTATTGCTCTCTCTCCGAAGTAAAGCTTGTTGCTAATATAAATTGGTTGCAGCACATCAAGAATAAGGTTCTGATCGCGCAGTTGGAAGTGCTTGGTGTCACGGTTCGCGAGGTCAGTGGTTCGAATCCCCGCGGGGGGAAGGTTTTTGCACCCATGAAGCAAAATTGATCTAGGCTACAGCCCCTGAATTAAATTGCCCCGCCTGTCGTTCAAGAGCAATTCTTCCGACATTTGTCGGTGTATGTTATTAATTAGTAAGTTGGCGTTGGGAAGCATCTGTGAGAGCCTGAATGAATTATGACTTTTAGATGCAATTTTCAATTATTTTCATTTCGCCTTATGTGGCAGTACTTTTGTCATTTTTTTATATTTTAAGTTCTCAATAGTGTTCGGGGATTTTTTAGTTGAAGTTATTTTTTCTAGTGGTTATGGCGAGGTTTTGAGTTACTTTCCAGTTTTTTTAATAGCCGCCTCAGCTTCTCAGCTGGCTATTCTAGCGCCCCTATTTTTTTCAACTAAAAGAATTTGAACTGTATTGCGGCGCTGTCTTCTTATTTTTTAAGATCTGTTCACACATTTTCATGATTATTCAAGTCAAATTGGAGTAGGGATTTTGGTCACACCGAAACAGCAAGTGGAGCAAAAAGCGAGCGGTTTTGCGGCATGCAATTTTTTTGCTCCAATTAATTTAAAGTAGAGTGAGAAACCGGTATTTGAACAAAAGTTCCCCTTCTCGCTAGTTGTTTTTTGTTCACATGCTGCAATTTAACTTGACGTTTACGTTTTTTTTTATTTTTTGGATTAGATTTTCTAAATGGTTTTCCCAATCACTTCATAGTTCATTCTATGCCTAGTTTTTTGTTTGAACCTAATTTTTTTTCTCGCTAGTGGTTTTTTGTTCACATGTGGCCTTTTGACATTGATTTTACTTTTTTTTATTTCATTTTTTTCAAAATGATTTTCCCAATCCATTCATAGTTCATTCTAGGCCTAGCTTTTTTGATTGAAACAAATTCCTTTTTTCTCGCTGGTGCTTTTTGGTCAGATGCGGTATTTTGACATTGCTTTTCTGTTTTTTTTTAATAGTTTTTTTTGATTTTTGAAATGTTTTTCACAATTCTTTCATTGTCCGTTCTAGGTCTAGTTTTCTGTTTAGTCAAAGAATTTTATTTCAATTGTACGTCAGGATTTGTCGTGCTATGTTTCTTGACTTCGTCGATTAAAAAATTTTTTGCTTTACCTTCACAGCTTGTTCAACATTTTGCGTGAAATCTTTTTGACTTCTCTAGGATAGTTTCACTCTTCTCTCACTCTGCTAAAACTTTTTATAGACAGCAGTTGCTCAGCAGAGCAATTCAAAATGAACCGATTCAGTATCAAAAAACAGAATTAGAAATAGAAACCGGATAAACCCATAAAGCCCAATTTTAGATGCCTGTTACTCGAACTTTGTTCTTGGTTACCATCTGTTATGCTTATTGGTATAGATACTAGCCACTGTGTGGTCTCACTACGAAACAGGAGTATGTTCAGGTCCAAAATGACATCAAAATAGTTCCCACTAGTCGTTCGAGAGCAATTCTTCCGACGTTTAGTCGGTTATTTTTTTAACTCTCTTCTGTTTTTGTTCTTTTCGCAATAGTTTCTCAAAGGGCAATTTAGATGGGTGTTATTGTGATATGGGTGTTTCTACACTTAGAAGGGACACTTAAAGGCTAGATAGCGTTGATTAGATAATTAAATAATTAGATAGTTCGTCGGTCTTTTTTCATTGGCATTTTGAGGCTACAGCTCTACAAAGCAATCGTAGCTATTGCTGACAATTTGCCGGCTATGTTCGTTAAAGATTTCTGTTGTTATTCTGAAGTTTTCCCGCTATTTCCAGTTTTGTTGACATTTGATTGGGTCAAGCAGCCGTTTTTCGCTGACTTCAACTGTTGTTAATTGAATTGTTATTGCTTTTCAAAGTCAGTTTTTAGTGGTTATGTCTTTAAATCTTACATGGCTCACCTTATTTAAAATATACTTCGTGGCTCACAGGAATTGTAATTCAGAATTTTAACTGTCAGGATTGCCGTAAAGTTAGTTGAGCTCTATCAAATGGCGAACTTCATTTTTTGAATTTTGATGATTGTTGATTGAAACCGAACCTCAGAATTTTGTCACTCATAGGTCTAAACCGTATCTTTTGCGGTTATGGGACAGAAATTTGACATATGATCAATTCATAGAGATCAAAGCCCTTTGAGATCTTTCGGGTTCTATCTAAAGAAATGTGAGATCTTGAACTCTAGACGGCTCTTTGATTTGTTTGGTAGCAGTGTTTGCATTGCAAATTCTGTGCAGCTCGATTGTATTTATATGCATAGCGTCGACAACTATGCATAGTGGACGTTTCAGTTCGGTGGATTCAATTTCAACTTAAGGCTAGCTGTTAAACTTACTTTTTAGCCTGTAAAGCACAACATAATGCACCTTCGTCATTCAAGTACGAATAACCAACCACAACTCGAGTTCCAGCAAGACTGGCAGATGCAGAATTTGGAGGAGATCCAATTAAGCGAAATTGCAGACAAATTCGGCTCAACCTCTTCCGTCACGTCTAACAGCTCAACTAACAACCCACAGTCCTCAGAGTTCCTCTCGACTATTCTAGAAAATTCTAGCAAACAATCCACTCATGTGGAAGGCGGAAGACGGGGATCCGGAGCTCCTGGTGTCTTTTCGACCCTGTTTGACCATGCCAAACAGACATCTGCATTTTACGTGATCAAATTTTGGGCAAATGTTGATAGCCTCGTGCTTGATGACTGTAATGCCTCTTTCTTCTCGTCGATAGAGTTAGTGCTGTTTAAATTACGTTTCAATCGTGAAATCAGGTTGACAGGGATTCTTTCGAACCGATATATTATGGGACCAATGTTAAGTGTGGGTATTAGAACTTTCATTCCGTCAGTATCGGAGTTTGGGCATCTTTGCAGCTACTAATGATGTTTATTAAAACATAATTTTACCGTGACATTTGAGTTCTTCAAGTCTAGTGGAAAATGTCTATTATCGTCCTACAAAATGTTCCCACCCTGACGTTTGCTTCAACTTCAAGAGCCAATAAGGGGAAGAACTGGAAAATATAGCTGGTAGATTGCCACAAAACAGCTGCGGTTGAGAATTTGATAACTTGAAGAACTAAGTCTTGGTGCCATTTTTACTCCATTTAGTTAATTAAGGGAATTTGAATTCAAACGTCAAAATTTGCCTTCAGGAAAATAAAATACGGGAACAACGTGTAAATGCAAAATGAGAACGCATAATTAATAGATATGTGAGATAACGGTGGCTATTAATAAAGCTTTTAACTAATTAGAAAAAGCACGGCAGTACAGCTCCTCGAAATCAGTCAAGATTTTCACACTTAATATTTGACAACGAGAATAACTATTCCCTTTTCAAAATATAAAACTTGAAATGAAATATAATGATAGCGAAGGATACGCAGATGTATAAGAACAAACAAAAAACCAGAGGAAGAGTTGTCCAAGAGAAATCATTTTAAAAAAATTGGTGTTCGAATTTTTAGACGAAGAAAGATAAAGATCAAAAACTATACGTGACACTAAAACTACAAACTTAAAGAACCCTGCGTTAACACCTGAAAACCAACAAAGAGGCTCGGTAATGTGCGATCGCACATAAGGTTCCGACCCCGCTCATCCACAATTTTGGCATAATTGTCTAGCAAATGAGGAACAGATAGATAGAAATCCAGGAAAAGTTTTTTTCTAAAAAAAATAGTGTATGAACGAAAAGATAGCCTCCAAAGCAAATAACTCAGTGGAGTGAAAAATGATTGATGAGATATGCCAATATTAAGAAAACGAGTTCAGACGAACAACTAAATCAAACAACAACAACAACAAACATTAATTACATCAGAAACTTTATATCCGTTTTAAAAAACAGAACTTAATAACAAAGTCAACATAGCGTCAGATAAAACTGAAACTAAACGAAATAACTTGTAATTCCCCAGAAAAGATATGGGACCAGTTCATAAAGAGGCTTGGTAACAATTCGATAAAAAAAGAAAAACGGAAAAGTTAGAAATCTTGCTTATTTCAAATAAAAAATCAATTTCAAAGTAATGAAAACCCATTGGAAATCAACTAACATATCCCATAGGTTTACAATTACAAATGCTTCTATAGAAGGACATTAAGACCTGTCCTTACTAAATTTTGTATGAGGTTGAAAAAGAAGAACAAAAAGACAACGAACAAAAATTCAAATAAAACTTGCCAGAAAAAGCTGTCGAAGCCGTAAAGCTATATTTTGGCCCTCAAATTATGTTCGATTGCGCCTTCTTTGAACAACGATAATATACTATGTAACCTCTCATTAATGAGACCAGGTAAGAAAGTCATGACAGCCATTAATTACAAACTGAAATAATCAAATATGTTTGTTTATTTTGTCCAGTGGAAGCCCTTGAGACCTGCAATTATCCAGAATATGTCTTACGTCTATAAGAACGTCAAATGTGACAAAAATCAAAAAATTAATTAAGTTTTCTTTCTGAAAAACCCGTGTCGAAGCCAGTGAAGTCGTATTGAATTCTTTAAAAACATTATTTTTTGTGAGAACAATCCCTTTTGACACCTTCCCTTGACAGGAATAATGTCATATTTGACCTGTAATTAACGAGACTAGGTAATAAATAGACAATAAAAAAACTAAATTGCCAAGTTAAAACGTTTTTTTATTTTGGAAAACAACAGTTTTCAGTCATGGAAGTCAACGAAAGTCATCAGCTATCTTCAAATATCAGAATATCGGCTCGTCTTTTTTATCATGGAAGGCCATCAAAACTTGTCGTTATACAGTAAATTTCATGCGACAAGAACGATAAAGGAAAAACGACAGTTAAAGATAAAATTGAATAATTCAATTAAATTCTTCCAGAAAGCAGCATCGAAGCCGTTGAAACCTTAATCTATATCTTTATAGATTTTTATATGTTCAATTGTGTTTTTTTGAACAACCATATTGTCATATGTGAACTGTCAATAACGTCATAATGTGACAAAACTAGAAAACGCGAAAAATGCAAATACCAATAAATGAAATAAATGAAATCTAGTACTATCACAGCCAGAAAAATCTTAACTTAAGGCGTAAAACATCAAAAGAGATTAAATTTTAAATCAGTGGAAAAAAGACGCATTCTTGTTTTGCTGACGCTAAGCTAAAAGTTGACCAAATTAAGAAAAAATAGAGGCAAAGTTCAATAAGCCATTATTTATTAAAAGTCAAAACTACCTTAAGCTTTCAATGAAAAATGCATTAATTTGCAGTTTGCCAATGGGACCTATCACTACTCTGCTTTGATTCAAAAATGTTTGTTCTTTATTTAATATAAAAAAAGATTGATTAATATAAAAAAAAATTGAAAACAACTGATTATCCGAATCCTTTTTAAATTGTAACAATCCAAGAACGGTCCAATTCTAGCCCTGCTAATGTTGTTTGCACATGCGGAACAGTTCATTGTTCAATGTTTTAGATATAGATTATTTGTTTGTAAAAAGATCAAAAATAAATACTGCGTTTTTGATAATCAACGAGTACAGATAGCAAAAAAACGGCATTGATAATTACAGATCACTCTCAACGGAAGTTGAAGTAAGAATAGCCCGCTTTTGAGTCTGGAAAGATTCTGCTAATGGTGTTTGGGTTTTGTACTTTCGGCAAGTTTAATCAAAGTAGACTAAAGAAGCCTATTTCGTGCTGTTTTTGATAATCAACGAGTAAAGATAGCAAAAAACGGAAAGTTTTAGTTATAGAGCACTCTAAACGGAAGTAGAAGTAAGAATAGCCCTCTTTTGAGTCTAGAAAGATTGTGTTAGTGGTGTTTGGGTGTGCACTTTCGGCAAATTTAATCAAAGTGGACTAAAGTAGCTTATTTCTTGCTGTTTTTGATGAAAAAGGCTGAATTTTTCAATATTGAGCCAGAATTTTTGACAAAAAATTTTAATGAAAATAGTTGACATTATTGGTTTTGAAAATAAAATCAACAACACTATTTTTCAAAATTTTAACAAAATTTTGCAAAATTGACAAAATTTTAATCAAAAATTCCGGAAAATGTGAATTAAAACAACGGAATTCACTCTACTTTTCTCAGAAGCTTAAACGAAAATTTAAAAAATTTTTTTAATGCCATATTCTACGCTGGACGAACTTTTTTGATACCAGTGCCAACTCTCTACGATAAATATAGCGATTGGCCAAAATTGTCTGAACAAAAAAACCCATTTCAGTGTATAGTTCCTCCCCCCCAAGTGGGGTCGGAAGAAAAATTCACAAAAGGCGGTCAAATTGGACAGTTAATACAAAAATAAAAATGCATTTTTTAACGATTCCAACCACGCGACTCTGACAACGATAGGAATATTTTTGTAAGTGGCATTGCAATGATTGCGGACTGAAACCATTGCAAATTCCACAATGAGGACCCAAGTAACAAAAATAGCGATTCGACCTCCGATTTGTTTGAATGTCATTTAAAACTTTTGCTAGATATGTCAAGTATAATGCGTAATTAATACGTAACGTACATGTACTACTGTACAATCGTATTCAAAATTAGTCAAAAGTTTGCCAAAGACTCCCTCATGTTTGAATACTCAAATGGAAAGTTATTATTTAGAAAGCTTCCCGGAAAAATATCTGGAAAAAATGTTTATCTTTATGGACCAAAATTGAAATTCTGTTAAACAGCACTGCTGATCACGAATTTCTGTGTTGATCTTCAAATAATCCGGACGATTAGTTTTAAAACAATAAATATTCAGTATGGTAAAGCATCTCTGCTATCTAAATTTAAACCAAAAGCAAAGTTAAAATCATTTTAATTTCAAAATTCAATCCAAATTTATTTTTATGTTTTGGCGTCAGCGACTTTGAAATGAAAAAAGGCAACAAAAACAATTGAGATTGATCAGCGAAAATTTCGAAAAAAGAACATTAATTTTGGATCTGTCAAAGTTTTTGTAGTGAGGACGCTAGCAACAAAAGAAGCCGTTGAAACCTTAATCTATATCTTTAAAGATTTTTATTTGTTCAATTGTGTTTTTTTTGAACACCCATATTGTCATATGTGAGCTGTCAATAACGTCATAATGTGACAAAACTAGAAAACGCGAAAAATGCAAATACCAATAAATGAAAAAAATGTGAAATCTAGTAGTATCACAGCCAGAAAAATCTTAACTTAAGGCGTAAAACATCAAAAGATATTAAATTTTAAATCAGTGGAAAAAAGACGCATTCTTGTTTTGCTGACGCTAAGCTAAAATGTGACCAAATTAAGAAAAATTAGAGGCAAAGTTTAATAAGCCATTATTTATTAAAAGTCAAAACGACCTTAAGCTTTCAATGAAAAATGCATTAATTTGCAGTTTGCCAATGGGACCTAGCATGGTAGCCAATGGGACCTATCACTACTCTGCTTTGATTCAAAATTTTCTGTTCTTTATTTTATATAAAAAAAGATTGATTAATATAAAAAAAGATTGAAAACAAGACCGACTGATTATCCGAATCCTTTTTGGATTGTAACAATCCAAGAGCGGTCCAAACCTAGCCCTGCTAATGTTGTTTGCACATGCGGAACAGTTCATTGTTCAATGTTTTAGATATAGATTATTTGTTTGTAAAAAGATCAAAAATAAATACTGCGTTTTTGATAATCAACGAGTACAGATAGCAAAAAAACGGCAGTGATAATTACAGATCACTTTCAACGGAAGTTGAAGTAAGAATAGCCCTCTTTTGAGTCGAGAAAGATTGTGTTAGTGGTGTTTGGGTGTGCACTTTCGGCAAATTTAATCAAAGTGGACTACAGAAGCTTATTTCTTGCTGTTTTTGATGAAAAAGGCTGAATTTTTCAATATTGAGCCAGAATTTTTGACAAATTTTACTGAAAATAGTTGACATTATTGGTTTTGAATATAAAATCAACAACACTGTTTTTCAAAATATTAACAAAATTTTGCAAAATTGACGAAATTTTAATCAAAATTTCCGGAAAATGTGAATAAAAACAACGCAATTCACACTATTTTTCTCAGAAGCTTAAACAAAAATTAAAATCTTTTTAATGCCATATTCTACGCTGGACGAGCTTTTTTATGATACCAGTGCCAACTCTCTACGATAAATATAGCGATTGGCCAAAATTGTCTGAACAAAAAAACCCATTTGAGTATATACTTCCTCCCCCCACAAGTGGGGTCGGAACAAAAATTCGCAAAAGGCGGTCAAATTGGACAGTTAATACAAAAATAAAAATGCATTTTTTAACGATTCCAACCACGCGACTCTGACAACGATAGGAATATTTTTGTAAGTGGCATTGCAATGATTGCGGACTGAAACCATTGCAAATTCCACAATGAGGACCCAAGTAACAAAAATAGCGATTCGACCTCCGATTTGTTTCAATGTCATTTAAAACTTTTGCTAGATATGTCAAGTATAATGCGTAATTAATACGTAACGTACATGTACTACTGTACAGTCGTATTCAAAATTTGTCAAAAGTGGGCCAAAGACTCCCTCATGTTTGAATACTCAAATGGAAAGTTATTATTTAGAAAGAAAGCTTCCCGGAAAAATCTGGAAAAAATGTTTATCTTTATGGACCAAAATTGAAATTCTGTTAAACAGCACTGCTGATCACGAATTTCTGTGTTGATTTTCAAATAATCCGGACGATTAGTTTTAGAACAATAAATATTCAGTATGGGGAAGCATCTCTGCTATCTAAATATAAACCAAAAGCAAAATTAAATTCATTTTAATTTCAAAAGTCAATCCAAATTTATATTTATGTTTTGGCGTCAGCGACTTTGAAATGAAAAAAGGCAACAAAAACAATTGAGATAGATCAGCGAAAATTTCGAAAAAAGAACATTAATTTTGGATCTGTCAAAGTTTTTGTAGTGAGGACGCTAGCAACAAAAGAAGCCGTTGAAACCTTAATCTGTATCTTTAAAGATTTTTTATTTGTTCAATTGTGTTTTTTTAACACCCATATTGTCATATGTGAGCTGTCAATAACGTCATAATGTGACAAAACTAGAAAACGCGAAAAATGCAAATACCAATAAATGAAAAAAATGTGAAATCTAGTAGTATCACAGCCAGAAAAATCTTAACTTAAGGCGTAAAACATCAAAAGAGATTAAGTTTTAAATCAGTGGAAAAAAGACGCATTCTTGTTTTGCTGACGCTAAGCTAAAAGTTGACCAAATTAAGAAAAATTAGAGGCAAAGTTCAATAAGCCATTATTTATTAAAAGTCAAAACGACCTTAAGCTTTCAATGAAAAATGCATTAATTTGCAGTTTGCCAATGGGACCTAGCATGGTAGCCAATGGGACCTATCACTACTCTGCTTTGATTCAAAATTTTCTGTTCTTTATTTTCTATTAAAAAAAATTGATTTATATAAAAAAAGATTGAAAACAAGACCGACTGATTATCCGAATCCTTTTTGAATTGTAACAATCCAAGAACGGTCCAAACCTAGCCCTGCTAATGTTGTTTGCACATGCGGAACAGTTCATTGTTCAATGTTTTAGATATAGATTATTTGTTTGTAGAAAGATCAAAAATAAATACTGCGTTTCTGATAATCAACGAGTACAGATAGCAAAAAAACGGCAGTGATAATTACAGATCACTCTCAACGGAAGTAAGAATAGCCCTCTTTTGAGTCTGGAAAGGTTCTGCTAATGGTGTTTGGGTTTTGTACTTTCGGCAAGTTTAATCAAAGTAGACTAAAGAAGCCTATTTCGTGCTGTTTTTGATAATCAACGACTAAAGATAGCAAAAAACGGAAAGTTTTAGTTATAGAGCACTCTCAACGGAAGTAGAAGTAAGAATAGCCCTCTTTTGAGTCTAGAAAGATTGTGTTAGTGGTGTTTGGGTGTGCACTTTCGGCAAATTTAATCAAAGTGGACTAAAGAAGCTGATTTCTTGCTGTTTTTGATGAAAAAGGCTGAATTTTTCAATATTGAGCCAGAATTTTTGACAAAAAATTTTAATGAAAATAGTTGACATTATTGGTTTTGAAAATAAAATCAACAACACTATTTTTCAAAATATTAAAAAAAATTTGCAAAATTGACGAAATTTTAATCAAAATTTCCGGAAAATGTGAATAAAAACAACGCAATTCACACTACTTTTCTCAGAAGCTTAAACGAAAATTAAAAAAATCTTTTTAATGCCATATTCTACGCTGGACGAGCTTTTTTATGATACCAGTGCCAACTCTCTACGATAAATATAGCGATTGGCCAAAATTGTCTGAACAAAAAAACCCATTTGAGTATATAGTTCCTCCCCCCACAAGTGGGGTCGGAACAAAAATTCACAAAAGGCGGTCAAATTGGACAGTTAATACAAAAATAAAAATGCATTTTTTAACGATTCCAACCACGCGACTCTGACAACGATAGGAATATTTTTGTAAGTGGCATTGCAATGATTGCGGACTGAAACCATTGCAAATTCCACAATGAGGACCCAAGTAACAAAAATAGCGATTCGACCTCCGATTTGTTTGAATGTCTTTTAAAACTTTTGCTAGATATGTCAAGTATAATGCGTAATTAATACGTAACGTACATGTACAACTGTACAATTGTATTCAAAATTAGTCAAAAGTGGGCCAAAGACTCCCTCATGTTTAAATACTCAAATGAAAAGCTTCCCGGAAGAATGTCTGGAAAAAAGGTTTATCTGTATGGACCAAAATTGAAATTCTATTAAACAGAACTGCTGATCACGAATTTCTGTGTTGATTTTTCAAATAATCCGGACCATTAGTTTTAGAACAATAAATATTCAGTATGGGAAAGCATCCATGCTATCTAAATTTAAACCAAAAGCAACACAATATAAAATATTAATCATTTTAATTTCAAAATTCAATCCAAATTTATTTTTATGTTTTGGCGTCAGCGACTTTGAAATAAAAAAAGGCAACAAAAACAATTGAGATAGATCAGCGAAAATTTGAAAAGAACATTAATTTTGGATCTGTAAAAGTTTTTGTAGTAAGGACGCTAGCAACAAAAGACTAGAAGGTATGCACTACAGCAAGATAGAACAACAAGCTAACACCAGCATTATTTTAGAAACCAAGAGGCAGAAAGCAAAAAATATGTGCAGGAGAATTTGTTACTATTGTTTTGACTTATTTAAGTGCCATTGTCTTCTAAATTAAATAGCACCCTAAACATGAAAACGAGACCTTGAAATGCCTAATAGTGGACTTATAGACACTGCTTGCCATAAAACTAAATCTAGAAAACCAAATTTTTGTTCAGACACAGTTCTCTCAATTGTCAATACTGGATCCGAAAGATAAACGACAAGCTTTTTAGTCGTCTTTATTACATCGGAGTGACAAAAATTGCAGCTGATTTTGGCTTTTCAGCGACATCAAAAATCAAACAGTATGTGAACATAGCTTAAACCGATATCATCTCAAAGCAATTCAATGTCTTAAAATTCAATTTCAAAAATATCGTGGGCAATTCAGTGAATATAAATTGATGCTCTTGCCCAGTTGCTTTTTCAGCCAACCCAGAAGAATAATGATCTAATTTAAACTCGATTGAATCTTCTAAACCTCACACATAAAAAATTGATGTGCAACATAAATAGCAGAATTCGTAAAATTCAAGGGGAATCTAAATTTGGTTGACAATCTGTTTGTTTAGTTGCTCTCAAACGAAGTTTATAGCAATTATAATAGTCTATGCAATTTTTTGTCTGACTCATTTGACTTCTCGTCCTCAAAAACAGGATAAAAGGTAACGCCCGGAGGGCAGTAAGGGCTCTTATGGCCTTTCGGCTGACGGTATGCAATTCTATGAAACTGTTTTGGAAACATAAATTCATGGGGAGCGAACCCCCCCCCCCCCCCCCCCCCCCCACTTGATCCACCACCAGACAATAAATCTTCCCTTGTGGGTCATCAATTCTGTATGAAGAACTTTTGAGTTAAAAGGTTTTTTTTTCAGATTGGAGTCTTCGGAGAAACTGAACATTACTCAGACAGTGACAGCCTATTGTTTCGGACAGTGTGCATTCGAAAAATGTGAAACAGTGAGTCGAATTTAGATCTTGTTTATGTGCTCCAATATGAAACAGCAATGCTTTTATAAATCTGCCGGAGCCGGATTAATGGTGTGATATAAAAAACAAAATAATTTAACGTCAACTATTTTTGTTTGCTTTGCAATATTGAAATGCTTACTGAATACAAAAGACTAATTGAAATGTCGACGCCAATCCAAGTAATTAAATGATCGGCAGCGATCACCTATCACTAGTAGAACAATATAAATCGCCACATGGCGTGCTCACATATTCCTCCTAATGAGTTCCATTCAAATAGTTTTCGAAAGAGCTAATATTAATTATAATTGGCATTCATTGGACCTATATTATTAATAGCCGCTCTCATCTCATCAGCTGGGTATTATAGTGGACATATTTTTTTTTACAATTCAAAGAGTTTGAATTGTATTGGGGTGCTGGCTTTCTTTAAGATCTGTTCACAATTTTTCATGATTTTTGAAGTCAAATTGAAGTGATGATTCTGGAGTTTTGCCTTTATTTGTTATTAATATCCGCGTCAGCAATTCCAGGTGGCTATTATAGCGCTCTTAATTTTTTACAATTCAAAGAATTTACTGTTTTTTCGATTTTTTGGATCGGATTTTTTTCTAAGTGATTTTCCCAATCCATTAATAGTTCATTCTAGGCCTAGTTTTTTGTTGGAACCAAATTTCTATTTCTCGCTTATGGTTTTTTGTTCACACGCGGCAGTTTGACATTGATTTTCTGTTTTTTTTTAAAATTGTTTTACCTGATTTTTTTAAAATAGTTTTTCCAATTCACTTGTAGTCTGTTCCTGGTCTAATTGTTTGCCTAGTCAATGAAAGTTCTTCGAATTGTACGTCAGGACTTTTCCTGCTATGTTTTTTTTTACTTTGTCTTACCCTGACTTTCATGACTTTGATGACTTTTCATGACTTTGAGCTTTCAAAGCGGGATAAACAAGTAAAGCTCAGCGGGCATCAAGTTTCATTAGAGGCACTTAGCCGCTTTTGGTATTCCTTAAATTATTTATAGTGGTGCAGTTACTGGGAACTTACCTCACTTAAAAAATGACTTGTGAAATCACTTAATGAACTTTAAATTTTTTGGCAATTTCCTAGTTAAAGGTCAATAGTGTGCATCTAAGTATTGCCAAACGTGTTTTCCCTAATTCTTGAGTATTAGTCTTGAGTTGATGATTTCAAATATTATTTTTGAAAAAGCTCCTTTAGGGCTTTTTGCTTATAGAGCGTATGTGTCTCATAAAAATGAGAGACCGGTTCTAACCCAAAAAGTCTAGTGGTCTGGTGGTCGATCGTTCTATCTTTTTTAGTTGCTTCAAATCCATGGAAGGCCTGAAGCGTCCATCGCGGCTGTTTTCCGGCAATCTGCGGGCTATGTTTTTCGTTTTCCGCTGACTTAGTCTCGTTAATGACATAATAGTTTCTAGTAAGTATAATTATTACAGTGAGCAATTATTAGAGTGAATGTTTTCATGTCTTATATAACAACCTTAAGATCAGTTGTTTCCTTTGTCAGTATTTTTTGTCACGAGTATACCATATGATGTCACAAGTATATTGATGAGTTTTGCTAGTTTTGTAGTTTGTTGTCCGCTGAGTTAGTCTTATTAGTTAAAGTCTCCTTTGCTCTCTGGTGAGTCATTGTGAGTTCTAGTTAAAAGTTTAAATTCAAGACGTTCACATTTTTTTCAAGACGGCAGTGGCTTGTTTTAATTTTGCAGGCTTTTTGTTTTCGATTTGCTACTTAACATCAGTAATCACAGGTGCCAGACTTTCTGAAAAACGAAAAGAACACACACCTATTCATAGTTTAAGCTCCTTGATATTAGTTATACTTAACTTGGGACCATTTGTTTCAAAAGAATAGGAGTAAGTTTCTGTTTTGAGCGTGCTGGTCTATTTACATTTTAGACTCTTAATCTGAATATTGATAGGTTGCTTGGTTTCTTCTACATGAGACATGAATTAATCTTTTTAATTTTTCTGGTTTTAAAGCTTATGTTTTGATTTTGAACTCCTTCGTTTGAAAATTAGTCTTTCTAGATTTTCTACTGTTGCCGGCATTGGTTGTTACACTATCCCTTAATTGAACCTCTGAAATTTTTATATGCTTTCTAATTTGTTTTTCAATTTCGTGTGTTGGTATCTTCTTGTTGGGACTACAGGAATTGCTTCCTCTACTGAGATTGACAGTCAGATTTTTAGTTTGTTTTTAACTCATTGGATTGTAATTTAGGACTTTTTCCGCTATGTTTTAAAGCTCTCTTCACTACACTTTCTAAAATTTTAATCATTTTTTCGAAATTATGTTAAAAAAGTTTATTAATGTGTTGTGAAATCTGGATAGTTTTTTTCTTTCACCTGTAACAATTTTACTTTGATAGCCGGCTGTTTAATAGCCGGCTATTATAGCGCTCCTTCTTTTAAAGTTACTATCCAAATTAAAGAATTTGAATTGTATTGGGGCGCTGTCTTTTTTCGATCTGTTCACACATTTTCACGATTTATGTGAAGTCAAATTGGAGTAGTGATTTTGGTCTCGCCGGAACAGGAAATGGAGCGAAAAAAAGTGGTTTTGCGGCGTGAATTTTTTTGCTCTGATTTTAAAGTAGAATTAGAAAACGGTGTTTGAACAAAAATTTGCTTTCTCGGTGCTGGCTTTTTGTTCACATGCGGCAATTTGACGCTTGACTTTTACTGTTTTTTCGATCTTTATTTCGATCAGATTTTTTTATAAGTGGTTTTCCCAATCCATTAATAGTTCATTCCAGGCCTAGTTTTTTGTTGGAACCAAATTTCTATTTCTCACTTATGGTTTTTTGTTCACATGCGGCAGTTTGACATTGATTTTCTGTTTTATTTTAAATTGTTTTACCTGATTTTTTAAAATAGTTTTTCCAATTCACTCATAGTCTATTCTTGTTCTAATTGTTTGTCTAGTTAATGAAAGTTCTTCGAATTGTACGTCAGGACTTTTCCTGCTATGTTTTTTTTACTTTGTCTTACCCTGACTTTCATGGCTTTGATGACTTTTCATGACTTTGAGCTTTCAAAACGGGATAAACAAGTAAAGCTCAGCGGGCATCAAGTTTCATTAGAGGCACTTAGCCGCTTTTGGTATTTCTTAAATTATTTATAGTGGTGCAGTTACTGGGAACTTACCTCACTTAAAAAATGACTTGTGAAATCACTTAATGAACTTTAAATTTTATGGCAATTTCCTAGTTAAAGATCAATAGTGTGCATCTAAGTATTGCCAAACGTGTTTTCCCTAATTCTTGAGTATTAGTCTTGAATTGATGATTTCAAATATTATTTTTGAAAAAGCTCCTTTAGGGCTTTTTGCTTATAGAGCGTATGTGTCTCATAAAAATGACAGACCGGTTCTAACCCAAAAAAGTCTAGTGGTCTGGTGGTCAACCGTTCTATCTTTTTTAGTTGCTTCGAATCCATGGAAGGCCTGAAGCGTCCATCGCGGCTGTTTTCCGGCAATCTGCGGGCTATGTTTTTCGTTTTCCGCTGACTTAGTCTCGTTAATGACATAATAGTTTCTAGTAAGTATAATTATTAGAGTGAGCAATTATTAGAGTGAATGTTTTCATGTCTTATATAACAACCTTAAGATCAGTTGTTTCCTTTGTCAGTATTTTTTGTCACGAGTATACCATATGATGTCACAAGTATATTGATGAGTTTTGCTTGTTTTTGTGAGTCATTGTGAGTTCTAGTTAAAAGTTTAAATTCAAGACGTTCACATTTTTTTCAAGACGGCAGTGGCCTGTTTTAATTTTGCAGGCGTTTTGTTTTCGATTTGCTACTTAATCTCAGTAATCACAGGTGTCAGACTTTCTGAAAAACGAAAAGAACACACACCTATTGATAGTTTAAGCTCCTTGATATTAGTTATACTTCACTTGGGACCATTTGTTTCAAAAGAATAGGAATAAGTTTCTGTTTTGAGCGTGCTGGTTTATTTACATTTCAGACCCTTAATCTGAATATTGATAGGTTGCTTGGTTTCTTCTGCATGAGACATGAATTAATCTTTTTGATTTTTCTGGTTTTAAAGCTTGTTTTGACTTTGATCTCCTTCGTTTGAAAATTAGTCTTTCTAGATTTTTTACTGTTGCCGGCATTGGTTGTTACACTATCCCTTAATTGTACCTCTGAAATTTTCATATGCTTTCTAATTTCTTTTTCAATTTCGTGTGTTAGTATCTTCTTGTTAGTACTACAGGAATTGCTTCCTCTACTAAGGTTGACAGTCAGATTTTTAGTTTGTTTTTAACTCATTGGATTGTATTTTAGGACTTTTTCCGCTATGTTTTAAAGCTCTCTTCACTACACTTTCTAAAATTTTAATCATTTTTTCGAAATTATGTTAAAAAAGTTTATTAATGAGTAGTGAAATCTGGATAGTTTTTTTCTTTCACCTGTAACAATTTTACTTCTGTTTAATAGCCGGCTATTATAGCGCTCCTTCTTTTAAAATTACTATTCAAATTAAAGAATTTGAATTGTATTGGGGCGCTGTCTTTTTTCGATCTGTTCACACATTTTCACGATTTATGTGAAGTCAAATTGGAGTAGTGATTTTGGTCTCGCCGGAACAGGAAATGGAGCGAAAAAAAGTGGTTTTGCGGCGTGAATTTTTTTGCTCTGATTTTAAAGTAGAATTAGAAAACGGTGTTTGAACAAAAATTTGCTTTCTCGGTGCTGGCTTTTTGTTCACATGCGGCAATTTGACGCTTGACTTTTACTGTTTTTTCGATCTTTATTTCGATCAGATTTTTTTATAAGTGGTTTTCCCAATCCATTAATAGTTCATTCTAGGCCTAGTTTTTTGTTGGAACCAAATTTCTATTTCTCACTTATGGTTTTTTGTTCACATGCGGCAGTTTGACATTGATTTTCTGTTTTATTTTAAATTGTTTTACCTGATTTTTTAAAATAGTTTTTCCAATTCACTCATAGTCTATTCTTGTTCTAATTGTTTGTCTAGTCAATGAAAGTTCTTCGAATTGTACGTCAGGACTTTTCCTGCTATGTTTTTTTTTACTTTGTCTTACCCTGACTTTCATGACTTTGATGACTTTTCATGACTTTGAGCTTTCAAAACGGGATAAACAAGTAAAGCTCAGCGGGCATCAAGTTTCATTAGAGGCACTTAGCCGCTTTTGGTATTTCTTAAATTATTTATAGTGGTGCAGTTACTGGGAACTTACCTCACTTAAAAAATGACTTGTGAAATCACTTAATGAACTTTAAATTTTATGGCAATTTCCTAGTTAAAGATCAATAGTGTGCATCTAAGTATTGCCAAACGTGTTTTCCCTAATTCTTGAGTATTAGTCTTGAATTGATGATTTCAAATATTATTTTTGAAAAAGCTCCTTTAGGGCTTTTTGCTTATAGAGGGTATGTGTCTCATAAAAATGACAGACCGGTTCTAACCCAAAAAAGTCTAGTGGTCTGGTGGTCAATCGTTCTATCTTTTTTAGTTGCTTCGAATCCATGGAAGGCCTGAAGCGTCCATCGCGGCTGTTTTCCGGCAATCTGCGGGCTATGTTTTTCGTTTTCCGCTGACTTAGTCTCGTTAATGACATAATAGTTTCTAGTAAGTATAATTATTAGAGTGAGCAATTATTAGAGTGAATGTTTTCATGTCTTATATAACAACCTTAAGATCAGTTGTTTCCTTTGTCAGTATTTTTTGTCACGAGTATACCATATGATGTCACAAGTATATTGATGAGTTTTGCTTGTTTTTGTGAGTCATTGTGAGTTCTAGTTAAAAGTTTAAATTCAAGACGTTCACATTTTTTTCAAGACGGCAGTGGCCTGTTTTAATTTTGCAGGCGTTTTGTTTTCGATTTGCTACTTAATCTCAGTAATCACAGGTGTCAGACTTTCTGAAAAACGAAAAGAACACACACCTATTCATAGTTTAAGCTCCTTGATATTAGTTATACTTCACTTGGGACCATTTGTTTCAAAAGAATAGGAATAAGTTTCTGTTTTGAGCGTGCTGGTTTATTTACATTTCAGACCCTTAATCTGAATATTGATAGGTTGCTTGGTTTCTTCTGCATGAGACATGAATTAATCTTTTTGATTTTTCTGGTTTTAAAGCTTGTTTTGACTTTGATCTCCTTCGTTTGAAAATTAGTCTTTCTAGATTTTTTACTGTTGCCGGCATTGGTTGTTACACTATCCCCTAATTGTACCTCTGAAATTTTTATATGCTTTCTAATTTGTTTTTCAATTTCGTGTGTTGGTATCTTCTTGTTAGGACTACAGGAATTGCTTCCTCTACTGAGATTGACAGCCAGATTTTTAGTTTGTTTTTAACTCATTGGATTGTAATTTAGGACTTTTTCCGCTATGTTTTAAAGCTCTCTTCACTACACTTTCTAAAATTTTAATCATTTTTTCGAAATTATGTTAAAAAAGTTTATTAATGAGTAGTGAAATCTGGATAGTTTTTTTCTTTCACCTGTAACAATTTTACTTCTGTTTAATAGCCGGCTATTATAGCGCTCCTTCTTTTAAAATTACTATTCAAATTAAAGAATTTCAATTGTATTGGGGCGCTGTCTTTTTTCGATCTGTTCACACATTTTCACGATTTATGTGAAGTCAAATTGGAGTAGTGATTTTGGTCTCGCCGGAACAGGAAATGGAGCGAAAAAAAATGGTTTTGCGGCGTGAATTTTTTTTGCTCTGATTTTAAAGTAGAATTAGAAAACGGTGTTTGAACAAAAATTTGCTTTCTCGCTGCTGGTTTTTTGTTCACATGCGGTAATTTGACGCTTGACTTTTACTGTTTTTTCGATCTTTTTTTCGATCAGATTTTTTTCTAAGTGGTTTTCCCAATCCATTAATAGTTCATTCTAGGCCTAGTTTTTTGTTTGAACCAGAATTCTATTTCTCGCTTATGGTTTTTTGTGCACATGCGGCAGTTTGACATTGATTTTCTGTTTTATTTTAAATTGTTTTACCTGATTTTTTAAAATAGTTTTTCCAATTCACTCATAGTCTATTCTTGTTCTAATTGTTTGTCTAGTCAATGAAAGTTCTTCGAATTGTACGTCAGGACTTGTCCTGCTATGTTTTTTTACTTCTTACCCTGACTTTCATGACTTCGATGACTTTTCATGACTTTGAGCTTTCAAAACGGGATAAACAATTTAAGCTCAGCGGGCATCAAGTTTCATTAGAGGCACTTAGCCGCTTTTGGTAGTCCTTCAATTACTTATAGTGGTGCAGTTACTGGGAACTTACCTCACTTAAAAAATAAATGACTTGTGAATTCACTTAATGAACTTTAAATTTCATGACAATTTCCTTGTTAAAGATCAATAGTGTGCATCTAATTATTGCCAAACGTGTTTTCCCTAATTCTTGAGTATTAGTCTTGAGTTGATGATTTCGAATATTATTTTTGAAAAAGCTCCCTTAGGGCTTTTTGCTTATAGAGCGTATGTGTCTCATAAAAATGACAGACCGGTTCTAACCCAAAAAGTCTAGTGGTCTGGTGGTCAATCGGTCTATCTTTTTTAGTTGCTTCAATTCCATGGAAGGCCTGAAGCGTCCATCGCGGCTGTTTTCCGGCAATCTGCGGGCTATGTTTTTTTTTGTTGTAGTGAAATCTGGATAGTTTTTTTCTTTCACCTGTAACAATTTTACTTCTGTTTAATAGCCGGCTATTATAGCGCTCCTTCTTTTAAAATTACTATTCAAATTAAAGAATTTCAATTGTATTGGGGCGCTGTCTTTTTTCGATCTGTTCACACATTTTCACGATTTATGTGAAGTCAAATTGGAGTAGTGATTTTGGTCTCGCCGGAACAGGAAATGGAGCGAAAAAAAATGGTTTTGCGGCGTGAAATTTTTTTGCTCTGATTTTAAAGTAGAATTAGAAAACGGTGTTTGAACAAAAATTTGCTTTCTCGCTGCTGGTTTTTTGTTCACATGCGGTAATTTGACGCTTGACAATTTCCTTGTTAAAGATCAATAGTGTGCATCTAAGTATTGCCAAACGTGTTTTCCCTAATTCTTGAGTATTAGTCTTGAGTTGATGATTTCGAATATTATTTTTGAAAAAGCTCCCTTAGGGCTTTTTGCTTATAGAGCGTATGTGTCTCATAAAAATGACAGACCGGTTCTAACCCAAAAAGTCTAGTGGTCTGGTGGTCAATCGGTCTATCTTTTTTAGTTGCTTCAATTCCATGGAAGGCCTGAAGCGTCCATCGCGGCTGTTTTCCGGCAATCTGCGGGCTATGTTTTTTTTGTTGTAGTGAAATCTGGATAGTTTTTTTCTTTCACCTGTAACAATTTTACTTCTGTTTAATAGCCGGCTATTATAGCGCTCCTTCTTTTAAAATTACTATTCAAATTAAAGAATTTCAATTGTATTGGGGCGCTGTCTTTTTTCGATCTGTTCACACATTTTCACGATTTATGTGAAGTCAAATTGGAGTAGTGATTTTGGTCTCGCCGGAACAGGAAATGGAACAGGAAATAGTGATTTTGGTCTCGCCTAAGGGAGCTTTTTGAAAAAGCTCCCTTAGGGCTTTTTGCTTATAGAGCGTATGTGTCTCATAAAAATGACAGACCGGTTCTAACCCAAAAAGTCTAGTGGTCTGGTGGTCAATCGGTCTATCTTTTTTAGTTGCTTCAATTCCATGGAAGGCCTGAAGCGTCCATCGCGGCTGTTTTCCGGCAATCTGCGGGCTATGTTTTTTTTTGTTTTCCGCGGACTTAGTCTCGTTAATGACAATAGTTTCTAGTAAGTATAATAATTAGAGTGAGCAATTATTAGAGTGAATGTTTTCATGTCTTATATAACAACCTTAAGATCAGTTGTTTCCTTTGTCAGTATTTTTTGTCACAAGTATACCATATGTTGTCACAAGTATTTTGTTGAGTTTTGCTTGTTTTTGTAGTTTGTTGTCCGCTGAATTAGTCTTATTAGTTAAAGTCTCCCTTGCTCTCGGGTGAGTTGCATTGTGAGTTCTAGTTAAAAGTTTTAATTCAAGACGTTGACATTTTTTTCAAGACGGCAGTGGCTTGTTTTGGTTTTGCAGGCTTTTTGTTTTCGAATTGCTACTTAATCTCAGAGATCACAGGTGTCAGACTTTCTGAAAAACGAAAACAACACACGCCTATTCATGGTTTAAGCTACTTGATATTAGTTATACTTCACTTGGGACCATTGTTTCAAAAGACTAGGAGTAAGTTTCTGTTTTGAGCGTGCTGGTCTAATTACATTTTAGACTCTTAATCTAAATATTGATAGGTTGCTTGGTTTCTTCTACATGAGACATGAATTAATCTTTTTAATTCTTCTGGTTTTAAAGCTTATGTTTTGAATTTGAACTCCTTCGTTTGAAAATTAGTCTTTCTAGATTTTTTACTGTTGCCGCCATTTGTTGTTACACTATCCCTTAATTGTACCTCTGAAATTTTCATATGCTTTCTAATTTCTTTTTCAATTTCGTGTGTTAGTATCTTCTTGTTAGTACTACAGGAATTGCTTCCTCTACTAAGGTTGACAGTCAGATTTTTAGTTTGTTTTTAACTCATTGGATTGTATTTTAGGACTTTTTCCGCTATGTTTTAAAGCTCTCTTCACTACACTTTCTAAAATTTTAATCATTTTTTCGAAATTATGTTAAAAAAGTTTATAATTGAGTCTTGAAAATTGTTGTTTCCATTCTTTTTACCTCATTTGTTGGTATGTTTGGTTTTTTAAAATTTTTTCTGTTATGTTTTGTTTTCTGCTGTTTATTAGTTTTTTTTGTATTACGTCACTGTCTGAACAAAATTGTTTTACGAGAGCTGTTGAGCGTAAGTGATATTTAGTCGCAACATGCGCAGAATTTTCATTAAAAAGTTTTGAAATTTTTTTTTATTGGTAAAAGAATCAGAAAAAGTACGAAAACCAACTATTTTATCTGTTGGTTAACATTTGGTTGGGTCCCAGTGAATTTTTAATTCGAATGGATTACAGGTCGTTTCTTCCGGCTATTTTTTAAAGATCTTTTCACATTTTTTCATTGTTTTTGAAATCGACTTTGAGCTCTGATTCTAGTCTGGCCGAAACCGGGAGCGGAGTGAAATTTCAAGTCCGTCTTGAAATCTGGATAGTTTTTTTTCACCTGTAACGATTTTACTTCTGTTTAATAGCCGGCTATTATAGCGCTCCTTCTTTTAAAATTACTATTCAAATTAAAGAATTTGAATTGTATTGGGGCGCTGTCTTTTTTCGATCTGTTCACACATTTTCACGATTTATGTGAAGTCAAATTGGAGTAATGATTTTGGTCTCGCCGGAACAGGAAATGCAGCGAAAAAAAGTGGTTTTGGGGCGTGAATTTTTTTGCTCTGATTTTAAAGTAGAATGAGAAAACGGTGTTTGAACAAAAATTTGCTTTCTCGCTACTGGTGTTTTGTTCACATGCGGCAATTTCACTCTTTACTTTTACTGTTTTTTTGATCTTTTTTTCGATCAGATTTTTTTATAAGTGGTTTTCGCAATCCATTAATAGTTCATTCTAGGCCTAGTTTTTTGTTGGAACCAAATTTCTATTTCTCACTTATGGTTTTTTGTTCACATGCGGCAGTTTGACATTGATTTTCTGTTTTATTTTAAATTGTTTTACCTGATTTTTTAAAATAGTTTTTCCAATTCACTCATAGTCTATTCTTGTTCTAATTGTTCGTCTAGTCAATGAAAGTTCTTCGAATTGTACGTCAGGACTTTTCCTGCTATGTTTTTTTTACTTTGTCTTACCCTGACTTTCATGACTTTGATGACTTTTCATGACTTTGATGACTTTAGTGGTGCAGTTACTGGGAACTTACCTCACTTAAAAAATGACTGGTGAAATCACTTAATGAACTTTAAATTTTATGGCAATTTCCTAGTTAAAGATCAATAGTGTGCATCTAAGTATTGCCAAACGTGTTTTCCCTAATTCTTGAGTATTAGTCTTGAGTTGATGATTTCAAATATTATTTTTGAAAAAGCTCCTTTAGGGCTTTTTGCTTATAGAGCGTATGTGTCTCATAAAAATGACAGACCGGTTCTAACCCAAAAAGTCTAGTGGTCTGGTGGTCAATCGGTCTATCTTTTTTTAGTTGCTTCAAATCCATGGAAGGCCTGTAGCGTCCATCGCGGCTGTTTTCCGGCAATCTGCGGGCAATGTTTTTTTGTTTTCCGCTGACGTAGTCTCGTTAATGACAAAATAGTTTCTAGTAAGTATAATTATTAGAGTGAGCAATTATTAGAGTGAATGTTTTCATGTCTTATATAACAACCTTAAGATCGGTTATTTCCTTTGTCAGTATTTTTTTCACAAGTATACCATATGTTGTCACAAGTATATTGTTGAGTTTTGCTTGTTTTTGTAGTTTGTTGTCCGCTGAGTTAGTCTTATTAGTTAAAGTCTCCTTTGCTCTATGGTGAGTAATTGTGAGTTCTTGTTAAAAGTTTAAATTCATGACGCTGACATTTTTTTCATGACGGCAGTGGCTTGTTTTAATTTTGCAGGCTTTTTGTTAAATCTCAGAGATCACAGGTGTCAAACTTTCTGAAAAACGAAAACAACACACGCCTATTCATAGTTTAAGCTACTTGGAATAAGTTTCTGTTTTGAGCGTGCTGTTCTATTTACATTTTATAATCTTAATCTGAATATTGATAGGTTGCTTGGTTTCTTCTACATGAGACATGAATTAATCTTTTTAATTTTTCTGGTTTTAAAGCTTATGTTTTGACTTTGACCTCCTTCGTTTGAAAATTAATCTTTCTAGATTTTTTACTGTTTCCGGCATTTGTTGTTACAATATCCCTTAATAATTTGTTATGCTTTCTAATTTGTTTTTTAATTTCGTGTGTTGGTATCTTCTTGTTAGGACTACAGGAATTGCTTCCTCTACTGAGATTGACAGTCAGATGTTTAGTTTGTTTTTAACTCATTGGATTGTAATTTAGGACTTTTTCCGCTATGTTTTAGAGCTCTCTGCACTACACTTTCTATAATTTTAATCATTTGTCGAAATTATGTTAAAAAAGTTTATTAATGAGACTTGAAAGTTGTTGTTTCCATTCTTTTTACCTCATTTGTTGGTATGTTTGGTTTTTTAAAAATTTTTTTCTGTTATGTTTTTTTCCTGCTGTGTATTAGTTTTTTTTGTATTACATCACTGTCTAAACAAAATTGTTTTACAAGATTTGTTGAGCGTAAGTCGCAACATGCGCAGAATTTTCATTAAAAAGTTTTGAAATTTTTTTTTATTGGTAAAAGAATCAGAAGTACGAAAACCAACTATTTTATCTGTTGATTAACATTTGGTTGGGTCCCAGTGAATTTTTAATTCGAATGGGTTACAGGTCGTTTCTTCGGCTCAGTTGGCTATTTTAGCGCTCCTTTTTTAAAAAATTACTATTCAAATTAAAGAATTTGAATTGTATTGGGGCGCTGTCTTTTTTTGGTCTGTTCACACATTTTCACGATTTGTGTGAAGTCAAAATGGAGTAGTAATTTTGGTCACGCCGAAGCAGGAAATGGAGCTAAAAGGAGGGTGGTTTTGCGGCGTAAATTTTTTTGCTATGATTTTAAAGTAGAATGAGAAAACGGTGTTTGAACTAAAATTTGCTTTTTCGCTACTGGTTTTTTGTTCACATGCGGCAACTTCACTCTGACTTTTACTGTTTTTTCGATCTTTTTTTTCGATCGGACTTTTTTCTTAAGTGGTTTTCCCAATCCATTAATAGTTCATTCTAGTCCTAGTTTTTTGTTTGAACCAGAATTCTATTTCTCGCTTATGGTTTTTTGTGCACATGCGGCAGTTTGACATTGATTTTCTGTTTTTTTAAAATTGTTTTACCTGATTTTTTTAGAAATAGTTTTCCCAATTCACTCATAGTCTGTTCTTGGTCTAATTGTTTGTCTAGTCAATGAAAGTTCTTCGAATTGTACGTCAGGACTTGTCCTATGTTTTTTACTTCGTCTTACCCTGACTTTTCATGACTGAGCTTTCAAAACGGGATAAACAATTAAAGCTCAGCGGGCATCAAGTTTCATTAGAGGCACTTAGCCGCTTTTGGTAGTCAATCAATTACTTAGAGTGGTGCAGTTACTGGGAACTCACCTCACTTCAAAAAATGACTTGTGAAATCACTTAATGAACTTTAAATTTTATGACAATATCCTAGCTAAAGATCAATAGTTTGCATCTAAGTTTTGCCAAACGTATTTGCCCTAATTCTTGAGTATTAGAGTCTTGAGTTGATGGTTTCGAACATTATTTTTGAAAAAGCTCCCTTAGGGCTTTTTTATAGAGCGTATGTGTCTCATAAAAATGACAGACCGGTTCTAACCCAAAAAGGCTAGTTGTCTGGTGGTTAATTGGTCTATCTTTTTTTAATTGCTTCAAATCCATGGAAGGCCTGAAGCGTCCATCGCGGCTTTTTTCCGGCAATCTGCAGGCTGTTTTTTGTTTTCCGCTGACTTAGTCTCGTTAATGACAAAATAGTTTCTAATTATTAGAGTGAGCAATTATTAGAATGAATATGTTCATTTCTTATATAACAACCTTGAGATCAGTTATTTCCTTTGTCAGTTTTTTGTCACAAGTATACCATATGTTGTCACAAGTATATTGTTTAGTTTTGCTTGTTTTTGTAGTTTGTTATCCGCTGAGTTAGTCTTATTAGTTAAAGTCTCCTTTGCTCTCTGGTGAGTCATTGTGAGTTCTAGTTAAAAGTTTAAATTCAAGACGTTTACATTTTTTTCAAGACGGCAGTGGCTTGTTTTAATTTTGCAGGCTTTTAGTTTTCGAATTGCTACCTAATCTCAGTAATCACAGGTGTCAGACTTTCTGAAAAACGAAAAGAACACACACCTATTCATAGTTTAAGCTCCTTGATATTAGTTATACTTCACTTTCGACCATTTGTTTCAAAAGAATAGGAATAAGTTTCTGTTTTGAGCGTGCTGGTCTATTTACATTTTATAGTCTTAATCTGAATATTGATAGGTTGCTTGATTTCTTCTACATGAGACATGAATTAATCTTTTTAATTTTTCTGGTTTTAAAGCTTATGTTTTGACTTTGAACTCCTTCGTTTGAAAGTAAGTCTTTCTAGATTTTTTACTGTTGCCGGCATTTGTTGTTACACTATCCCTTAATTGTACCTCTGAAATTTTTATATGCTTTCTAATCTGTTTTTCAATTTCGTGTGTTGGTATCTTCTTGTTAGGACTACAGGAATTGCTTCCTCTACTGAGATTGACAGTCAGATTTCTAGTTTGTTTTTAACTCATTGGATTGTAATTTAGGACTTTTTCCGCTATGTTTTAAAGCTCTCTTCACTACACTTTCTAAAATTTTAATCATTTTTTCGAAATTATGTTAAAAAAGTTTAATAATGAGTCTTGAAAATTGTTGTTTCCATTCTTTTTACCTCATTTGTTGGTATGTTTGGTTTTTTAAAATTTTTTTCTGTTATGTTTTCTTTTCTGCTGTGTATTAGTTTATGACGCCGCAAAACCACTCGCTTTTTCGCTCCATTTCCTGTTTCGGCGTGACCAAAATCACTGCTCCAATTTGACTTCACACAAATCGTGAAAATGTGTGAACAGATCAAAAAACGTAAGATCTGTTCACACATTTTCACGATTTGTGTGAAGTCAAATTGGAGCAGTGATTTTGGTCACGCCGAAACAGGAAGTGGAGCGAAAAAGCGAGTGGTTTTGCGGCGTGAATTTTTTTGCTCTAATTTTAAAGTATAGTGAGAAAACGGTGTTTGAACAAAAGTTCGCTTTCTCTCTAGTGGCTTTTTGTTCACATGCGGCATTTTGATATTGATTTTCTGTTTTATACTTTTTATCTGATTTTTTTTAGAAATGGTTTTCCCGATTTGTTCATAGTCGTTTGGAGGCCTAGTTGTTTGTTCGTTCAATGAAAAATCTTTGTACGTCAGGAGTTGTCCTGCTATGTTTTTTTATTTCGTCGTAATAAAATTTTTTTGCTTTACCTTAGTTCACAGATTGTTCAACATTTTGCGTGAAATTTTTTTGTCTTCTCTAGGCTAGTTTCACTCTCCTCTCATTCTGCTAAAAGTTGTTTTTAGACAGCAGTTACTCAGCAAAGCGATTCGAAATGAACAGAGTCAGTAAAGAAAGAACGAAATCAGAAATAGAAACGGTACAAACTCATGAAGCCTAATTTTGGATGCACGTTACTCGAATTTTGTTCTCAGTATTTTCTCTTCTTTCAGTCCCAATCGTGGTTTTGGGAATCAACGGCGGCTATTTTCAGGCAGTCCGCAGTGTATGTTTCTAATGTTTTTTATTTTGGTCGTGTTTCGTTTCTAAATACCTTGCCTATTCAATTCCGAGTCATTTCTAGGTCTAGTTGTTTGTTTAGACAATGATGGTATTCTGCTATGTTTTTTCGCGAGACAAAAGTTTGTTTTGCCAATTTGTTCATGTTTTGCGTAAAATATTTTTAACTGCTCTAATTTAGTTTCATTCCTGGGTCATTCTGCTCACAGTGCTTTTAATCAGCATTTGCTCAGCGAAGTAACATGAAAAGAGTTTACATCGCAAGAAATCAAAAATAGAAACTGGATGAGCGCTTAATGACCATTTTTAGATGCCCGCTACTTGAAATAAGTCTTAGTTAGTGTCTCTTATGCTTTTTCCTATACCATCTCATTAGAAATTAGGAGTTTGTCAAACTACGAAATCCGATCGAAATGACGCGTAGTTTAGAAGTTTTAAATCCATCAATTTTTGGCGTCTATTTTGGACAATCTGTCGTGTTTTTTTCTTGATTTGACAGTGTGATTTGTTTAGTTTGAACTGCCGGTCTACAACCAGAGTCTGTTTCTGTACAGTGTGAAGAGGCGAGAGCTCTGCCATTTCTTCCAGATGTTCATGCGCAGACTGCGCTCTCTCCACGACAGACACCACATGGGAAGAGTACTCGAGAACTTCACTGTCTTGCAGGTATCCTATCTATATTCCATATACCCGTAAGAGCACACGCATTATCACCCCGTTTACTCTCCATCAATACCGTTATTTTCCATTTTTACAGTTAAAATGGTAACGGGAACTATCGATAGTTTCTTCATGGAAGCAGTGGCACTTCTTAGAGCTAACAGTTCAACTTAGACCTAACAGCCTATAGTGACAGATATGATTGGGTTGCGTTCCTTTTTTTCACCAAAGCTCATCTAAAAGATTAGAAGCATTTAAAAGCTCATTTGGAGCTGTCCAACAAAGTGTTTTAGAAAACAAGCTTCCAGCTTTTGATTGGCTGTGAATATAGAAAATGCAAAACAGTAGTACAGTAAAATTTCATACATTCTGTTGATAATACTAGCACTCCGCTCTCCAGTTGGTTCATACAGCACTCAGAAATAACTTAGAATTTAATTTAGCAGAAATCAGAACGTTTTGCCTCAAAACCACGCACTCAAAAAAGCTTTTAAAATGTTTTGAATCAGAACTTCACTGAATCCGCTATCGGCCTGCTAGAAGCAACATACAGAAAACCTAGCAGCAGCACTATAGTATATAAGAGATCCAACAAAGCGACAGATTTAAAACGTTTTTTTGGCTTTTGGCACAATACTTTCCGTACAAAACCTTCAATATAATCATTTTATTAAATTAATTAACTTAGCCCATTTTTCCGAGACTTATCGACATCCATTCTCCCTTTTAGCAGTGGTCGTATCGCAAGGATTATGGTAATTCTCCGCAAGTTAAATTAATATATTCCGGAACACTACAACTTTATAACCTCGCTTTTTTACTGGAACTCTACCGGCCTCTACAACACCCTAACAAAAAACTTCAGCGAACAACAGCAAGTGCCTCTTGTAATCTGAAGAAACTGCCCACTCCATTCTGAAGAAAGAAATAGGCAATCCAATTCACTCTAATTGGTCTCCTTTTGAATAGAAAAAGGTCTGACTTAAACAAAAATTGCTAACGCTGATTTTCCTCACGTTCATCTCCGGACTACCGAACAAAAACTTAGACCATTTCCGAGGCTTGCTTTGAGCAATCGCTGCCTGGTCAAGAATATCTGAAGCCCACCACCAGACAGCGCGATGTGTCCATCTACAAACTACAAGAAAAGGCGCAAAATGATCTCAATCCGTCCCTACAAAAATTTAGAAACCGACTTGCAGGAGCAGATCGAAGACGAAACCTCAAACTTGATCGGCAATCTCGCAAGTTCCGACCCGCTAAAGAACAACCAGACGATTTCCTCAATGAACTGCAAAGCTGACTAAACCTTTTGATCGTGGACAAAGTCAGCAGGCATCAATCGCACATAAGACAACGAAGATTATGAGAGCATTCTGTACAAGAAATGTCGTTCAAATACAAAAAAGAACTTCTAAAGGAGAAGAAATACGGTCTGTTTAAAGATTTGAGCGAGCTATGAAACGAAGCCAGATCGAGCAAATGCAACCAGAAGCGTCGAACATGACTTCGTTCAACGCATTTATTGCCGCAAGCACCCCATCAGTTGTCCAAGCCCTAGAAAACAGTATGGGAGCAAGCAATAACTCAAAGCAGGTAACGCATTTCTAGGATCAACAATACCTATCAAATCCCAATCGACAAACGAATCTCACCAGCTACGGTAGAGAGCGATCATCCCGGTTACGCAGACCAACTCAATACAACCTCAGGAGTCACAAAAACAACAGACAGATCCCCTAACAGCAAGTAAGAGGAGGTACATACTGAGGGTAGAACAGAGAGAACCTTTTCTTGAAACGAGCCTCCAGCATTGACAAAAAGAATAAGCTCCACCATTCTCCAAGGCCGCGAACGGGCCTCCACACCTTACCGAACTTTCCATTCCATTTAAGTTTTCAATTTATCGGCAGCCAAAATCTAAACAACTAATGCTTTTCTACAAAATCCGGATAGCTCTACATGTTACTTTCGGGAATATGGTTTCCTTTCACCCTTACAGTTCGAAACACCTTTCACAAAAGTCATAGCTGACACTGGCAACACTGTAGTGCAATGTCTTAAAAGCATTTTGATAAACACACAGCCCGCAGCAAAATTAACGTTTTAACCGCGTTTTATGCAACAATCGTTAATACTTTTTAGAAAACAGTCTGTTTTTCCTATTTGACTCATTCCTCTCGAAGGAAAGTTTTTAGAAGTTGAACAATAATCAAAAACAAAAGTTCTGAAGATAACAAGAACAAAGAAAGTCCGAAGATGCATTTTATGCGAGAAGTTTTTTCTACTGTTTGAAACTGGTACGCTTTAAACGTCGATATATACAAGTAGCAGATACGGCCTCCATATTTTAGGCCCAACATCTGGTCCTGAAAAAAAATTAAGGCCGATTGTCCCCTTGGTTTTTTCTCCTACATTTGCCACCCCCACCCAAGAAAGTGAACCCCGAGGACGGTTTTTTTTTCGAACATAAATAAAATGGTTACTAATACCCGGGATCTACAATGCGTACAATTGAGGAGCCTACACAACGTCTCACGCTGGCGTTACATATCGTTACAAGTCATCACTACGAGAATTAAAATGTCACCTAAAATAGTAACATTTCAAGTTAAATGTTGTAGTAACCACCTTCAACATCTGAACTGGAGGCAGAGTTTTGCTCCCTACCGGTCATGTAATTTTCAATCGAAAATTTGACGGACAGTGCCAATTAAGGTAAACTCAATATTTAGGAAACTATTACTATAAAGAGAACCAAAAATGACAATTCCGTGCAAGAGAAAGTAAAATTGTTAATTAATGTCAAAGCAGCACACACGCCTTCTCGGCCATAGAAAAGGCAAATAGAAAGAAGCTATTTTCAATTAATAACGTGAAATCTGTGAGTTTTAGTATTCATTTCTGACACTTCCTTTATTCTCCGCACAAAAGAATATTTCCTGAACTATGCACTTTCTCAATTTACATACCAGCTGCTATATAAGATTTGAGCGAGCTTTGAATCAAGGCCGTATCGACCAAATGCACCCAGAAGTGTCTGACAAGACTTCGTTCAACGCATTTATTGCCGCTAGCACCTCATCAGTTGTCCAAACCCTAGAAAACAGTATGGGAGCAATCAATGACTCAAAGCAAGTAGAGCAATTCTAGGATCAACAATACCTATCAAATTCCAATCGACAAACGAATCTCAACAGCTAGGGTGGGGACCAATCATCCTGGTTATGCAGACCCACTCAATACAACTTCACGAGTCACCAGAACAACAGACAGATCCCCTAACAGCAAATTAGAGTACGAGGTGCATAACTTCAAACTTGATCGGTAATCTTGCAAGTTCCGCTCCGCTAAAGAACAACCAGACGATTTCATCACTGAACTGCAAAGCTGCCTAAACCTTTCAATCGTGCACAAAGACAGCAGGCATCAATCGCACAGACGGAAGACAACGAACATTATGAGAGCATTCTTTACAAGAAATGGTCAAATACAAAAAAGTATTCAACGCATTTATTGCCGCAAGCACCCCATCAGTTGTCCAAGCCCTAGAAAACAGTATGGGAGCAAGCAATAACTCAAAGCAGGTAACGCATTTCTAGGATCAACAATACCTATCAAATCCCAATCGACAAACGAATCTCACCAGCTACGGTAGAGAGCGATCATCCCGGTTACGCAGACCAACTCAATACAACCTCAGGAGTCACAAGAACAACAGACAGATCCCCTAACAGCAAGTAAGAGGAGGTACATACTGAGGATAGAACAGAGAGAACCTTTTCCTGAAACGAGCCCCCACCATTGACTAAAAGATTAAGCTTCACCATTCTCTAAAGGCCGCGAACGGGCCTCCACACCTTACCGAACTTTCCATTCCATTTAAGTTTTCAATTTATCGGCAGCCAAAATCTAAACAATTAATGCTTTTCTACAAAATCCGGATAGCTCTACATGTTGCTTTCGGGAATATGGTTTCCTTTCACCCTTACAGTTCGAAACACCTTTCACAAAAGTCATAGCTGACACTGGCAACACAGTAGTGCAATGTCTTAAAAGCATTTTGATAAACACACAGCCCGCAGCAAAATTAACGTTTTAACCGCGTTTTATGCAACAATCGCTTATACTTTTTAGAAAACAGTCTGTTTTTCCTATTTGACTCATTCCTCTCGAAGGAAAGTTTTTAGAATTTGAACAATAATCAAAAACAAAAGTTCTGAAGATAACAAGAACAAAGAAAGTCCGAAGATGCATTTTATGCGAGAAGTTTTTTCTACTGTTTGAAATTGGTACGCTTTAAACGTCGATATATACAAGTAGCAGATACGGCCTCCATATTTTAGGCCCAACATCTGCTCCTGAAAAAAAATTAAGGCCGATTGTCCCCTTGGTTTTTTCTCCTACATTTGCCACCCCCACCCAAGAAAGTGAACCCCGAGGACGGTTTTTTTTCGAACATAAATAAAATGGTTACTAATACCCGGGATCTACAATGCGTACAATTGAGGAGCCTACACAACGTCTCACGCTGGCGTTACATATCGTTACAAGTCATCACTACGAGAATTAAAATGTCACCTAAAATAGTAACATTTCAAGTTAAATGTTGTAGTAACCACCTTCAACATCTGAACTGGAGGCAGAGTTTTGCTCCCTACCGGTCATGTAATTTTCAATCGAAAATTTGACGGACAGTGCCAATTAAGGTAAACTCAATATTTAGGAAACTATTACTATAAAGAGAACCAAAAATGACAATTCCGTGCAAGAGAAAGTAAAATTGTTAATTAATGTCAAAGCAGCACACACGCCTTCTCGGCCATAGAAAAGGCAAATAGAAAGAAGCTATTTTCAATTAATAACGTGAAATCTGTGAGTTTTAGTATTCATTTCTGACACTTCCTTTATTCTCCGCACAAAAGAATATTTCCTGAACTATGCACTTTCTCAATTTACATACCAGCTGCTATATAAGATTTGAGCGAGCTTTGAATCAAGGCCGTATCGACCAAATGCACCCAGAAGTGTCTGACAAGACTTCGTTCAACGCATTTATTGCCGCTAGCACCTCATCAGTTGTCCAAACCCTAGAAAACAGTATGGGAGCAATCAATGACTCAAAGCAAGTAGAGCAATTCTAGGATCAACAATACCTATCAAATTCCAATCGACAAACGAATCTCAACAGCTAGGGTGGGGACCAATCATCCTGGTTATGCAGACCAACTCAATACAACTTCACGAGTCACCAGAACAACAGACAGATCCCCTAACAGCAAATTAGAGTACGAGGTGCATAACTTCAAACTTGATCGGTAATCTTGCAAGTTCCGCTCCGCTAAAGAACAACCAGACGATTTCATCACTGAACTGCAAAGCTGCCTAAACCTTTCAATCGTGCACAAAGACAGCAGGCATCAATCGCACAGACGGAAGACAACGAACATTATGAGAGCATTCTTTACAAGAAATGGTCAAATACAAAAAAGTATTCAACGCTTTTATTGCCGCAAGCACCTCATCAGTTGTCCAAACCCTAGAAAACAGTATGGGAGCAATCAATCACTCAAAGCATGTAACGCATTTCTAGGATCAACAATACCTCTCAGATCCTCATCGACAAACAAATCTCACCAGCTATGGTAGAGAGCGATTATCCCGGTTACGCAGACCAACTCAATACAACCTCACGAGTCACCAGAACAACAGACAGATCCCCTAACAGCAAGTAAGACGAGGAGGTGTATACTGATGGTAGAACACAGAGAACCTTTTCTTGAAACGAGCCCCCACCATTGACTAAAAGATTAAGCTTCACCATTCTCTAAAGGCCGCGAACGGGCCTCCACACCTTACCGAACTTTCCATTCCATTTAAGTTTGCAATTAATTGGCAGCCAAAATCTAAACAATGCATGCTTTTCTACAAAATCGGATAGCTCTACATGATACTTTCGGGAATAAGGTTTCCTTTCACCCTGACAGTTCGAAACACCTTTCACAAAAGTCATAGCTGACACTGGCAACATCAGTAGTGCAATGTCACAAAAGCATTTTGATAAACACACAGCCCGCAGCAAAATTAGAGTTTGAAACGCATTTTTTGCAACAATCGTTAATACTTTTTAGAAAACAGTCTGTTTTTCCAATTTGACTCATTTCTCTCGAAGGAATGTTTTTAGAATTTGAAATATAATCAAAAACAAAAATTCTGAACATAACAAGAACAAAGAAAGTCCGAAGATGCATTTTATGCGAGAAGTTTTTTCTACTGTTTGAAATTGGTACGCTTTAAACGTCGATATATTCAAGTAGCCGACACGGCCTCCATATTTTAGGCCCAACATCTGGTCCTGAAAAAAATTAAGGCCGCTTGTCCCCTTGGTTTTTTTCCTAAATTTGCCACCCCACCCAAGAAAATGAACCCCGAGAACGGTTTTTTTCAAACCTAAAACAAATGGTTACTAATACCCGGGATCTACAATGCATACAATTGATGAGCCTACTCAACGTCTTACGCTGGCGTTACATATCGTTACAAGTCATCACTACGAGAATTAAACTGTCACCTAAAATAGTAACATTTCATGTTAAATGTTGTAGCAACCACCTTCAACATCTGAACTGGAGGCAGAGTTTTGCTCCCTACCGGTCATGTAATTTCCAATCGAAAATTTGACGGATAGTGCCAATTAAGGTAAACTCAATATTTAGGAAACTATTACTATAAAGAGAACCAAAACTGACAATTCCGTGCAAGAGAAAGTAAAATTGTCATTAAATGTCAAAGCAGCACACACGCCTTCTCGGCCATAGAAAAGGCAAATAGAAAGAAGCTATTTTCAATTAATAACGTGAAATCTGTGAGTTTTAGTATTCATTTCTGACACTTCCTTTATTCTCCGCACAAAAGAATATTTCCTGAACTATGCACTTTCTCAATTTACATACCAGCTGCTATATAAGATTTGAGCGAGCTTTGAATCAAGGCCGTATCGACCAAATGCACCCAGAAGTGTCTGACAAGACTTCGTTCAACGCATTTATTGCCGCTAGCACCTCATCAGTTGTCCAAACCCTAGAAAACAGTATGGGAGCAATCAATGACTCAAAGCAAGTAGAGCAATTCTAGGATCAACAATACCTATCAAATTCCAATCGACAAACGAATCTCAACAGCTAGGGTGGGGACCAATCATCCTGGTTATGCAGACCAACTCAATACAACTTCACGAGTCACCAGAACAACAGACAGATCCCCTAACAGCAAATTAGAGTACGAGGTGCATAACTTCAAACTTGATCGGTAATCTTGCAAGTTCCGCTCCGCTAAAGAACAACCAGACGATTTCATCACTGAACTGCAAAGCTGCCTAAACCTTTCAATCGTGCACAAAGACAGCAGGCATCAATCGCACAGACGGAAGACAACGAACATTATGAGAGCATTCTTTACAAGAAATGGTCAAATACAAAAAAGTATTCAACGCTTTTATTGCCGCAAGCACCTCATCAGTTGTCCAAACCCTAGAAAACAGTATGGGAGCAATCAATCACTCAAAGCATGTAACGCATTTCTAGGATCAACAATACCTCTCAGATCCTCATCGACAAACAAATCTCACCAGCTATGGTAGAGAGCGATTATCCCGGTTACGCAGACCAACTCAATACAACCTCACGAGTCACCAGAACAACAGACAGATCCCCTAACAGCAAGTAAGAGGAGGAGGTGTATACTGATGGTAGAACACAGAGAACCTTTTCTTGAAACGAGCCCCCACCATTGACTAAAAGATTAAGCTTCACCATTCTCTAAAGGCCGCGAACGGGCCTCCACACCTTACCGAACTTTCCATTCCATTTAAGTTTGCAATTAATTGGCAGCCAAAATCTAAACAATGCATGCTTTTCTACAAAATCGGATAGCTCTACATGATACTTTCGGGAATAAGGTTTCCTTTCACCCTGACAGTTCGAAACACCTTTCACAAAAGTCATAGCTGACACTGGCAACATCAGTAGTGCAATGTCACAAAAGCATTTTGATAAACACACAGCCCGCAGCAAAATTAGAGTTTGAAACGCATTTTTTGCAACAATCGTTAATACTTTTTAGAAAACAGTCTGTTTTTCCAATTTGACTCATTTCTCTCGAAGGAATGTTTTTAGAATTTGAAATATAATCAAAAACAAAAATTCTGAACATAACAAGAACAAAGAAAGTCCGAAGATGCATTTTATGCGAGAAGTTTTTTCTACTGTTTGAAATTGGTACGCTTTAAACGTCGATATATTCAAGTAGCCGACACGGCCTCCATATTTTAGGCCCAACATCTGGTCCTGAAAAAAATTAAGGCCGCTTGTCCCCTTGGTTTTTTTCCTAAATTTGCCACCCCACCCAAGAAAATGAACCCCGAGAACGGTTTTTTTCAAACCTAAAACAAATGGTTACTAATACCCGGGATCTACAATGCATACAATTGATGAGCCTACTCAACGTCTTACGCTGGCGTTACATATCGTTACAAGTCATCACTACGAGAATTAAACTGTCACCTAAAATAGTAACATTTCATGTTAAATGTTGTAGCAACCACCTTCAACATCTGAACTGGAGGCAGAGTTTTGCTCCCTACCGGTCATGTAATTTCCAATCGAAAATTTGACGGATAGTGCCAATTAAGGTAAACTCAATATTTAGGAAACTATTACTATAAAGAGAACCAAAACTGACAATTCCGTGCAAGAGAAAGTAAAATTGTCATTAAATGTCAAAGCAGCACACACTCCTTCTCGGCCATAGCACAGGCAAAGAGAAATAAGCTATTTCCAATTAATAAAGCGAAATCTGTGAGGTTTAGGATTCATTTCTGACACTTCCTTTATTCTCCGCACAAAAGAATATTTCCTGATCTATGCACTTTCTCAATTTACATACCAGCTGCTATATAAGATTTGAGCGAGCTTTGAAACAAGGCCGTATCAACCAAATGCAACCAGAAGTGTCTGACACGACCTCGTTCAACGCATTTATGGCCGCAAGCACCCCATCAGTTGTCCAAGCCCTAGAAAACAATATGGGCGCAAACAATAACTCAAAGCAAGTAACGCAATTCTAGCATCAACAATACCTATCAAATTCCAATCGACAAACGAATCTCAGCAGCTACGGTAGGGTCCGATCATCCTGGTTATGCAGATCAAATCAGTACAACTTCACGAGTCACCACAACAACAGACAGATCCCCTAACAGCAAGTTAGAGGACGAGGAACATACTGAGTATAGAACAGAGAGAACCTTTTCTTTAAACGAGCCTCCACCATTGACTAGAAGAATGAAGCTTCACCATTCTCTAAAAGCCGCGAACGGGCTTCCACACCTCGCCGAACTTTCCATTCCTTTTATGACTGCAAACAGCGCTCTGCTTACGCTGGCCCTGAACGACTTCTAGCATGCGAAGATTGAAATATGATAATTTTTTAATATGCCTATTTTAATGTGACAATTTTAAATTAATCGGCAGCCAAAGTCTAAAGCTTGATTGCTTTTCTGCAAAATCCAGATAGCTCTAGATGATAGTTTAGGGAATATGGTTTCCTCGTTACCTTACAGTTCGAAACACCTTTCATTAAAGCCAAAGCTGACACTGGCACCATCAGTAGTGCGATGTCACGAACGCATTTCGATAAAATATAGTTTTTCAGAGAAAAGGTAACATAAAGCCCGCAGCGAAATTATCGTTGCAACCGCGTTTTTGCAACAATCGTTAATACTTTTTAGAAAACTGTCTGTTTTAAAAATTTGACTCCTCTCGAAGAAAGTTTTTAGAATTTGAAAAAAAATCAAACCCAAAAATTCGTAACAGAACAAGAACAAAGAAAGAAAGTCCGAAGATCCATTTTATGAGAGAAGTTTTTTATAATGTTTTGAAACGGTAAGCTTTAAACGTCGATTTATACAAGCAGCAGATACGGCCTCCATATTTCGGGCCCAACATCTGGTCCTCAACAACAAGAACAAGAATTAAGGTCGGTTGTCCCGCTGGACCTTTTCCCTACATTTGCCACCCCACGCAAGAAAAGAAACCCCGAGGACGATTTATTTCAAACTTAAAACAAATGGTTACTGCAACCCGGGATCTAAGACGCGTACAATTGATGAGCATACTCACCGTCTCACGCTGGCGTTACATATATCCGTTACAAGTCATCACTACGAGAATTAAGCTGTCATCTAAAATAGTAACATATCAAGTTAAAGGTTGTAGTAACCAACTTCAACATCTGAACTCGAGGCATGGTTTTGCTTCCTACTGGTCATGTATTTTCCAATCAAAAATTTGAAGGATAGTGCCAATTAAGGTTAACTCACTATTTAGGAAACTACTACTATAAAGAGAACCAAAAGTGAAAATTCCGTGCAAGAGAAAATAAAATTGTTAATTATCGTCAAAATAGCATACACGGCTTCTCTGCCATAGGACAGGCAAATAGAAATAAGCTGTTTTCAATTAATAAAGCGAAATTTGAGTTTTAGGATTTATTTCTGACATTTCCTTTATTCTCCGCACAAAAGAATTTTTCCTGAACTATGCACTTTCTCCATTTACATATTAGCTGCTATATAAGATTTGAGCGAGCTTTAAAACAAGGCCGTATCAACCAAATGCAACCAGAAGTGTCTGACACAAATTCGTTCAACGCATTTATTGCCGCAAGCACCTCATTAGTTGTCCAAGCCCTAGAAAACAGTATGGAGGCAAACAATAACTCAAAGCAAGTAACGCAATTCTAGCATCAACAATACCTATCAAATTCCAATCGACAAACGAATCTCAACAGCTACGGTAGGGACCGATCATCCTGGTTATGCAGATCAAATCAGTACAACTTCACGGGTCACCAGAACAACAGACAGATCCCCTAACAGCAAGTAAGAGGACGAGGTACATACTGTGAACAGAACAGAGAGAGCCTTTTTCTGAAACGAGCGTCCACCATTGACTAAAAGAATGAGGCTTCACCATTCTGTAAAAGCCGGGAACGGGATTCCAAACCTTACTGAACTTTCCATTGCTTTTATGACAGCAAACAGCGCTCTGCTTGTGCTTGCCCTGAACGAATTCTAGCGTACCGAGATAGAAATGTGATAATTTTTACTTAATATGCCAATTTTAATAGGTCAATTTTCGATTAATCGTTAGCCAAAATCTAAACACTGCATGCTTTTCTGAAAAATCCAGATAGCTATACATGATACTTTTGGGAATATGGTTTCCTTGTACCCTTACAGTTCGAAACACCTTTCATGAGAGCCATTGCTGACATTGGCAGCATCAGTAGTGTGATGTCACAAAAGCATTTTGATAAAATAAATAGTTATTCACAGAAAAGCTAACACAAAGCCCGCAGCGAAATTAACGTTTCAACGGTATTTTTGCAACAATCTTTAATACTTTTTTTTTACTAAAAAGTTTGTTTTGCAAATTTCATTCATTCCTCTCGAAGGAAAGTTCTTAAAATTTCAAGAACAAAGAAAGAAAGTCCGACGATGCATTTTATGCGAGAATTTTCTTCTACTGTTTGAAAATGGTAAGCTTTAAACGTCGATTTATACAAGCCGCAGATGCGGCCTCCGTATTTCAGGCCCAACATCTGGTCCTGAACAACAAGAACTAAAGTCAGTTGTCCCCCTGGACTTTTCCCCTACATTTGCCACCCCTCGCCAGAAAAGAAACCCCGAGGACGATTTATTTCAAACTTAAAACAAATGGTTACTGCAACCCGGTATCTAAGACGCGTACAATTGATGAGCCTACTCAACGTCTCACGCTGGCGTTACATATATCCGTTACAAGTCATCACTACGAGAATTAAACTGTCACCTAAAATAGTAACATATCAAGTTAAATGTTGTAGTAACCCCCTTCAACATCTGAACTGTAGGCAGGGTTTTGCGCCCTACCGGTCATGTATTTTCAATAAAATATTTGACGGATATTGCCAATTAAGGTCAAATCAATATTTAGGAAACTATCACTATAAAGAGAACGAAAATTGACAATTCCCTGCAAGAGAAAGTAAAATTGTTAATTAACGTCAAAGCGGCACACACGCCTTCTCTGACATAGCACAGGCAAATAGAAATAAGCTGTTTTCAATTAATAAAGCGAAATCTGTGAGTTTTAGGATTTATTTTTTACACTTCCTTTATTCTCCGCACACAAGAATGTTTCCTGAATTATGCACTTTCTCCATTTACAAACCAGCTGCTATATAAGATTTGAGCGAGCTTTGAGACTAGGGCCGTATCGACCAAATGCACCCGGAAGTGTCTACGACTTTGTTCAACGCATTTATTGCCGCAAGCACCCCATCAATTGTCCAAGCCCTAGAAAACAATATGTGAGCAAGCAAAAACTCAAAGCAAGTCACGCAATTCTAGCATCAACAATACCTATCAAATCCCAATCGACAAACGAATCTCACTAGCTAAGGCAGAGAGCGATCATCCTGGTTACGCAGACCAACTCAATACAACTTCAATAGTCATCAGAACAACAGACAGATCCCCTAACATCAAGTAAGAGGAAGAGGTATATACTGTGAACAGAACAGAGAGAGCCTCTTCCTGAAACGAGCGTCAACCATTGACTAAAAGAATGAGGCTTCACCATTCTCTAAAAGCCGCGAACGGGCTTCCAAACCTTTCTGAACTTTCCATTGCTTTTATGACAGCAAACAGCGCTCTGCTTGTGCTTGCCCTGAACGAATTCTAGCGTACCGAGATAGAAATGTGATAATTTTTACTTAATATGCCAATTTTAATAGGTTAATTTTCGATTAATCGTTAGCCAAAATCTAAACACTACTTGCTTTTCTGAAAAATCCAGAAAATTATACATGATACTTTTGGGAATATGGTTTCTTTGTACCCTTACAGTTCGAAACACCTTTCATGAGAGCCATAGCTGACACTCGCAGCATCAGTAGTGCGATGTCGCAAAAGCTTTTCGATAAAATAAATAGTTATTCACAGAAAAGCTAACAAAGCCCGCAGCGAAATTGACGTTTCAACGGCATTTTTGCAACAATCTTTAAAACTTTTTACAAAACAGTTTGTTTTTCAAATTTGATTCATTCCTTTCGAAGGAAAGTTTTAAAATTGGAAGAAAAAAATCAAAAATTCTGAACAGAACAAGAACAAAGAAAGAAAGTCCGAAGATGCATTTTATGCAAGAAGTTTTTTCTACTGTTTGAAAATGGTAAGCTTTAAACGTCGATTTATACAAGCAGCAGATACGGCCTCCGTATTTCAGGCCCAACATCTGGTCCTGAACAACGAGAATTAAGGTCGGTCGTCCCCCTGGACTTTTTCCTTACATTTGCCAACCCTCGCAAGAAAAGAAACCCCGAGGACGATTTATTTCAAACTTAAAACAAATGGTTACTGCAACCCGGGATCTAGGACGCGTACAATTGATGAGCCTGCTCAACGTCTCACGCTGGCGTTTCATATAGCCGTTACAAGTCATCGCTACGAGATTTCTGTCATCTAAATAGTAACATATCAAGTTAATTGTTGTAACCCCCTTCAAGATCTGAACTCGTGGCAGGGTTTTGCTCCCTACCTGTCATGTTTTTTCAATAGAAAATTTGACGGACAGTGCCAATTAAGGTAAACTCAATATTTAGGAACTTATTAGTATAAAGAGAACCAAAAATGACAATTCCGTGCAAGAGAAATTAAAATTGTTAATTAACGTCAAAGCATCACACACGGCTTCTCTGATATAGCACAGGCAAATAGAAATAAGCTGTTTTCAGTTAATAAAGCGAAATCTGTGAGTTTTAGGATTTAGTTTTACACTTCCATTATTCTCCGCACCAAAGAATATTTCCTGAACTATGCACTTTCTCCATTTACAAACCAGCTCCTATATAAGATTTGAGCGAGCTTTGAAACAAGGCCGTATCAACCAAATGCAACCAGAAGTGTCTGACACGACCACGTTCAACGCATTTATGGCCGCAAGCACCCCATCAGTTGTCCAAGCCCTAGAAAACAATATGGGGGCAAACAATAACTCAAAGCAAGTAACGCAATTCTAGCATCAACAATACCTATCAAATTCCAATCGACAAACGAATCTCAACAGCTACGGTAGGGACCGATCATCCTGGTTATGCAGATCAAATCAGTACAACTTCACGAGTCACCACAACAACAGACAGATCCCCTAACAGCAAGTTAGAGGACGAGGAACATACTGAGTATAGAACAGAGAACCTTTTCAAAGCATCACACACGAACCTAGTGCGATGTCACAAAAGCGTTTTGATAAAATAAATAGTTATTCACAGAAAAGCTAACACAAATCCCGCAGCCAAATTAACGTTGATTCATTCCTCTCGAAAGAAAGTTTTTAAAATTTGAAGAAAAAAAAACAAAAACAAAAATTCTGAGCAGAACAAGAAAGAAAGTCCGAAGATCTATTTTATGCGAGAAGTTTTTTCTACTGTTTGAAAATGGTAAGCTTTAAACGTCGATTTATACAAGCAGCAGATACGGCCTCCATATTTTAGGCCCAACATCTGGTCCTGAACAAGAATTAAGGTCTGTTGTCCCCCTGGACCTTTTCCCTACATTTGTCACCCCACCCAAGAAAAGAAACCCGGAGGTTGGTTTATTTCAAACCTAAAACTTATGGTTACTACAACTCGGGATCTATAACGCGTACAATTGACGAGCCTACTCAAATAGTACAGGCAAATAGAAATAAGGTGTTTTCGATTAATAAAGCGAAATCTGTGGGTTTTAGCTGTTAGTTTTTACACTTCCTTTATTCTTAGCACAGAAGAATATTTCCTGAACTATGCACTTTCGCCATTTACAAACCAGCTCCTATATAAGATTTGAGCGAGCTTTGAAACAAGGCCGTATCGACCAAATTCACCCAGAACTTCGTTCAACGCATTTATTGCCTCAAGCACCTCATCAGTTGTTCAAGCCCTAGAAAACAGTATGGGAGCAAGCAATAACTCAAAGCAAACAACGCAATTCTAGCATCAACAATACCTATCAAATCCCAATCGACAAACGAATCTCACTAGCTACGGTAGAGAGCGATCATCCTGGTTACGCAGACCAACTCAATACAACTTCATTAGTCACCAGAACAACAGACAGATCCCCTAACAGCAAGTAAGAGGACGAGGTACATACTGAGAACAGAACAGAGAGAATTTTTTCCTGGACCGAGCCTCCACCATTGACTAAAAGAATGAGGCTTCACCATTCTCTAAAAGCCGCGAACGGTCTTCCAAACCTTACTGAACTGTCCATTGCTTTTATGATAGCAAACAGCGCTCTGCTTGTGCTTGCCCTGAACGAATTCTAGCGTACCGAGATAGAAATACGATAATTTTTTACTAAATATGCCAATTTTAATATGACAATTTTTAATTAATCGGCAGCCAAAATCTAAACACTGCAAGCTTTTCTGAAAAATCCAGATAGCTATACATGATACTTTTGGGAATATGGTTTCCTTGTACCCTTACAGTTCGAAACACCTTTAATGAGAGCCATAGCTGACACTGGCAGCGTCAGTAGTGCGATGTCACAAAAGCATTTTGATAAAATTAATAGTTATTCACAGAAAAGCTAACAAATCCCGCAGCCAAATTAACGTTTCAACGGCATTTTTGCAACAATCGTTAATACTTTTTACAAAACAGTTTGTTGTTCAAACTTGATTCATTCCTCTCGAAGGAAAGTTTTTAAAATTTGAAGAAAAAAATCAAAAACAAAAATTCTGAACAGAACAAGAACAAAGAAAGAAAGTCAGAAAATGCATTTTATGCGAGAAGTTTTTTCTACTGTTTGAAAATGGTAAGCTTTAAATGTCGATTTATACAAGCAGCAGATACGGCCTCCATATTTCAGGCCCAATATCTGGTCCTGAACAACAAGAATTAAGGTCGGTTGTCCCCCTGGACCTTTTCCCTACATTTGTCACCCCACCCAAGAAAAGAAACCCCGAGGTTGGTTTATTTCAAACCTAAAACTTATGGTTACTACAACTCGGGATCTTCAACGCGTACAATTGACGAGCCTACTCAACGTCTCACGCTGGCGTTACATATATCCGTTGCAAGTCATAGTAAGAACATATCAAGTTTAATGTTGTAGTAACCCCCTTCAACATCTGAACTCAAGGCAAGCTTTTGCTCCCTACCGGTCATGTTTTTTCCAATCGAAAATTTGAAGGATAGCGCCAATTAAGGTAACCTTAATAATTGGGAAAATATTACTATAAAGAGGACCAAAAATGACAATTCCGTGCGCAAGAGAAAGTAAAATTGTTAAATATATGTCAAAGCAGCACACACGGCTTCTCTGAGATAGTACAGGCAAATAGAAATAAAGTGCTTGCGATTAATAAAGCAAAATCTGTGGGTTTTAGCATTATTACACTTCCTTTATTCTCCGCACAAAAGAATATTTCCTGAACTATGCACTTTCTCCATTTACATACCAGCTTCTAGATAAGATTTGAGCGAGCTTTGAAACAAGGCCGTATCGACCAAATGCACCCAAAAGTGTCTGACACGACTTCGTTCAACGCATTTATGGCCGCAAGCACCCCAGCAGTAGTCCAAGCCCTAGAAAACAGTAGGGGAGCAAGCAATAACTCAAAGCAAGTAACGCAATTCTAGGATCAACAATACCTATCAAATCCCAATCGACAAACGAACCTCACCAGCTATTATAGAGAGCGATCATCCCGGTTAGGCAGACCAACTCAATACAACTTCACGGGTCACCAGAACAACGGTCAGATCCCCTAACAGCAAGTAAGAGGACAAGGTACATGATACTTTTGGGAATATGGTTTCTTTGTACCCTTACAGTTCGGAACACCTTTCATAAAAGCCATAGCTGACACTGGCACCATCAGTAGTGCGATGTCACGAAAGCATTTTGATAAAAATAAATAGTTATTCACAGAAAATATATATGTTTGTGTGTGTGTGTGGTGTGTCGATAGTGCACCGCTACAACCACGTGCTTTACTCCGCCAATGAAAACGCTGAATTTTGAAAGAAAATAAATGCAAAAACTTGTCTTTTGAAACACAACTCCAATAGCAGCTACTTCACCTAAGATTCTATAACGCAAAAATTGTTTTTGTCTGCTCTCATTTCCTTAGTCTTGGTCCTATGATGCACAAACATTTTGATAGCTTACCTGCCTATATCAATAGCCACCAGACAACATTTTTTAATCAACATTTTTCTGTTCAACTTCAATGGCTTCAGACAACGTTACAACAAAACACATCATCCAGTACAATTATCACGAGAACTTTAACTGAATCTCCTCGTGGATTGCAGATCTGGAATAAAACAAATAATGCAAAGGAAAATTTCACAGCATTAAGGTTCATTCAACAAATCTTTGAAAACATTTGATTGTCGCCCTCAGATACAATGCCAATTAAAAATGAAACTACAGTTTGAAAGTGATATCAAAATGTCACCAACTGGCCCTGTTTATGAATCTGAAATCTCAAACGTGTCAGAAAACAGATTTCTTAAACCTGATCACCCTCTTCCCAATAGAAGTTCAAAATAAAGGAATAGGAAAAACTTACGTACCCGTTTCCCATTGTTTTTGCAAAATTAATGGACGAAATGGATGCCAAGTCAAGACAACAGTGAGGATCTCTATTGACTACTCAAATTTGATCTAAGCATCATTTGCAGCTCGCAGTATTACAGTTTACCTCAAATTAGGTAAAACATACTGACCTGGTGTTTTCAGACATTTAATTTTTAAATGATTGCACTCTTTGTTATCTCGGGCGTTTCCGACCGACAAATAGGTGCCATTTCAAGACCGCTTGGGAGTTTTATAATTTTGTTGGCAACTATATAGTTACATCAGCCAATCGTTAGTTAACACATCAACGTTGGGAGCGTATCAATTGATCACCGACGACCCCGATGAGGAACTTTTCCCTGTTTATGAAGCCATCAGGGGCTGATATAGTTAAAACTTTCACGTAGGACTCCAACCAAACTAACCTTTTTGTTCCGAAAAATCCAAGTATGTATCCCTTACATCTGTATTTTAATGTCGCCTTTGTCATAAAAACTGGTATCAAGGGTATCACATTTTTCCCTGCAACACATTTTTTCTTGCTAACCTATTTTGACAATACCTCTCCACAAATGGCCTATTTCAAACCAAGCTATCCCGAAAATACCCGAGTACGACGTTTGATTAAAAATAGAAAACCTGAGTTGATTGATGGCAAATTCGAATTAGAAGATAACTCGGATGAAGAATATAATCGATGTACATACATCAATCTTTTGTCGCCATACACTTGCTTGAGGCCTTGTACCTTTTTATTCACACAGATACCTTTTTTCAATAATGGGTTTTACTTGGAAGAGTTTTATGAATTCCCTAAACTGAATATAAGTGCCTTCAGTACAACAGCAAAACGTTAAGGGCAAACTATTGGAGCTTATGCAGTTCCCTACCAGTTACCACCAACAAAAGTTGGAAAATTGTGCTGGGCATTTCTAAAAAAAGATTGAACATCAAACAATTCGAGCATAGTCGACCACTTGCATCTTTAGCCCCAAGTTTTACTCAATTTTATACTGGCAGTACTGCCGAAGAAACTTCAAACTATTGTTGCCTGTTATCCTACCTATCGAATGCCACCCGCCACTCGACCGAAATTACAAAATTGTTCAGGCGCATTGCTTCAAAGGCATCAATTTGGATCTTTCACACTAATTACTTTGTAAATTACATTCATTTTTTTGCAAGCTCTGTTTAATATATAGCCCTCCTTTATTGGCCACAGCCGATTGATTGAAAGAAAACATTTTAGTCAAACAAAAGGTTTCAATTAATTTTGATTTTCTGTCCCAAATTTTTCCTAAATCAAACAATGTCTTTCAGTCAAAGTCAGCAGTTCTTCTCAAAACTATTTAAATTGAAACAAAGTTAATTCCTTGCTCCTTTCTGTATATTATTTTGATCTACCTCAATTGTTTACTTCCTTAAATATCGCAAAAAATTTTTATCGGAAAAGAGCATGCTAAAAATGCGTGTGAACAGCTTTTCAGTCAGCTGCTAAAATCTAGCTTCTATCCTTACTGCAACTTCATTTTTCTTTATTCTATTAAACTTTACATTGTTTCCTCTTCCTTTATTTCACCTAGGAGACATAAACCAGCATGATACAAATGGAGCGTGCCAAGTTCAATTGATGAGCAGATTCCAACTCTTTTAGTCAATCCAAAATACATATACTGCCATGTAAGCGCTATTCAAAACAATGTGAAGCTGGCCGTTTTCGACAATTTTTTAGTCCGAGACGACGGGTACCATATCAATTTTTGGAGTACATGGGAGAAGGGAACATTTTTCGCCCTCCTAAAACAGTTAACTTCAACTGCGACATCTAAATTTTTGAGCAGTACGGCAGTTAGCAAACTTGGTTCGAGTATTCAGGGTAACCATACTGAAATTTTGTTGTGCGGTGCCAATAACCCTTCAACGATAATCATTTTTCTTTCCCTATAATCGGGTTATGAAATCAACCAAATAGGTTTTTTCCAAAACACTTATAAACCTCTTATTCGGCTCCAAGATTTTCGTCTTTCTTTCTGGCTGTATATTTTATTATAGCTGCGAAGCTGTAAGCTGAGCGAAGCTATATTGCGGTGCTCTTGGTTTTTTAAAATTCAAAGAATTTGAATTGTATTGGGGCGCTGTCTTTTTTTTGAGATCTGTTCACACATTTTCATGATTTTTGAAGTCAAATTGGAGTAGTGATTTTGGTCACGCCGAAACAGGAAGTGGAGCGAAAAAGCGAGTGGTTTTGCGGCGTGACATTTTTTCGCTCCAATTAATTTAAAGTAGAGTGAGAAACCGGTATTTGAACAAAAGTTCCCCTTCTCGCTAGTTGTTTTTTGTTCATATGCTGCAATTTAACTTTGAGGTTTACGGTTTTTTTGGATTAGATTTTCTAAATGGTTTTCCCAATCACTTCATGGTTCATTCTATGCCTAGTTTTTTGTTTGAACCTAATTTTTTTTCTCGCTAGTGGTTTTTTGTTCACATGTGGCCTTTTGACATTGATTTTACTTTTTTTATTTCATTTTTTTTTCAAAATGATTTTCCCAATCCATTCATAGTTCATTCTAGGCCTAGCTTTTTTGATTGAAACAAATTCCTTTTTTGTCGCTTGTGCTTTTTGGTCAGATGCGGTATTTTGACATTGCTTTTCTGTTTTTTTTAATAAGTTTTTTGATTTGATTTTTTGAAATGTTTTTCACAATTCTTTCATTGTCCGTTCTAGGTCTAGTTTTCTGTTTAGTCAAAGAACATTCTTTGAATTGTGTCAGGACTTGTCCTGCTATGTTTTTCTGTTTCGTCGTCTGACGCTCTTTTTCGTTTTACATTTGTTCACACAGCAAAGCTGAAAAAGTCAAATTTTCTGAATGACTTCTTCCTCTCACTAACGGCATTTGCGCGCGTGACGTCATTTCTCACTCAATTTAACAAAAGTTTTTAGGTTATTTGCGTGATTAGATTTTGATCATACGTGACTTACCTCACTCAATAAAATGACTTTTGCACTTTAAAACTTAAGTTTAGTTTGAATTTGTTTAAGGTCAAAGGAACTCATTTGTGCAGTAAAGGTCCCTAATAAGAGGCTTCTGCGGAATGAATTTTAACAAGCTTTATTAATTTGTCGCTGAATTTAGTTGCCTAGTTTTTTGAGTGGCGTTGATTTTTTTTTTCAATTTAGATCTTTATCTGTTTCTATCTCTATTATATGGCACGCAGGTCTATTCTTTCGCAGCTATTCCGGCAATCTGCCGGCTATGTTACAATTTATACTAGTATTCGTCTGTTCTGATAATCTTTTCGACAAACAGTTTTCCTAGCCCTCTAGAGGACAACAGGTCAGCAAGGCGCCAAGACAAAATTTTATTTCCCTACCCGCCTTGCTCATTTTTCTATAAAAGATAAATAATTAATTTGTCTTTCCCAATTTGGCCAAAATTAATTGAGTTTTCAATTGTCCGAACAAGAAATAGAGCAAAACAGTTAGAGGCCACGGCTATCCCGATAACTGGCCAACTCATTGGACAGAAATTACTAAATTGAACTCATTAAAAAAAACTGCATAAATTATCAAGAAAAATGTTACCCTGTGAATTATCTTTTCGCTATAGCACCCTTAGCGCAGTACACTATTCACTTTTTGCTAATAATCAGGAGGTTCTGGGCTTAATCCCCGCTTCCCTTTTTTTGAAAGAGCCGCGTTATCAAGCTTTCAGCTTTTGATTGGCTGATAAATATAGGAAATGAAAAATAATGCATACAAATTTTTATATATTTAGTTGATAATATTACCACTCCTCTCGCTATCCACGTGGTTCATACAACACTGAAAACTAACTCCGAGTTAGATTTGTCAGTAATCAATGTTGCAAAAACTGCCAGAATCTGGTTCGCTGAAGTTAGTGTTACTTTGAGTGCACTCATTAGTGGCCGCCCTCAGCCTCGCAACGACTATTATTCAACTGAATGAAATTTAGAATTGATTCAACAATTTTCCTCAACTACGCACAAGGTCAGAAGGCTAAATCAAGAAAACAAAAGAAACTGTATAAACCAATGAAGCCCGTGCACTAAGAGTTAGTGTTTTTTTTAAATCTCAAACATGTAAATTCGAATAACCCCAAGGTTAAAGTTACATGTTGTAATATTATAAATCAAACATACTACATCTTTCCCTTGAATAACTAAACATAATAATCATAATAAAAACTAAGGTTCAGCTTCTAGTTCTCGTGAATTATTTTATAAAAATAAACTTTTAAAGCCTTCAATTTTGTTGTCCATTGGAACTCGTTCGTGTCTTTTTTGCATCTCTTCCTTTAATTCTTTTTAAATTTTTTTTTTGGTTTCTCCTTTCTTAGAGCTCTTGGAAGTTTATTCCATTTCCGAACAAAGTTTGTTATAATTGAATTTTGACTCCATTTTGATTTACATTTTGTTGTGATAGAAAAATCATATGTACGATTATTATCTTTAATTTCAACGTCTCCGATTATTCTGAATTTTTTTTGGTCTTGTATGTTTGACAATAATGACAATAAATGTCAAAAGAATTGTATAAAATTGCGAAATCGTCAGAAAATGCTAAAAATCATAATATTAAATAAAATGTTGAGAACCATTCCATTACTACCATAAACTATACAGTACCATTTAAAAAAACGACAAATATTTTTAAAAAAACTTTAAAAAATATAAACTTAAGCTTAAAAGTTAAAAAAAAACTTAAAATTTAAAAACTTAAAACTTAGTGCATTAGGTTATCACAGTTCCTGAGACTATACTGCTAATTAATTGCTCTCAAACGAAGTTTGTAACAATTATATTAGTCCTGTTGGAATTTTTTATGCGATTTTTTGCTTGACCCATTTTTCGTCTAAAACTTTTCGTCCTTGAAAACGGAATAAACAGGTAGCGCCAAGCGGGAATGAAGCTTCATTAGAGGCCCTTGGCCGTATTCAGTAGTCTTTCAGGTGCTTAGTGTACATATGTACTTTTTATGACCATTTTAATAGCTATATGTTTTGGTACTCCAAACAAAGGACGCAAATTTTTACTATTTTTCCGATTTTTTTAAGTTTTTTTAAAAATATTTGTCATTTTTTTAAATGGTACTGTATAGTTTATGGTAGTAATGGAAGGGTTCTCAACATTTGAATTAATATTATGAATTTTGGCATTTTTTGACGATTTCGCAATTTTATACAATTCTTTTGACCTTTATTGTCATTATTCAAGTTTATCCAGCCCCAGGGGCCAGAAAACCTGCTGAATGGTTTGATATTAACTTATTGAAAAATTTTTGATGGCCTTTTTAATGTCAACAAGTTTTAGCAAATTTTTTAAAAATAAAATTGCAATTTTTAAAAGAATTGTCATTCTTTTTAGGTTTCTCCAGCGTCATGAGCAAAGTAACCTCCTCTAGGGTTTGATAGTAGGTTACTGCATAGTTTCTAGATGTAATGGAATGTTTTTTGGAAGATTTTAATATCATGAAAGCAACATAAAAAATATTTGCAAGTTTTTTCAAGCTTTTTGAACATTTTTTGAACTGATTTTTTTGCCGGCTCCAGGGACCTCCTCCAAGGTTTGATAACAATCTGCTGCATAGTATGCAGCATATTAAGCTAGAGTTATATGAATGGTTATCAATAGTTTAATGACTCGAAATTTAGCAATTTTTTGATACATTTTACTTTTTTCAATTTGAGCAAAATTTTCATGTACCGAGTTTATGGAATTTATGAGCCAGTGAAACTATTTAAGGCTTGAAATAGGTATACTAGATAGTGTCGTAAGACAATGAAATAGTTCTGAAGATATTCTAGCAAGAGTGTTGAATTTGCAAAAAAATTTTGAACGATCCTTTCTGGCCAACGAAACTTTCTAAGTCTTGCAGATGGGTTACTTGACAGAACTCCAGAGACAAAAATGGTTTTGATGATTTTTTTTTCATGCGAATTCTGGAAACTTTCTTTTAAATTTTGCACTTATCATTGTTTTTATTTAATTGCTAACAAGGCTAGAAAACTAAAAGTTGCAGACTCGAACCTCATCATTGACAATATAATATTCCCAGCTCTCTCTCTCTTTCCCCCCCCCCCTCTCTCTCTCTCTCTCTCTCTCTCTGTCTGTCTGTCTGTCTGTCTCTCTCTCTGTCTGTCTCTCTCTCTCTCTCTCTCTGTATCTCTCTCCCTCTCTCTCCGATTGGGGTTTCGTTCTTTCTATTTCTTGTTCACATTTCATCCCTCTCACCTTATCTCTCTCTCTCTCGCTCTCTCCTTAAATCTCTCTTTGATGTCGCAGATCAGCTGCTGTTATGTGGCGTGATATCATCTATTACCCTCATTAACGCTGAAATATAAGAGAATTGCGTTATCATAACTGACTTATTTTGCTTTTTTAGGAAATCATTATGTTCGTAGCAGCTATATTAATCCTGTTCTTTTCATGCTATTTTTCGCTTGACTGATTTTTTCCTCCAGTAAAGGGGTAAAATTTTTTAGCATTGCAAACCTCTTGAAAAAATGTGAATCGATCGCTGAAGAGAATAATTAAACTTTTTTGATTTGTCAAGGAGATATTGAGGTTTAATGTTATCAGAATTTTTGATTGCTCTCAAACGAAGTTTAGAGCAATTATTTTAGTCCTGTCGGTCTATTTTATGCAATTTTTCGCTTAACCAATTTTTTGTCTGACCCATTTGACTTTTCGTCCTCAAAAACAAGATAAACAGGTGGCGCCAAGCGGGCATTAAGTGCTTTAAAAGCCTTTCAGCTCACTACTCTACAAGTATGCGATTCACAGAAACTGTTTTGGAGACTTATAGTTTGATGGGTGGTTGTTAGAATTTTTCAGACCGTAAGGACTCCGTGCAGCCAAAGATCCCCCTCCCACTGTTAGCCCCACCGTTACCCCCCCCCCGCACTGCTGCTCTCACCTCATGCTCCTTCAATTAAACAAAAGGTAGCCTCACTGAACTGTGGCTAGCTACTGGCAGAGCCAACCGCTCGCCGGGCGTTTGAGAGCATTCGCCCGACGTTAGTCGCTTATGTTTGTTATTTGTATTAAGCTTATCGTCCTCCGTTATAGAAGCTGAACTCGCCAAATTTTTGGAGCCTAGTGAAACTGCGGATCAAATTAGAACACTTGTTGAAACTTGAAAGTTAGCCTTAGAGTATACTGCTAACTGGCATTCGTATTAAGCCTATTGCTCTTCTTTTTAAAAGGAGAATTCACCATTTTAATCTAGTCTAATGGAACTGCAGAAGAAATTAGAACTTTTTTAACACTCAGAAAAAATAAGACTGTCGTCAATTTTTCTCTTTAATTTTTCGAACAGTTTCAATCCTACAGGCAGTCAGTGAGGTCAACGGTGGCTATTTTCCGCCAATCTGCGGCTATGTTTTGGAATGGTTGTGCTCTTGCATATACATTGCGGTCGTCAAATTTTGCATTGTTGATGATTTTTATAGAAGCAAAAGTATTTAAGCTTTCTTTTTGTACTCATATACATTTTTGTGTTGTAAAAAGAGTGATGCTCCACTCTGTATGGATATTTTCTTAAAGTTCAGAAAGTGTTTAGTGTTTCATTTCTTCATTTTAATTTTTATGAAATGTTTTATTGATGTACTCTTCGTAATTTTACTCATAATACACATTGAAATTAGTTTATTAATAGCCGCCCTCATCTTCTCAGCCGGCTATTATTGCGCTCGTATTTTTTTTACTTCGTCAAACTTTTTTTCGCTTTACCATTTTGCCGCTTTTTCGACATTTTGCGTGAAATCTTTTTGACTCTCCAGGCTAGTTTCTCTCTTCTCTCATTCTGCTAAAAGTGAATTTGAACATCAGTTGCTAAGCAAAGCAATTCAAAATAAACAGAGTCGGTATAAAAAATTGAAGTCAGAAATAGAAACGGGATAAACCCATAAAGCCCAATTTTAGATGCCCGCTATTTGAACGTCGTTCCTCTAAGTCTTAGTTACCACTCTAATGCTTATTGGTGTTGATAGTAGCCCCTGTAGCCTCTCTCTAAGAAACAGAAGTATGTTCAACTACGAAATGCCATCAAAATAAATCGGACTTAAAAAATGTTTTTGTACAAAAATCTTTTTTTTTTCAATATATTCTATTCGTTCAATCCCAATCATGCTTATTGGAATCAACGGCGGCTATTTTCCGGCAATCTGCCGGGTATGTTTTTTTAAAGCACGCGACAAAGGTTCATTCCATGTAGTGGTCCATTCCATTGAACATCGGGAACATTCATTGAAAGTAAGCGCACTTAACGTGATCTTCAGGTAGTCACACAATCGGGTAGTCCAGTTCTGTACTTTTAGCATGCACTCTCGTCGCCTCAAATTGTTCACGCTTAATGGGTGACAAAGTTTATTTAAGTACCCCTTTAATTGAGCGCGTAGAATTTCGCTGGATAAAAGAACATTTCAAAAAGCTCGTACTATTTTTAGCTGATTTTTGGCGGAAGTGTTCTTGTTATAAGTTGTCGAACGAATCTAGGAGTTATCCTGTTGGCGTTGGAGCGCAGTAACTGGACTGAGAAAGACTGAAACTGTCTGTTGATCGCGATGCTAGAACTCTCCCTCCGGATTTGCATTCTTTGTTACAGCACGTGAGGTTTTGGTCTAACCACCAAGGACTTCAGAGGAAAGGGGAAGAGTTTAGTCCGGCTTCGTAACAAGCAGCATCATGAGCAGCTGATATACGCTCGTCAGCTTACGCCAAGGCGTAACCTGTTGTATCCGCCCCACTTGTAATTAATGATTCCAGGGATGACACCACCGTTACGTCCAGTGCCGCTGGCTTGACTTGGGTCCAAGATGGTAGAGGGTGCTAATCGAAATCATTGTAGTCTTTTAAGCTCTTTTACCTTTTGAAGGGCGACGCGATTCCCCCCCCCCCCCCCCCCCATCAACAACCCCCCCCCCCCCCCACCCCCACATCCACCCCACCCCCCACATCCACCCCCCCTCCATCAACCAAAGCCCCGGTCCCTCGCCCGTCGTTCGAGAACGATTTGTCTGAAGGTCTTATTTTGGCCATATCATTTTAGGTGTTCAAACAGAAAGAAACTGCTGAGGTGCTGCTTTGTCTCGCTTATTTCTTCGACGTATCTTCATTCTCGGAGTCACAGTTCAATGTGTACAAATTGGTGGATTAAACTTTCATATCGGAGATAATTACCACCATTTGTTTGGATCCAGTCCTGAGTCGGAAGATCCGGTGGTTGAAGAACTGTTTTGATTGATTTTGTAAACAAGGAAGCAGCGATGCTGACGTACTGGAGATGGTGGAACCTTAGTACATAGTTCATTGGTGTCATTGACTTTGGTCCCTCAGTTTATTTCATCGTAATCATGAATACTTGCAAGAATTGCTCTGAGTGGTAAAAGCAGACCTTGAACTTGCATGACTTGCTTGCATCTGTTTGAATTGTGCCCAAGCTTTGTTTCTCGCTCATTCTCTCTCTTTCTCTCTACCTATCTATCTCCCCTCTCTCACTCCTTGCTCTGTCTGTTCCTTTCAAATATTTGTGCTATATTAATTTATTTGTTATGTGCTAAGTATATATATTTATGTTGTTCTCTATACATTTTAAACCCACTGTGGTTTGTTTATGGATCTATTCGTAGTGAGAGACTGTTGTTTATGAAACTTAAATATTTGTCTCAAATTTTGTTTGTCACAGTAGCATACTACAGCAATTAACTGTTCAAAGACGTACATCTTCTCATCACCTTTTTCATGTGGGAAGCTTCATGCCGGCTGAGGTCTATTAGAAAATAAGGAAAGCTTCCATTAATAGCCACCTAAATTGACTCGTGAATTTTGCAATGTTTTGGCAAACGAATGATAAATTTGATCGCCTAAAATCTTTTGATACGACAATTCAGAATGCCTGATATGCCAATTATGATATAGAATTGCGTCACGTGATGTTAAAGAGGCGGTGAGTACCTTTGGCGTTATAATGAAATTGATGGGTGGTAGATTTATCAAATATCAACGTGATTTTTTTTATAAAAAAACGGTCCACTTAAGCTGCCGTTGAGAGGAATCATTTTCTTTAACTGTTTTTGCGCTCGAAACGAAAGTTAACTAGGTTTCTATGCTTAGATTTTTGCCTGCCTATGAAGTTCAGATAATACTCAATGGTACACACTTCCTTTTTTACTGTGAAACTGATGAAGCTCACTGGCTTCAATTTGGAATTTCTTTTAAGTTACCATTACGTGTCAACTCAATTTAATAGCTATGCAAGACAACTAGTGTGGAGCATTAATGCTGTAGAAAAACGTCGCGTCCAAAAATGAATTTTTACTTTATAAAACCATAAAATTTTAATTCGTAAAACCATAACATAATTAACATCTTGCGTGAAATCCTTGAGACCTCCAGACTAATTTCATTTTTCCGTCATTTCTGTTCAAAGTGCTTTTAAACAGCAGTTTTTCAGCGAAGTAATCTAACATAACAGAAGTTTTATTGGAAAACAAATTGAAAAATAGAAAAGGGATAAACGCAAGTAATCCTAACGAAAGTTTGTCGCAAGTGATCTTAGTTAACAGGTCTAATGTTTATTTAATTTGATAAAATTTGCTCTATCCTCTGATTATGAAGCGGGTAGGCCTAAATACGAATTAGTTTAATTAATTAAATATAATTAATTTTCTCGTTTCTTGTTTCAATCACAATGGGGATTATGAGAATCAATGCTTGCTGTTTTTAAGCATTCTGCCGGCTACGTTTTGTGCTCAGGAAAAAGGTTGTTTTGGTCTTGCTAATAGCCGCCCTCATCTTCTCAGCTGGCTATTATAGTGGGCCGTTCGTCGAATAAAAATTTGTTTAGATTTACCTTAGATCACAGCTTGTTTAACGTTTTGCGTGAAGTCTTTTTGATTTCTTCAGCCTAGTTTCATTCTTCGCTCATTCTGTTCAAAGCACTTTGAAGCAGAAGTGGACCAGCGAAGCATTCCAAAATGAACAGAGTCAGCACCTGAAAACTAAATTAGAAGCAGAAATAGGATAAACCCATAAAGCACAATTTTAGACTACTGCTGCTTGAACTTTGTTGTTATAAGTCGTAGATTCCATCTCTAATGCTTATTTCTATTGATACCAGCAGCTGTATCCTCTTCTTTAGAAACGTGCGTTTGTCGAACTACGAAATGACATCAAAATATTTTAAAATATTTTTGTACAACAATCATTGCTCTCAAACGAAGTTTGTAGCAATTATGTTAGTCCTGTCGGTCTTTTTTATGCGATTTTTCGCTTGACCAATTTTTCGTCTTACGCATTTGATTTTTCGTCTTCAAAAATGGGATAAACAGGTAGCCCCCAGCGGGCATTAAATGGTCTTCAAGTATGCGATTCACAGAATCTGTTTTGGAGACTTATACTTATTGTGCGAAGTGCGGTTCTTAAAGATTGACCCCCCACTGTTGCCCCCCCCCCCCCTGTTGCCACCCCAGCAGCCCCCGGTGCACCCCCCCCCCCTCCAGCTGCGTTCACTTACACCCCTTCCATTAAGCTAAAGCTAGCCTCACTAAACCGTGCCTAGCTACTGACGAAGTCAACCGCTCGCCGGTCGTTTGAGAGCAATTCGCCCGACTGTGAATCAGTTATAGTTTCATTTTTACGGTTCTTTCAATCTCAGTCGGGGTTATGGGAATCGATGCAGCTTTTTTTTGCAATCTGCCGAAACAGAGTAGATCAAAAATGTCCAAGTTACACCCCCTAAATCAAAGTGTCCCCCCCCCCGCCTGTCGTTCGAGAGCAATTCATCCGACGTTAGTTTCTGTTTGTAGCCTGATATGCTACCAAAGTAAAATCAAAAGATTGACGAATTTACTTGCTTCCATATCAATTGAGTGGTCATATATGCTCTTAAATGGCTTGATGTACTCTTCAGTCTTTCTTTTCTTCTGCAATTTCTGCATTTCTATTCAGTTGTGTTAGTCTTTGCAAGCCAAATACTATTTCATCGAAACCACGAAGTTTCCAATCTGTTGTAGAAAATTACATACAGCTTCATTTTGATAGTTATCTCTTCATTGTCGGACAGACTTGAGCCTAGTTCTTTTTTGTTAATTCATTGTAAATCTTTTCCACGAGAGCCACAGTTCGCTAAATAATTAAAATATTTTTAAAACATCTATGGGTTTATTAACAATTCGGACTTGTTTGTGGAATCAGCTTTTCCCGAGTAATTTTTTGTCAGATTTCTATTTTACCGCCTAATGTTGAACACTTAACCAGCCCTTGAGAGCGTTTTACTGAATTGGAGCTAGCAAAATTGTTAAACAAAAACTGTTTAAGTAGCACAAGAAAAGGATCATCATCAGTTTTGGGAATCAAACAACATTTCAATGATATTAAGCCTAAATTTGTGCTAAGAGATTCTGCAAGTCGTCTGACAAAGTTTACCCGTTTTAAAGAAGTCTGTAGTAATAAAAACAGTTTTTTCTGTGCCAAGAATCGAATTGAATTTTCTGTTAGAGAGCCTGTCAGTTTGGTGAATGTGGAGGAGAGGTTGGTATTGGTTTTACTTAACGAATGAAACTGAAGTTTCACAAAATTTAGTTTTGCTTTTTATGCGAGCAGTAGTACACATCATAAACAAGCGAGCAGAGCAATGTGAGAGCAATGATTTCAGATGCTATGTCCATTGAAGGTAATGATTTGCAATTGTTAATTAAGACAGCTGACTTTGCAGCTAAGAAGCACTCTTTCCAGAGACGCAAAGACCCTCAGAAGTCGCCCTATATCAATCACCCTATTGGGGTTGCAAATATTCTGGCTCAGGAGGCAGGGGTCACTGATATTTCTGTATTGCAGATAAGCACTCATTGTTCACATACTGTCATTTCTGTATATAGATCAGATTTACTCAATTTGTACGACGATTTCTTTTTGATAGCCGCAAAGCAATAGCTTGGGCTATTATTGGCCTTCTCTTGGTTTTAATACAATTCAAAGAATTTGAATTGTATCGGGGCCGTCTTTTTAAAGATATGTTCGCCAATTTTCATGGCTTTTGAATTCGAATTGGAGAAATGATTTTGGTCACCCTGAAACAGTAAAAGTGGAGCGAAAAAGAGTGGTTTTGGGGCGTGGAATTTTGTTACTCTTATTTTAAATTAGAGTGCCAAAACGGTGAGAAAACGAAAATTCGCTCTCTTGATTGTAGTTTGTTGTTTACACGCGGCAATTTGGCATTGATTTTTTCTGTTTCTGGATTTTTTTGTTCCGGTTTTCTAGATTGTTTTTCTAACCAATCCTTATTGTTTTCTGTTAAATAAGTTTTTTGTTTTCTGTTAAGTAAATGTTTTGATCTGTAGTCCAGTGCTTGTCCTGCTATGTTTTAATTTTGTCGTCAACAGTTTTGTTACGACCATATGACGTCACAATCACTTCAAATCTGTTTTTTGTTCATTCGCGTCATGGATAAATTATTACCCAATTTCTCCTTGAGTATATATGATTGGATTTCAAACAGATTAATTTGCTAGATTGTTGTTGCAAAATATTGTATGTAGTGACTCACTGAAAGGGTAAAAGAATGGTTGCTTGTAGAAATAGATTGGATGGTTGTTGAATAAAGAGCGTTGAGAGATTGAGAAACAGTTGGTTCATTTGGACTGTTAAATAGATAATAATTGGTATTGATAGGGATCCTACATCGAACCGGCATCTGAAGAAAATGTATATATCTGACAGAATCTTTTTATGGATGGAGAATTACGGAGTTAAATTTGTGACATGAAAAGCAGGAAAGTGTTTGAACAAGCTAACCTTAAAAAAACAAAATTAAAATAGGAGATTTTGATGGACATTTGCGAAGTTACATTGGTAACTCAACTCGATCAAACGTTGATAAAGTTTTAATTATGGTCAACAGGAAATTATTTCTATTTCACAGATTAAGCATGTCCTAACTTTTATTCTATAGTATCCGGGCTTGACTTTCAAAAACCCATTTATCACTCCGATTTAAGTTCAAATAGGACGAGTGAACAGAAATTATTCAAATTTATTTACTTTAGTTGTTTTTCTTAATCTTATTTTTGTATGTTTTTCCTTCTCAGAAATAATAAATGGCAATTTCACAACATGAAACAAAACAATGTCAGTGAAAATTTGAAGAAAATGGGCAAAATTCTTTATATTGCAGAAAACCAAGCCCTTTAATCCAAGCCCTTTACTACATTGAAAATACGAATCAAGTTAATGCTTGTTTTGATTCCTGAACAAAGTCAATTTCTCCAAATTCAATGAGCAATCGGTATTCGGAACTATTGCATTCAAATTCAAGTGGGCATACTTGCTCATTTAAACTTAATTTAATTATAAAAAACAGGTCAATAAACAACAAAGTGACAGCTGCAGCAGCTGCTACAGCGATTGTGACAGCTATCCGCGACGTTGCCCCTGCGATAGTACACCGAACAGATAATTTCCAGCCTTTCAATGATGGACCAACAGAAGATTTCCGAGTTTTTCGGGAACCAATAGAAAGCTCGATAGAGTTCGCTCAAGTTCCAATAAAGGCAGATTAGCTTATATTGAACTGCCTTTGCAATGCGGTGCTTTGAAGTTTTTTCTTCGGCTGTTAGCTGCACAGAGAAGCACACTAAACAATGCCTTTCAACAATCGACATTTCGGCGTTAATCGCGTCGAGTTATACAAGTTGAAATTTCAGTAAGATTTATTTGTGAAGAAGAAAATTTAATTTCTAATGTCTTCAATTAATCAGTTAGCTGAAAATTTAAGAGGGGTTATTAATCTGAATCCGTGTCGTGTTACGATTTCAGCACAAACTCGAAATGCTGAGTTGGACGGCTAAAGATAAATATTGGTTTCTGATTCCAGAAGATAAATTTGGGTTTCCAACTGCAGAAAACTGCTGGACTGGTGATAATCAAAGGTAAGTTTGGAACACAATCTGCGATACTCTGAAAAAACTTTAAAAAACAGGATCAAATTGATCCAACATTGGATGCTGGCAATCGCAAGAAATATTTCTCAATCATAAATTGGAGTTTGTTGGCAAGCCATCATATTTTGGCCAGACAGCGATCGGACTTAGGCAAAAATACCGATTGTTTAGTGAAGCAATTTTTAGCGTTAAATTTTCATCGAAGAGCTTTTGCGTTGAAATGATTAGCACAGGGCTGAAACCGCTCACCAATGGCTTTTAGCTCTTGTGTAAGTAAACATTAACAATCTTGTGTGGTGACTGACAAATATTTTGTGTACTTCGATGATTTGATAGTGTAGAAACAGATGGAAAAGAATTAATTGAGAACTTTAAACATAACTTCCAATGTATTCGAAACTTTTACATCCTTTCGTTTGTTTGTTTAAGTCATTTTTTTCTACTAAAGAACAGAAAATTTAAAATTTCTAAGCCGATTTGGTGAAGGCGTGCAATTTATCTTGAAAAATGGCCAAACCTAATAGCCAATCCTTCATTGTGTGTGACGCAAGTTTGTATGCGGCTGGAGTCAGATTACTTATGGAGGAGCCCCATGAGAGCTCAACAGATCAAAATAGAAAAATATGCATTGGTAGCTTTTGGCACTAAATTGTTATCACCAGCGTATTTTTTTAAGCATTCAGCCGGCCTTTGAAACCATTGAACACTATGTATGGGGATTTTCAGACAACCCGTTATTTCGACTGACAATAAAAATTTAACACTCTTCTCCAGCAGTAAGAAGCTGTCAGAATGTTTTTGACCATTTTTTTTCATTTAGTTCTCTCCTGGGACTTTTTTGGAAGCGCAAAAGTTGCAGCGGACTTTCCATCACTCACTTTTGTGGAACCGGAGGCAAAAATGAAACTCAATCTTATCGACATTATCCCAGTTAATGAAATCGAGATAGGAGTTTTGGCAAAAACAAAGGACCATTGTTTTTGTTGTTATGGAACCAGACTTCGTAATACATGCAATTTTCATTGATACTTTAAAAAATACTGATAACATTCAAGTTGAGGAATTTACAAAGTTGAAAGAACGTTGCATAAATAAACTCTCTTGAGTTTAACCCGCATGATTCGTACGATTCAACTAACAAAGTTATTGCAGTCGACATGAAGAAGTAATAAAAGCTTGATGAAGACATACAAGAAGATCTACAATTGTTGAAAAAAAGAACAAATGTAGACTACAACCCATACGAGATACAGAATGACAATCAACATTTTGGACAACTTTACTTGATAATAGTCTTTCATGCAGAAAATTCTTTGATCACTTGGTTAAGAGCTTCATATAGCAAATCTTTGTACCGAATGACTTACGAACAGATTAGATATATAGAATAGAAAACACGAAAATGAAAGGCCGTATTGTAATACATTTCTTGAATTTAGACGTAATTATTTTCCCTTTTTCGTAAAGTAGTTTCTCAGTTGATATATGAAACCGGGGAATTTCAATAAATGAAACCAAGGTTTCATAAGGAGTTTCTCATTCAATATGAAAACAACTGTCTTAACTTGTCTGCAGGCAACATCTCAAAACATCAGATACTACAAACGCAACTATCTCTTGCGAATTGAAGTACAAACTTGCTTGTTGATATGTTACTAATGGATACAATAGGACCAGCAACAAAATCTGGTGGTTTTTATACAACCTTACGGGAGTAGAAGTGTTCGCTAAGTATATGTTTGCTCAATCACTCAGTTCAATTTCCCTAAGTTCAGTTCACTCAGGACAGTGCAAAACAGTACGCAATTACTTAATCAAGTAATCAAGTAGTTTTTAGCTATTTTCATGTTTACCTACTCTACTTTTGACTGACTAAGGCATCGAATTCACGTCAAAATTGCTGAAATAACTCTCAACACTACTTGAGTTTAGACTAGAACATGTTACGTTGAAAGATGCACAAATAACAAGAGAGTTAGAGAGATCTCATTCACGTTTAAAAAGCTACGTGAACTTACATGAAAATCAGTTAAAACAGTGGTGTAAGCATGTGGACAAATCTTGCAATATAATACAAGTTACCACTCTACATTCGGTTGCCCTCCATGCCTAGTCTTTCACGGAAGTTTTCCAATAAATTCTGTAGACTTGAGATTTAATAGTGCTAACATTTCCGAACAGAGTCATAACTACGTCTATGTAGCGGACTTGTAATGCTAAATGCCAATATTGTTTAGGAGAAGCAAAAGGAAGCCTTGCTAAATTTTTTAACAAGTATCGGGATTAGTTTCATAGAAAAGCTAAAGCGGTTCCTTTGAAAGTTGCAGTATGCTTGCTTTTGAGCCCAAAACTCGCTAATGAACTTGAAAAAATCAGGTAATGTGGGTTGATTGCTCTTTGCTAGGTAAAAAAAAGATTAATTAGCAGTAATTACCTTGTAAGAAAAACTGGAACAAATCGCACTCCAATTGTTGACAGAGTTAGAAAGCCAGTAAAACCTCAGTACACTTTACAATATTTGAATCAAAAGATACGTTTGTCTTAAAACGTACTGTAGCTACATTTTTCTCTACATTTCTCTCAGTATCACTTTGTAATGCAATTATATAGCCGTGGGCAATTCAGTTTAGAAGCAGCTCAATAGTACCTTTCACAAAATTTAAATCCAGACACTAAAATTACATGCAATTTCGTCCAAAATTATTTCTAATTTATCTTATTTTTGCAAATTTTTTATAGGAAACTAAAACATTTTGCATGCTAGGCTTTGTACAGCATGCAGTTACCTTTTCGTCGATTCAGCTAAAAGCGGTCTTATTAAAAACGTTCGTTGCTCGATATTTTGATTTCGAATTTTTGAAGACACGCACACTGCCAGACGCCTCGGGGCTCAGCTGTCATCTCATTTCTAATCACAGCAGTATAATCACGTGAAACGCTTGTTTTAAACCGCTTTTGTTTTCGCCCCAAATACAAATGCATTTTTCTTTAGTTTATCGTTCCCCCACTTAATTCAAAAATATTACCATTTTCTGATTCATTCTTTTCGAACCACATTCTTAAACTGTCTTGTTTTGTTTAGAAGGACCACTTGACCACCCATGCTCAGTAGAAAGATTAGTTATTTTGAATTGGTGGTATTGAGTGTTTCAGAGCAATTAAATGATCTGTTATTCCGCTTGTAGTGTTGGATAATTTGTCACGTTTAATTCCCACTCGACTTCACCTTGGAGACATTGAACCTCAAGCAGCATTTTTATGTAGAGTTCTTTCGACCGTTTCCATGATACTGCAAAATTATTTTGCGCGCGTTTAGTATTTGCTTTATCACAAGCCTCCTAGCCAGAGACCAATGACGGACCAACTGTTATAATTAGAAGACTATGCTCCCAAAATGCGGGTTGGCATATAAATTGTGGAATAGGGAATATAATGTTTGATAGTTTTCTTCGATTGATAATTCGTAAACAGTGGGTCAGTTTTAATTAATCGAATAGTTTTAAACGTTATGAATATGTTTCTCCAACATTACAGATTTCATACCACGTTGACAAATAATGAACAACTTTTTTCCACAATGTTTTTGAAATGGAATCTTTGACTGGTTTCAACGTTAGCTTCTGTAAACCAATGGTTAAATTGGAAACGCATAGAATTTTTATTACCGATTCTCATGAGAAACTCATACAAATTTAAAACCAGTTTAAATTTGTTTCATTCCAAGTTTTTTGATCGATTCGTTATTCACGGTCATTTCTGGTAACTTTTGAAGAATGAAAATTAATTGTCAACAATATCGGAAAAGTTTTGATAGCTTGAAGTGCTGTCAATATCATTCGAAAATGAACCGTTAACCTTAAATAACATTTGATTACAATTGGAAACATCATCCACTCTCTAACAATATAACGTCCAAAACAATGATTGGTTAATTCTGTTTGAATTGCACCCCAGCTCCTACCATCTTAACTTTTAATATTGCCGCTGAATCCCAACCCAAGGTAGATAAATGTCGTTTACAAAATGGTTGCCAAGTTCCGAAGCTGCATAGTGTAAATAACACGCGAAAATTCTCGAGGTATTGACTTGTTAATAATAAATAAGCGTTCAAAGACCAGCGGCAGATGCATTGAAGGGCGCCCGCTGACAGCAAAAGCAAGAGAAAGTAGGTTTTCGAAAAAATGACTTTAGGACATGGATACGGCAGAGATGTCTCGTAGACAGCTACACCAGCTTCCAGGAATGCAACATAAATCTTTCACCCCTGATATTTTTTCTACGTTCAAGCTAAACATAGAGAAGTGAAAAGATTCTTACTTTTTACACATGAGTTCAAAGCTATACTTTACCTGAAATTAATTTTGTTCATTATCCTCGCCCCTAAACTGACAAACGCAAACACATTACATCTTTCCTTGTTTTGTGCAATAATCCTCTTTTAGAAAAATCTTCAACCTATCCTTTTGCAGAAACAAATTAGTTCAAATCGAGGATACTGACTTCAAAGAAAATATAATGATGAAAATGTCATACATGTTTAACGCTTCAAGCGACAAAGTTCATGCTTTCAGCTCCAACAAAACAGTCGATGACCAACCAGAATCAAAATTTGAAAAATCCTGATTGTCGATAGCCTGAGGAACAAAGTTGAAATTGAGTAATTACGAATCTTAAAGGCGTGATAAAAACAGAAAAATTAGTATGGTTGGTTTTTTCAGGACCTTATCCGCTGGAAAAAAATCACAAATCTCCAACTGGCTGAGCAGTAAAAAAAATCGCTTCTTAAGATAATTAGTTATAGTGAAAAAGATCATCCTAAAGTTACCCTACCGACCTCTCAGCTCAGCACAGTTTTTCCTTGAATGAGGGGAAATTACTGTCATGTCTTTTATCCTACAGGTGAACAAGCTTTCTCAGATTGTTTACCTTACTTACCTTGCAACTCAGCAGACAATTACTTTTTGTTAAGGAGAAATTACTCTTCTCTCTATCCTACAGGCAAACAAAGATTTCTTGGATTGGCCAACTGTGAACTTCATTTTGATTAGAAGACAAAAATGATTTCTCTGAAATATCTACTGTTTATATTAGTAATTATTTGTAGCTTTTTTGTAACATTATTGACGACTCACAAAAAGGTATAATAGAATTCATATATCAGCAAAAGTTTCTGTTAGCAGAAAAGTGTATTTAGGGTAATTTCTAGTGCTTTTCCTCCGCTTGAACACAAAATTATATCAGCTGTAGAAAAACTTAACAACGCTCTTGAACAACTCGTGTAGTCAACTAGTGCGAATTCGGATGCGACCTTAGACTAATTAAAATTATTCACAGTAGATTAACGTTGAATAAGTTAATTGAACATGTCAAAAACAGTTGATTGCAGCCACAGAGAACGTACAGGATTTGAAGACTTCATTTAAGATACACTTAAAAATGTAATGTGAGACAAAATGCTTGCTGGACAAAATTGAGGACCAGTCATCTTGCATTTGAAGCCGCAAGAGCACTCAGTGGGTGCTGGTTTTGCGAGCTCATTGGGTAACATTTTTGGTTCATGCGGAGGAGCAAATCAAAACGAAGAAGATATTGTATTGATGTCGTGTTATGTCAAATAGACGATGGATCGAAATTAAGGGTAAAGTCAACGAAAAAATGTTCATTATCCCTGATAAACTAAAGGATGTAATTAAAAAAATTGTTGAAACCCAAAAAAAACATTCAGGTCTTAATAACAGATTCCCCAATTTTGCCACCGATTCGAATAGATTCTTGACAGTTGATGGTTTGTAATCAAATCTTCTTCGCCCGTAACCAAGTGTTCTAAGAGCAAACAAATTTAACCAACTCGTTGCCTGCTCTGTTGGATGAAAATCAGAACATCAGTTTTTAGCTACAGGTTGACAATTTTGAATTCAATAATGACAATGGGCAATAAATTGATAGCAATGGCTCTACTTCCACGAATAGCACTTAAAGGAATTCTGGAATGATTAGTCAGTTGGCAAACAAAAACAAACGAGGGATTATCACTTGAAATAACAACAAATCAGCTATTAACATATGAAACAAACTTTCTGAGAAATTTGATGTTGTCGGAGACAGAATTTTCTTCACATTTGCAACCCCATTCGTTACAGGAGCAATAGGTCTCAATTTAACTGTACGCATGCCCAGTGAAAAGGGACTGATGGGCTTGCCTCACAATTTGGTTTTGAATTGGATTTCATAGCTATAGCTGAACTAACTCATAAGATTGCTCTTCTATCGCAATGAAATTGACAGGTGCGTAGGTTCAGCCAGCTTGTTTGTTTTTCTGGCATCTCATTTGAAACTGCTCGTGTTACTTGTTTGGGATCTCGTCTGATTGGCAATCTTTTTTGTGCTTTACAAAAATGTGAAATAAGATATATAAAACTACAACTGAAGAAAAAAGCACGAACATTTAAACGTTGGTAACAGGAATTGGATGATTACATCGAGATTCGAGATTAGATGACTACAGCTACCTATCTTGAAATTAGAGCTCACATGTTTTCTTTTCACAATGAAGACAAACACTCGTCTTAAAATAAGTCTAACTGACCAACATTTGCGTGCTAGGATACCAGTGGTTGACAATTTGACTCATATGGCAAAATTAGCACAAGCATGTCAACAATTTTTTGAGGGTATTCAGTTGAAAATGACAGAAGACTGAGTATCAAAGTTCTCATTTGACAAACTCGTTGAAGTCTAAGAACTGATGTTGCGCGATATGCAAACAATCCTTAACGGTCTCCCTTGCAAATATACGCAATCACACTCATGGAAAATGGCAATCTTAATTGAGATTGTATCATTGGTAATATTAATGATGCTACGCTTCTTGATTAATTATTCTGTTCTAAACTAAGGGAAACTTTACCTTATATTGGCGAAAAATGAAACAGGGATAACTCTTCGGTGAGTAATGATAGTCACAGACGAAGAGTATCAAACCCATTGTGCATATTATTGAGTGAAAGTTTTGTTATGAACAGCAACCATATGACTTCAACCCTCTTACAAAGTGGAACAATTCAGCATCTCCTAGCTCCCCGCATGGATATGAATTCATCTGTCAAGAGTATACAAACAATCTTTAACAACTCCAAATTACATCAACGAGCAACAAAACAAAAAAACAAACAATTTTAATCGTCATTAAGTTGAGCATAAAACTGCTTGAAAGGAAAATAAATACAAACAAGTTTATTCTTTTGAAAAAATGATCTTCAGAAACAGGCTTTGAAGAATTGCAAAATCGCTTATATTGTTTGCTACTGAAAATATTTTGACAATAGGGCATGAAAAACAAATTGAAATTTGTTTTACAACTGGGTCCAGTTTTGGTACAATTTTGGGTACAAAAAGGAGTCATTTTTTGGAAGAGGCGCATTGTGATGGTTGAAGTGTTACACATTTTGACCTTGATTATTTTTTATTGCAGTTGAAGGGGATTAAATTACTAGGTTGGTATTGGACAATATTGTATGTATTAACTTAATGAAAGAGTTTAAGAATTTGTGCTTGTGGAAGTGTCGAAGTGTGTCGATTAGTTGTTTAGCTAATAAAATTGGGAGGTTGAAAAACAGTCGGGATGTTTGGAATGTCGAATTGATAATTGGAATTGATTGGGATCTTGCACCGAACCAGCATCTGAAGTAAATAAATATTATAACACAACCATTTTATGGATAGAGAAACATAGTTAATTATTGGTTTTGCAACATGATTCGCGTGACTGAGTTTATTTTTCACGCATAGTAGAGCGAGTTTCTTGTTTATTTGCGTGATAAAGTGTTTGTTCAAACGTGGCCTATACATCACTATAAAAAATTGCTTCCTCACTCAAATCGACTTCTTCACCCTAATCCAAAGAGATAAGGTCAAGTGAGTGTGTGTCACTCTAATTGAAGGTTGTTTGAGAGCAGCTAATAGTAACAGAAGTAAGTGATGCAGATTCTTTTTCAAAATATAACATCTCAGCCTTTAATAAAAGGAATTTTCTTTTTTGGTCTTTCTTTTACTATTTTTTGAGGCTGCTGATCTACGAAACTTTTGCGGCTTTTTCAGCTATATTTCATTACTTTTCTGAACCAATTTTCCACTTTAGTTGGAAACAATCTTTTTTCCTCATTGATATCAATTTTTTTCGCTTTTTTTAAATTGCTCTCAAATGAAATTCTTGGAGGTTGAAAGTCCTGTTGGTACTTTTATGCAAATTTTGGTCTGACCAATATTTCTGTGCAAATTTTTGTCTGGAGGAACGAGATAAACTGGAAGAGCCCGGAGGGCATCAAGTCGATGAGTAAATCTAGAGCCTCACTAATTTCTAGGTTTGTCATTCACCTGAAAATCGGCAGAGTTGCAGCACTCGGAAGTTTGGGATCACCAAAAAACTTAATTTTAAGGGGGAGGGGTGAATGCTTTAGAGTATGAGCTACAGTTTGAGTTCTGTGTAAAAATGGGCCTATTTACAAACAAGTTGGCCTATTTTTCATCTTATCATTTTTCTCACGTTTTCAAGTGTTAAGACATCGAGATAAGTTTGAAATGATTTCTTATCTGCTGGTTATCACGCAGCCATTTTGCACGACACCGTTGAAGATACAGAAACGTCATTTGAAGAGCTGACCCTGATTTTTGGTCAGAAAGTCTGTGGAATAGTCAAGGAATGCACTGACGATAAAACTTTGCCTAAAGCTGAACGAAAGGAGAAGCAGGTTGAAACTGTGAGTAAAAAGTCGAGAGAGGCTAAATTGGTTAAATTAGCTGACAAGTTGTACAACCTTCGCGACATGAACAGAGCTACACCAGAACGATGGAGTGAAGACAGAGTGCGCGAATATTTCATTTGGGCCAAGAGAGTTACCGGACAAATTGAGGGAGTTAACGAGACTTTGGAAAAGGAGTTGAAAGATATTTATGCTTCTAGAAATATCTGATCTATTTCGAGAGCTCTGTACATATACTAAAGAAAGTTGTATCTCAGGCAAATATCTCAATTTTTTAATAGGTAGAATTGATAACAAATCATTAAGAGACAAGTGCTGAGAGGCTGAGAAAAGATGTAGCAATAACTGAAGTCATGAAGATTGAGTTTCTGGCATGTGTAGCTTCAGTCAAATCATTGGGGCCTGCTTTCATGCTTAGAGCATCACAGAATCAAGTTTAGAAGTTTCAGGTATACTGTAAGGTATACTGATTTTATTCTGGTAGTTCGGGTAGTTAGCTGCGATAGCTGAGAGGAGCTACTATTGGTCTTCTCTTGGTTTTTTTTACAACTCGAATAGGAGTATTGGTTTTTTTAGTTATTTTTACCGTCAGTACTCTCTGTTCAAACGGCGTTTTGCTTAAAAGCGAAACTAGTACAACTACGGGGTTAACGATTATTACTGAGCGAGAAAAGTTTTCTGTTCATGTGCTGCGTTGAATGAATAATGTAATGAATGAAGAGTATTTGCCACAGAATAGTGCAGACAGCTAAACGTTTTTAGTCGTTTTTCGTTGATTTGGCTCATTTCCTTTTGGTAGTAGCTAGGTTTAACGAGATATATAGAATATTATTGATAGAAGCTGCAATCATATCTTACCCTTCGGAATTAATATTAGTGTTTTTGAGAGTTAGTGTATTTTAAGGAGTGATAGTATATTAAGGAGTTAGTATATTTTGAGTTTTTGAGTGATAGTATATTTTAAGGACAATATCGGCTCAAATATCTCATTTTTTAAACAAAAAATGGCCTTTTTAGTAATTTCTCATTGTTTAATCTTCGAACGGGCTTTTTTGTAATCAATGTATATGGTAACGGTTTTCTTATTGTATCAGGCGTTCCTTTTCTCAGTTTTTCTTCTAATGTGTATTGTTTTATAAATTTTCACACATACATAAGTCGTTTGGGGTTTTTTGTCATATTTTAACATATTTTTAACATATTTTCTTTTGATATTGGTCTAGTTGAGCCTTTCTATACACAGTCAAGTTTTTAAAATTCAAAAAAAAAAATTTAGATGTTTAATGAGATTTAATAGTTTAAGCTTTTGTCTTAGCTGTCTGAATGAGTTCTTCCTCTCACTAACTGCATTTGCACGCGACGTCCCTTCTCACTCTCTCTACTGAATGTTTTTGATTCATTTGCGTGATGAGATTTTGGTCATAAGTGACTTACCTCACTCAATTGAATGACTTTTGCTCTTTCATTTGATTTAGTCATTTGAGGTCAAGGGAACTCATATGCGCAATAAAAGTCCCTAATAAAAGGCTTTCGCGGAGTGAATTTAAAAAAGCCTTATTAATGTATCGCTGATTGTTTTTTACATAGTTTTTTGAGCGGGATCGGTTTTTATTAACTTCCATCTATTTGTTTCTATCTTAATATCCGGTAATCTGCCGGCTATGTTTTCTTTTTTTTATCTATGATGATTTGATTCAGTTATTTTGCTGTGTTTTTGAGTTTTTTTCAAAATGTTCAATATTTTAGCTTTCTAGACTTTTTTAATTTCTTTTGTTTTCCCTTTATTTCATTTAATGTATTTTGCAATAGATTGTGTTCTTTTTTATTTCATTAAAGTATCTCGAACAGGAGAGAATTATCTGTTAAATTTTTAAACTGCTGTCACCCCAATATTGAATGCTTTATCTTGTAACCTAAAATTTAATTCTGTTTTGAAAATCAATTGTTTCCAGTTCGTCATTTGGCAATGGGTCTCTTTCGTTCAAGAGTTAAGTGCTTCATTTTCTTTTTGTGGTTATTTCGTGACTTTTTAAGCGCTGTCGGTTTTTCCAATAAATCGGCTTTTGTCTGTTTTTTTTCGCGTACTCTTCAAAATTTAACTCAGTTTCTTTTTGATATTATGGGAAACAACATTTTTTAAAGATATTTTTGTACGATTTCTGCATAACGTCCTAATTGACATTTTGCTAACTTGTATGATGGCAAGCAAAATTTTTCTAGTTACATACGAGGTTTTAATGTTATCAAATATTTTAGTTTTTTTTGTGCGCGAAGATTAATTTTTTTGATTTCAAAATTCATGGTTTTTGGTGATGATTCTATTGTTCGTTAAGGTTCAAGGCTTGGAGTCTTTTCTCGAATTCTTCCAGCTTTGTTTTGATTTTAATTGTGGAAATTTTTGTTACGACGCTATGTCTTCACGCGGACTTCAAATCATAAACTTTCAATCATGAGATTTTGTTTGGATTGCCTGTGTGACTTTATTGTTAACTCTTATTTGAGCGAGTTTTCATTGGCGTGATCAATTTTTTGAATGCATATGACTTTCTTCATTATCAAAATTACTTTTCCTCTCTCAAGTCAATTTTTGCTTTTCTATATTAACCGCTGTCAGCCTCTAAAAGGCTATTAATTAGGCGCTTTTTTAGTTGGTTTTACGTTTCGATCACGTTTTTCGTTTTACATAAGTCACGACTTTCACGTTTGACTCCTCTCTTACCTCACCCACTGTTTCATTTAAATGGATTTTAAATTCCTTCACACACTGAATTACGCAATGAAATGAGTATGGTGAAGGTCAAAAAAGCTAAATCAAAGAATTGTGATGATCCGATAGAGCCCTGTCATTAAGTCATAGTGCATTAGGTTATCGAAGTTCATTAGAGAGAATGCTAGCTGGCATTAGTGTTCAGCCTAATAGCTTTCATTTTAGAAGCATAATTCAGTATTATTTTTGAACCTAACTGAATATAACCAAATTTGAACACTTGACCTTTAGAAAAAAATTATGTCCATATCTATCTCCTTTTTCTCTTATTCTGTCTCAATCCCGATATAATTCAAGCGGGTCAACGCAGCCTATTTTACGGCAAGCGGCCGGCTATGTTTTTGAATTGAAGGAGATTAGGTCAACTGAGTTCATGTCACTCTAAATAAAGATTAAAGGGCAGCCATTAAAACAACACGTTATTTATAGAATTTCTGAATCAAAAGTTCTTAGTTAAAGAACCAATTTTGGTTTGATTTTTGAGACTGCTAGTCTGCAAAGATATCTGCTATTTTTTAAAATCTATGTTTTTGAATTATATAATCAGCGGCATTTTTTGTTCATGACATCCGTCCGGTATTTCACTTATATTAGTGGTATCATTGGAAAACATCAAAGAAATTAATTGATTGTTATGCTTCGTCTGTTTCGTTGAGTTATGCGTACTTTTCTCAATTTATTTCAAAAGTTTTCACCATTGACATCATTCTTGTTTTTAGTCGTTGGGGGTTGCTTAAATAGTTTGGTATGATCCTAATTTTCCTATTGTACCCTAATGTAGTCACAAATCAGATAATTTACCGCCAAATTATCTAACTTTGTTCACTGATTCATGCAATTGCGGCTGAAATTGCGCTGTGACGTCATTTTTGGTCTTAGATTATATTGGGGCGCTGTCAAATGATCTGTCCACGTTTGTTCAACATTACGATAGCAATGAGAAGTCAGACTAAAGTGGTGATATTAGTCAGGATAGAGTAGTAAAAGAGCAAAAGTGAGCAGGTTTGTAGCGCGATTTGTTTCAAACAACCTTCAACAAAAAAGTGATGAATTGATGTCTGAACAAGTTTTCGGTTTTGATGGAGAATTTGTGGTAATTTGACTTCTGTTTTCAGTCCTTTTGCTCTTGAGTGCTATCACTATGTCAGATATATGTTCTAATTGGGTCTGATTGCAGACGTATGAATCCCTCAATGGTCAGTTAATGCAATTTTTGGCTTTGACGGTATTTGCTGTCATAAAACGTTCGTGATTTTCTCATTAATTTTGGCTGTTTTGCCCGTATTTGTTTTTTTGTTGGCTTTACACTACTTTCTTTGATGACAGGTCTCATTGATTGCTACTAGGGCATAAGTGATTAAAATTGATTTTTGAATCACGTTAATACCTTTTTGTTTATATAGCTTTGACACTTTTTCAAAAATTTAGCGGAGTTTGTCTCTTTCGTATTTTGTCTCTTTATTGACAGGTCTCATTGGTTAAAATTAGGAAATAACTTTTTCGAAATCTTCTTCGTTAGTTCATAGTTGAAGGTTGCGAAGACTTCGACGATAATTGTTTCGAGAAAAAATATATTTCTGAGTTATGAGCTCATTTGTTCATTCTGTCGTCTTACGGCATACGTATCGTTACTGACAAGTGTTCTTGGTTGTCAGGGAAGAAGTTGATAGATTTTTCGAATTTTTAGCTAATGGATCATATTACTCTTACGCTATCCGTTTTCAAAAAAAAATTAGTCAATTTTTGATCTTCACCTGTTTTGTAGTGGGCTGATCTAGTGGTTTTTAATCAGTTGGTTGGCTTCAGTTTTAGGTATGCTTTGCTCTGGTTAATTATTTCAGTATATAGTTGATATACACTGTTGATATCAAACATCTCTTTTGATACCCTTTTCTACTTTTGTAATCTTGTTTCAATAGTTAAATGCAATTGTGTTGAATAGCCGCCGTCCGCCTCTCAGCTGCAATTTTAGGCGCTCTCCTTTTTGTAGTTCGCTTTACCTTTTGATCACGTTTTTTGTTTTTTATAAGTCACGATTTTCACGTTTGACTTCCTTCTGACTTTCTTCACTCACTGTTTTAACCTTATGGATTTTGTTTCAACCTTTCCTTCACGTATTGAATTACGTAATGTAGTGAACACGGTCAAAGTCAGAAGATCACAATCAAAAGAGACGGGATAAACCGATAAAGCCCGGTCATTAAGTCATTTAGAATTAGGTTATCAAAGTTCAATAGTGTTTTCTAGCTGATATTGTTATTAAGCTTATTAGCTTTCAGTTTAGAAGCTGAATTAAGTATAATTTTAGAATGCAACTGAAACTGCACGCCAGAATAGAACACTTGGACACGGAAAAACATAAGAAAAAATCGGTCAACTTATCTCTTCTTTTTTTTCTGTTTCTATTTCAATCTCGATGTGCATCAAATGCGTCAACGGCGGCTATTTTCTGGCAGTCTGCCGGCTATGTTATTATTTTTTTTTACAAGACTAGTTTTTAAGAAAAATGAAAATTTTCAATATTTAGGTTTTGTTCTACATTTTATTTGTGCGCATTTGGGGTCATATGCTTTGTTGACAGTCAGTTTGGTGTTGTTTGGATTAAAGTGAAATGCATGTCAATATTTGTTTCAACTCTTTAGATTGTAATTCAGTACGTGTCCCACTATATGTTTTAATCTTTCGCGTAAAAAGATCAGAAAATGAAAAAGAAAGAAAAATTCAAGTCTTGTTTATTCCTTGAAGAACAAAAAAATTAAGAAGTCTCTTCAAAGATTGATTCAGTTTTTCATGAGCTTTTCATTGATATTGCTTTCACATTTCTCCTCAAAAGTTAATCGAGCGTCCAATATTGGCTAAACAATAAATTTGTCTGGGTGCAGCTCCTAACCACCAAATAAGTATCGAGAGTTGGAACAATAATATTATTAAATCATCAAACATTGTGACTATTAAAGTTTAATAGTTTAAACAGGTTGGAAAAAGTTGATGACGTACAATATAGAGAAGGAGATAGACAGTTGTGTTTAATTGTTGCCATAAAAAAGAATCCATTTTGAAAAAGAATTCCAAAAAAGAATCAATCTATACTGATAAGTCTTTGACTCACCCAATGAGTGGGGAGCCCAAAACTTAATGCATCATCATACTAGCTGTAACTCAGTGGCGGGTGAAATTTGATTGCCCAGAACAGGAAGTTTTACCTCAAACAATTTTTCCAAGGAAACGAGTGCGATTGCATGGGTGATTGCATGCGTTGAACTGATAACAATGATCGTTTATGAACCAAGATTTTCTAATTAGATAGATACATTTTCACTTTTGAGCTAGTAGTAATTTCCAATATTGAGTTCATTTTGATTGTCTTCGAAACTTTTTTCCCCGCTACAAAAACAACAATTATGCAGCAGAAGGCAAATGGCGCAATTGCGTTTATCGCTTTGCAAAAAAATTGCTCAATTGCTACATTGTGAGACCAAGTCGACTTATTTATGATTGAAAAGGTAAAAGTGTCACGGAAAAGGTAAAAGGGATCTTTTCCGCTTGTGCCCCCAGTACGTTATGCGCCCCCCAGTTACAGAGCTCGTGTCATTACATAGTAAATCATCATGTGAAAATATGGCACGTGCGTCAGGGGGGCGATTAAGGCAGGATTTCGTTTGTCTTCTTTTGTTTGCTTTCGGTTTTCTATATTTATAGATCGTTTTTAGGGGAAATCTTTGCTTCAAACGGAGATTTTTGGTAACAGTGGTTCAGTTTTCAACAGTTGTAAAACAATCTGTGAATTAGAATCTTGCCTTCGTTTCAGTTGAATGATTGTTTATTGATGTAATGAATGGACAATTGGTATCACTCAATATTCCCCAGTGTTCCGTTTGCTCTAAACCATTTCACGACCCATTATTTCTGCCTTGCGGTCACATGTTCTGCTCTGGGCCTAAAGAATGCCTGAATAAATTGAAGAAAGTCGAAGGAAATCATGCTGTGATTAAGTGCGCGTTATGTAATGTTAGTCATCGAGTAAAAGTGGAAGAATTGAAAAATGTCCATGAGTTGAAAGAGGTTCTAAACGTGACCAAATGTGAGAAACATTCAAGCAGACCCGTCATACTGTGGTGCAAATGTTGTTCAGTGAAACTATGCGATTTATGTTGTGATGATCATGAGGATAGCCATTCGCTTATGTCTTATCGGAAGTATTTGCAAAACTCTGTTCGGCAGAAATTGGACTCTGGTGTTATCGAAATGTCTGAAATAAGAGAAAAGAAACTAAGATCTGTTTTGGACCAGACTACAAAAAGTTTACTCTCCAACAATTTGAATATTGGTGACATTGATAAATTGAGACGTTTTGCAGAAGGTTCTAACCGTAATATCAGCGAAAGGATTGTCAGAGATTTTCTCGATTTTAGAGTCGTCAGGGCAGATAATCAAATTGCCAACATCTCAATTCAAGATTCAGATTTCTTCAGTGAAGATCATTTTCTGCTTCTATCTTGGCTGAACAAAGCTGAAAGCGCCACACTTGATGTAAGCAAATCAGTTAGGACCTTTAAGGTGATTTGACTGTATTGGTCTTTTCCGTTTAATTTTGTCATTTGCATGCTTTTTGGAAAGAATTGGAAATATTCGGCCATTCTGCGTCTCCAAGTTTTTCTCGTACTTTTCTCTATTTGCCTTTTTCCACTTAAACCGAATTTGATTTAAAATTGAAACCTAATTTTGGCGAAGTTTTTCTCTAAAGTGGTAATTTGCGACCGGTTGCCCTTATGTACATGCTGTTTAATTGCTCCTGAACGCAGTTCATAGCAATTATTGTAAACGTGTGTGTCTTTTTTTATGCAAAATTTTCGCTTGACAATTTTGACTTTTCGAGTGACTTTTTCGCCCCTGGCTTTTTGCGTTTCGCGTGATCTAAAATTCTCTCTCAATCACAATTTCAAGCAGCTTAACTCAATTGGCGGCAATTTAATACTAAAAGTCAAATGAAAAGTGCGCCGAAACTGGTGTCATTTTTTAACTTCAAATCTTAATAATGGTATATGTTAACCTCTAATGTGGTTATTTGAAGCCCACTATTGAAGTCCCATTTAGGCTCCCCCTACCCCCCCCCCCCGACTGAAGCAGGCTGCAATTGATTAGAGCTCCCACTAGTCGTTCAAGAGCAATTCTTCAGACGTTTTGTCGGTTGTTTAGATTTTTTTTGTGTGGAGTGTTGAAACTTTTTGCTGAGTTAGCGCAGAATAAGATTCTTGTGGCTATATTCTGTCCCCCATTAGGTTCTGACCTATTTAACCAGTGATTAGATTTAAGCAGAGATGAGATTTTTTGGTTCCTGCTTCAAGCAATTCTGTTTTCTCTTTTTCAAATGGGGGAACACCAGTAGTAAATAATAAGAGCGTTAAGAGCGGGGGGGGGGGGGTTATTCATGCGATACTAAACATGGGAATATAGGGAGTGATCATGAGTGGGAATTCCTAGGATCAAAAATATGTGATTTCAGGGGGTTATGGTGAGAGGGTAATCCTTGTGGTAATTAAACATGGGAATATAGGGGATGACATTAATTGGGTCTTTTATGATACTTAAACATGGGAATATAGGGGGTTTTTTAGGAGGGTATTTTTTTTACGATACTTAAACATGTGAATATAGAGAGTGATCCAAAGTTGGCATTCCTGGGATCATAAACGTGTGCATATAGGGCCTTATGCTGAGTGGGTAATAATACGATACTTAAACATGGAAATATAGGGGGTTTTTAAATGGGTATTTTTTACGATACTTAAACATGGGAATATAGGGGGTTATTTCAAGTGGGTATTTTTACGATGAATAAACATGGGAATAAAGAGGATTATCCTAAGCGGTCATAACAGTATAGGGGTGGAAAGATGGGGGGGGGAGTTAAATGGGTCACCGTTGAAAACCTTAACAGTGGGAATAGGATTGGTTGAATTAAAATGCAATTTCTCAATATTTTTCTTTTCTATGTTTCTATCTCTTCCCTATACAACAAAAACTGGGTGAATAGGTTTCAAGTGTCATTTCTCAGAGGAGCGCCCAATGGCAACAATTGCAACGGTAGATTTGAAAAGTATTCACGAGTTATACCAGCAAGTGAAGAAAGAATATTCAGGGTATAGTGAAAGGTATCTGTATTTCTTAGCAACTTGTTTTTACTTGGATCCTGATCTTGATTTGGATATTGCACTGAAGTTAAGACCCTATGGTGGGCTCATTGGTATTGACAATTCTACACTTGACAAATACTTCAAAGCTTACAAAATTTTAAGGTTGCATGCTATTCTCCATGACGCTTCCGGTTTTGTCTTTGAACACAGCGAAAAAGGACCAGGTTATTCTTACGTATTGCCCTGTCCAGTCACAAATGAGTATCTCGGTCACGTCACAGGCATAGCTTTTTGTCTCTATGTGAAGACATTTAAGAAAAATTTGTTCAGTTTATTGGAATGTTGAAACTGCGACCAGTTGTTCTTGATATTGAAGGCTTTCGACAAAAGAAATCGGGTTTTATAATCAAAGAGCTTTCTGTGTGTTCTCATAATTACAGTGATACAGTTTCTTTCCTACCCCCAAGTTCATTCAATATACTTTGCTCAAGTGAACAAAAGTCTTACCAGTGGGTTTCAAAATTTCTTCATGGTTTGGCTTGGGAGAGCGGAGATTACCCCTATTGCTATTTGCAACAAATTATTCAAAGCATCAAACTTCGTTTTCCGTTTGCCGAATTTTATGCAAAAGGAACTGAAAAGGCGGACACTTTGAAGAAGTTATTCCAAAGAGACGTTATCAATTTGGAGACGTTGTTATGTCCAAAGGTTGAAAACCTAAAATTATATCGCGACATACCAATTTGTGAATTACATGCGGTAAGTTGTCCCAAACGACAACGAAGTAGACATTGTGCTAGTAAGAAGGCCAAATTGTTTTACCAGTGGCTGACGAATGAGTCGTCGTTTGGAAAAATCAACTCCATCTCTCCTTCAAGTGAATTTGTCTCCAAATTTGACAGTTTACAGTTACATAACGGCTGAAGAACAGCTAACCGTTACATTTGTTAAAGAAGAGAAAGTTGATACCCGTGGTCAAACTGTGCTAAGGAAGCAACAAGTTACCTGTACTGAAACAGAAATAGAGACACTGAAAAAATACCTTTCCCTCTTAGAATATTTCAAATTATACCATGTCTATTCAAGAGAAAGCGCGAAGACTGAAACTAATCCCTTTACCTATGCCCAAGCATGCAGTACCAGTTCAGATATCTCCAACAGATGAACGTCTTCCGGCTGAAATTAAGGAGAGCATCAGAGACAGCAACGTTGAGTCAGTTGTGTTCAGAGATAAAACTAACAATGTGAATGCAAACTATAATATTGCTTACAAAAAAACTGATGAAAACTCACAATTTGTTTGTTATGAGTTTTTTATTCTCAAATAATTATGAATGAGCCTGAGTTTCAATTCATTGTTTAATTTAATAAACTGTTTCAAATGACCCAACCCGAGGACACCATTGACGCTGGAGGAGCTATAACTGACTTAGTTTTTGACGAAAATCACCAAGAAAGGCGATCTTGGCGGTTTTGTAACTCTAGAGTTCCAAGATCTGAGGTGGTTTATTTTACCCAAATTTTCATAATAATTTTTCTTATAGGTGTTTCTTTGGTCAAATTGGTGTTTTTTAAACTCGATTGTGAAGAATCAACATTCTGGTTTTCACTCCTTTCTTGCACAGTCGGATACGCTCTACCTAACCCGAAACTATAAAATAATTTCAACTACCGATAGACTTTTTATGGCTGTTTGTGGCCCATCATGTTGTGGAAAAACTGAATTGATTTTCAAAATGTTACTTCAAAACACCTTCTCACCCAAGTTTGAATCAATATTTTATTTCTACCAGCATGAACAACCTAAATTTCAGTTCATTGAGAGAAAAATAAACATTCAGTTTATGAAGTTTTCCAGTTTTGAGCAAATATCAGAACTAGATGATTGCCTTTTGGTATTTGACGATTCATGTGAAGAAATTTTTAATGATAAAGAATTTTCTAAATTAGCGACAGCTGGACGTCATAAGAAAATCAGTGTGATATACGTGAAACACAACTTATTTCAACAGAGCAAATGGTCCAGAACTATTGATCTTAATACAACACACATTATTTTATTTAAATCGCCTCGTGATGTTCAACAAATTGGTTTAATTGGTCGACAACTCAACAACACACAATTTTTAAGAGAAAGTTATGAGTTAGCAACAAAGCAACCTTTTGGTCATTTATTAATTGATCTGGACCCAAAAACGTCAGACGCGTTACGTTAATCCTCTAATATTGTGCCTCCAGGCCCCTCAATTTTTTACTTACCTCCAGCAAAAGCTGTTATTACAAATTTAACCGATGAAAGAGAAAGAAATATGTATGCTTCAGCAAATGCTACAAGTATCGGATATCAAGTTAAAAAAGTTAATCAAGTCAGCAACTAAAAAGTTTATTTATTTTCTTTGCGAATGCTTCCTGAACGTAGTTAATGGTAACGTGCCCATCAACAAAAACTTGATAGAGACCGCAGAAAGCTCATTCAGAAAATTTTTATCTAAACAGACAAGTTTGAAGACGAAAAAGGAAATTTTTCCGAGAGAAATAGAACTAGTAAAAACGGTTAGCTTTGCTTGTTTTCTGTACCTGAAAAAACCATAATGCATGCAGAAGAATTTGTTCTGATTCCGAAGCGAATGTTCATGTCGAAACAACCATTAAAAAGCGAAATTCTCGACAACCCAGCCTATAGAAACAAAGCAGCTCAGTTAACACTCATGCAAAGAAATATGCCAAGTTCCGAGGACAGCGTGGAAAGAACAGATGGAGTAGTTCAAACCGAGCCAGTGTTAACAGAGCGGGAAAAACAAGTAGACGAGCCCGAAAAAATGGACTCGATTAGTGATGACAGCGAAATTGATCCAGTTGTCACAAAAAAACCAGAAAGTGCCCCCGCAAATTTTGAATCAATAATGGGGCTAGTGAAACTGAAAGAAAAATACAAAATTCAACGTGCAGAAATTTTGCTTGATCTTATCTTCCAATCGGAAGCAGTTACAATTGGAGAGGAAAGCAAGTTACTATACATCAATCAAGAACCAACAAGTGTACAAGTCTCCAAGTTTTTGTATGATTTACAGCAGCCTACTAAAAAAATTGATCAATCGGAATACTCTAAAATTTTAGCTCTTCTCCCGGTTGAGCCTGAACTTGTTGCAAACACTTACGCCAAGAAAATTATACAAGCCTATGAAAGTGAACAAGAATTCTTCCCAACCCAACAAAGTCCACAATCAGGAAGCGGTAACCCAAAACGAGCCACAACAGGAAAAAAGGTCAAAATCAAAAAGACAAACAAAAAAGAGAGTCAACCGAAAAAATGGGATCCTTTCTTCTTCTGAGAGAAAAACCTTGGAGCAGCTTTATTCAAAAGGCCCTGCTTCTTTTGGTAGCCCAAAGCGACTTCATACACAAAGCAAAATGTCAATGGCTAAAGTAAGGTCATCTTTAGAAGCAAAACCATCCTTCACAAAATACCGCTCAATTCGTTCAAGGTTTCCAAGACTGAAAGTCATTGTAAAGGACATTAATGAAATTTGGTCTCTGGATTTAGCTCATGTTGATAAACTTGCAAAGTACAATCGAGATGTCAAATACCTTTTGGTAGCAGTTGACTGTCTGTCACGATATCTAAGAGTAGAACCAATGAAAACTAAATATGCAACAGAAGCAGCCCAAGCTTTCAAAAAAATGATTAAGTACAAACAACCATTAAAAGTATGGGTTGACGATGGTACTGAGTTTCTTGGAGCTTTCAAAAGCATGTGTGAGAAAAGAGGGATTCATTTGTATAGCACCTTCAGTGAAAAAAGTCTGCTTTTGCAGAAAGAAACATTCGCTCGCTGAAAAATATCATCTACAAATACCTTGAAGAAAAGTGGACATACTCTTATATTGATAAATTGGATCAGTTTGTGAACACAATTAATTCACGTGTTAACCGGGTTACTAAATTTGCCCCAAATAAGGTTACAAAGAAAGATGTACCGAGGCTGGTCTCACTGAGTGCTCAAACAAGTATCCGTCAAAAACCCAAGTTTTATATCGGAGACTTTGTTAGAATTGTCAAAAAGGACAAAGCGTTCAGAAAGGGATACAAACAATCCTTTACTGACGAGGTATTTGAGATTACAGATATTCCGACGTTGTCACCGCCAACCTGCTCTATTATTGACGCAAACAAGGAAAAAATAGAGGGTAAATTCTATCAACCAGAATTACAACTGGTTCGTGAACGCAGCGAATAAAATGGCTCGCAATCAATTTGAAGATGAGTTCACAGTACATGTTATATCATCTGCATCGATGCAAATATTCAAATCAATTACACTGGCGTCATTTCGAAATTTTTTTAATGATGAAATTCAACTTTCTGGCGACTGGAGGGTAGCGTTAAGTGAAATTGTCTTTCCAACGAAAATTGAAAACGTTGTGGAGGGGGATTTTATTGCTTTCAGCTTGAAAGAATATGAAGAAGCTACGAAAAGGGCCGCAGATGCCAATGTTATCTCACGACCATACAATGGATCAAAATTGGGCTTTATTCCAGGGACATTTGAAACAGTAAATCAGCTTCTAGCATTAATAAAACGTACAGCCGGACTGCCTCACTTTTCCTTCAGAGAAATAAAAAATTCTGGAAAATTCGAAATTTTGTTTGGAAAACGTGAAGGGATTACGTTTCTAAGCAAGGAAATTCCAAGTATCCTTGGTTTTGAGGGAGTTCCTGATGGCAATGGTATCCATATTGGCTATAAAATGAACACGACTGCAGATAAACTAATGAAAAGTGACGACACAAAAGCTTATTATGGAGAGCTACCAGCGGATCTATTGGCTGGTAAACACTTGATATTTGTATATGCAAACATTATTGAATATCAGTACGTGGGTGATGCCAGAGCGCCTCTTTTTCGAGTCATTGATTCAAAACAGCGTCTAAAAAACGGTAGTGTGTGCGAAGTTGAACCAACACATCGAATAGTTTTTTCGAACTTGGATTACAAAAAGCTACTGACAAACACAATTCAATCCATTTCTATTGAGCTGCGAACAGAAACAGGTGACTTGGTTCCCTTCTCGGGAACAGGAAAAGTTTTCTTGACTTTACAATTCAAAAAGTTTTCAAGTTAAAATGGATTCATACTACGCAAATCAAGCAACAACTTCTTTGCCGCATTTTTCTGGATACTATCGACAAAGAGGTAGTGGCTTCGGAGCTTTGGCTGCGGGTATTGGCCGTGTTGCTCTACCCTTAGCACGTCGATTCATTCTACCGACTGCCAAACGAATTGGAAAGGAACTGTTGAAACAGAGCGTTCCGGAGCTACTAGACGTAGTAAGCAGTAAAAAATCTCCAAAGCAAGCGTTCAAGAACACCATTTCTAATACAGTAAAAAAACAGACCGGCGGATCACGGAAAAGAACACTACGACAACGTAGACCAAGAAGTCGGTCAAAGCGCTCATCCAAAAAGTCAGCAGCAGTAACCAAACGGAAAAACATCATTTCCACTCGGAGGCCCCTGAAAAGAAGTCGGTCAGATTTTTTCGCCAAAGTTAACGATGATCGCTAATTTGTTGCCAACAGAAGCAACTCACAGTTCACTGGATTTATTTGAAAAGCCAGCTCTCTTAGTAACGTTTGATTGAAGTTTCTGCCAAAAATTGGGGCCTGTCTACAGTCCAAATGGACCTATGTTAGAGTTTGAAGTCTCTGGTGATCGAAACAATTTTATAGATTTACAAAAAATTTTTCTCGAAATCAAATGTAAAATTGTTCAGTCGTCTGGAGCTGATTTGAAATATGATGCAGGAGCTCCTACTGACAAAGCGAAAACGGATGCTCCATACTTTTGCAACAATGTGTTACATTCATTATTTTCTGATTGTACGGTATCTGCTAATGGACTAAAAATATCAAATGCCAACGGGAACTATGCGCATAAAAGTTTTATCGAGACCGAATTTTCACACAACAAAGACGCAAAAAACACATGGCTAGCATGTCAAGGCTACTCATTCGAAGAGAACCCGGCTACGTTAGCGACAACAGAAATTGACAGGAGAAAAGAATTAGTTAAAAAATCAGCCGAATGCGCTTTTTATGGAAAAGTTGCCGTTGACTTCTTCACCTGTGATCGACATCTGCTTAGCGGTGTTACGCTTCGCATTGCTTTCAGACGCTCTATTGATGACTTTGTCATCATGTCCGATGACCCTGCAAAACACTACAAAGTAGAAATTTTAGAAGCCAATTTGTATGTCCGCAAGATGACGCTAAATGATGACGTTATGTCAGCCATTGAAAAAACCTTGTTAAGTAGTCCTGCATCTTATCCCTACTTCGAAACCATAACAAAAACGTTTTTGGCTTCAGCTGGTCTCCATAGTTGGAAGCAAGAGGATATTTTCTCGCGGGAACCAATTCGCAGACTTGCAATTTGTTTAAACACTAACGAAGCTTTCTTAGGCAATAACAGGCTCAACCCGTTTCATTATCGGAAATTTGGCCTCGAACAAATATATATTTATCGCAACGGACTGCCTGTTGCGGATAGTCCAATATCAACAGATGACGATAAACGTCTCTATTTTAACACAATATCCGACTTGGCTTATATTGACAACGGTCATGGAATTAAACTAAGCGAGTATCCCAGCCATTTCCTTATGGTTTTTGACCTTACCAGCACGCAACAGGCTTCCCATGATTTTATTCACCCGGAGCTGACAAACAGTTCAATAACCGTGGAACTGAAGTTCTCAGCGGCTCTTCCAAACAATATTGAAATTTTTATAATTGGCGAAAAAACAAGTACAATTTACGTTGACAGTGCACGACGTGTGTCGAAAAACCATATATTGACAAATTAATGAACGAAGACGAAGTAAATGATTTAATACAGCACTGCAAGCTACTGAAGCACAAATTTCTGGGTGTCTTTGCAGCAAATAATTTCCCTAAAATTTTGCAACCAAATTCATTTATAATAGTCAATGCATCAACGTCTGACAATGCTGGAACACATTGGCTCCTATTATGCGTCAAAAACAAGAATTTGATTTTTGCCGATCCTCTGGGGCAACCAATTTTGTTCTATAAGATTGTATATCGAAGACTGGTTTCTACCCAAGGAGATGTTCAGCTATGTCAAGTTCTAGAAAACCAGCCCATACAAAGTCGAGACTCAAAACTATGTGGACTTTTTTGTATTTATATTGCTCATCTTATTTTCAGTTTTCAGCCCATTGTTAAATGTAGTGATAATGATTTGATACGGTTTGCTCTCCATATGATGATGACCTAACACTACTAATGTTTGAATGAAATTCAATTTTTTCAAAATTTAATTTTTTCATACACAAAACGAATGAACAACAAATCAGTATCAATATTCAAATTTTCATAACCACTCACAAAAATATCCATAATCCGACAAAAAGCACCAGAATGAGGACCAGTTAAAATTGATTCAAATCTACGCAAAGTTTCACTACTGAAATTGTCTGTTTGAGTTTGCTTTCCCGGCAAAATCATGTTGTGTACTGACTTCTGCGCCACCGTTGTTTTCACTGACTTCACAGTATTTCCATTATTTTTGTTTGAGTTTCCAGCAGTTTTCGTTTGTAGCTGTTGTGATAAAGTAACAATTGCTGGTAAACGCTTGCGCACTGTTGCTGCAGGCTCAGGTTTTTCTTCGTTCTTAATGTTGAAATCAACCGCTAACTTCAATTTAAAAAAGACATCGCCTTTTGTCTCCAAATCCACTGCTGATGAAAACAAGTATCGAAAAGTTGTGAAAAGACAAGATACGGGGAAAGCCTTGTTTCGTTTGAAAATGTCATTGTAAGTTGTTGCTGCTTCTGATGTATCTATCAGAACATGAAAATGGTTATTAGATGTCGTTGTTGTCAACTGACAAAATTCTGAATCGAAATGGGAACACACTGCAAAATTTTTCACGCTTGACCAGTTAATTTTTTCATTAGTGACTAAAAATTTAAACTGTTTCTGAAACTGTTTGAAGAAACTAGGTGAACGCTCAAACATTGCCTCAACCATGACTTTTATGTTGCGCTAAATTTCGTTTTCTTAGCAGGAGAAGGTCCGTCAGTCTTCGATTTCGATTCAGCTTCTTGTGAACTGAGTGGAAAAGTTTCCCTAATTTTTGGCGCTTTTTTAATAAGTTTATCAAATTCTTCGGTAGTTAGTGACAGCCGTTGTTGAAATTCGTAATCGTCGTCAACTTTCTTGAAGTTTCAGAAACACATACGTTCCAGTCTTCTCATAAGTTTTGAGGGTGGCCCTGATTAGACGTTTTTCCGTCTTTGAAATATCATAATAACTATCCCCAAACTCAGAATCTTTTGTGGCAGAAAACGGCATATTTCAACTTAGTCTTTGTTTATACTGATAACAGGTTCTTTTGAAATGCGATATAAAATTTAACAGACCACCTCGAAGAAACACTCACACCAAAGTGGCGCGGCAAGCTTGGATTAAACAAGTGTCGTCTCTGTCTTTAATTGCAAACAGGTTTAAATGTGTGAAAATGCAGACTCAAGTACGCCAGCGGCGTACTTGAGTCTGTTAATTCATTTTAACTTTGAAACCTTTCTGTAAAACACATGTCTGTTCAATTGTTAACACGTGCGTGGTCCATGGAATTTTATTGCAAAGAGAGTTCAAAGATCAAATTGATAAGAAGACATAAAACACGTGTCAGAAAATGTGGGCAAAAGGAACACTGAACATGTAGAAAACTACGATTCTATAACGCACGTGTTTGTTTATATATTAACACGTGCAGTAAAACATGTTGGGTCCATGAAACTTTATTACAATTAAGGTCAGAGATCAAATTGATAGGAATATATATACACACTAGGAAAAGTGGGCAATAAAAGGAAAACTTAATGTAGAAAAGTTGTGTGCATAAAACAGCTTAAACCTAAACATGGGACATATAAATATATGTCGTTAAACATTGGTCTGGTGCACTGATAACAGCTAGCTTCAATAAATTTGTCTTCCTGTGGGTAATATGCAGGGGATCAAAATCGTAGTTAGTGGATTGAAAACAATTGTGACCTAAGGGAGTGCCTGAACCATAAAATCAAACTAGTTTTAACAACTACGACTATTTTACTCTGAAGCATTAGTTGCTCTCTATCTTTCAATCTCTTTCTTTATCTGATCTCGATTGCTTGCTTGAACAATTTTTGAAATTTTAAAATTTCAGAATGTCTTTTTATTTGCTCTCTGATTCTGAAGAGTCCTGGCAAAGAACTTTAGTATATCAGACTATGTACGAAAATTATGTTGTTTTTATTCAACAGTATAAAGACTTTTCTGAGAAAAATTGGATTACATCAGACCGCTTCATTATACCAAAACCAATTATCGATTTTGTTGCCACTTTGCCGGGAAAAAACTTACCTGCCCATGGAAGTATTATAACTTCTGGTGGTCTAGTGCCTCCACAACAACTGCAATCGTGTGAGCCGCAAGACATTGCAACATTACCCGATGAGACAAAGCAACTTCTCTTCAAGTATGATTGCGATTGTGTGCCACTATTCGAAAACCATTTTGGAGCTCAAGATGCTCGTGACACTTTAGCCAGTCTTTGGGGCATTCAATTATCGCCTATATCACCATCAAGTTCTTCAGGGCAAAGCTTACCGACAACTCCGCTGAGTGACCCTAGCGCTACAACAACGCCTCAGAGCTCAAGCCCGTGATTTTTCGCAGCACTCAGTAGAGATCAAGTTCCTTGGATATTTGGAATTGGAACGACAAGCCAAGAAACACCCGATACTACAATGCTTTCAGAGGCAAACTTTGAATCACCAAAAACACCAGTTCCAGAGAGCGATGGAGAAGATAAGACTATCACTCCAAACAATTTGGAGACGCCAAAAGTATGCAGAGCACCTAAAAAAAGAAAGTCGGATTTTAATCTCTCGGTGCTTTTTGAAGACTTAACTTTTTATCAGCATCACTTTCTCTGCTTAATTTTAGAGCTTCCCATAATTTATTTCTTTTGTGTAATTATATGTAAGCGTTTATTTGGTGTTTATACATGAAAAATTTGCAAAGATTTCAGTTTTTCTCAAATTGAACATGTTTGAACTTGTTCTCTGTCTTTTGAATTATCCCATAAGCAGGAGCCTAGAATTTTAGCCAATGGAAATCACGTTTAAAAATCAAGTATCAACTTTTGTTTAATTATACTCCTTCATAGAGTGCTTTGAAATGGATTTTACAAAGTTATTCAACTTAAAACAGTAAGAATTAGTTGCTTCAGCATATTACATAAACCACGAAAAACAAAATCTTTACTAGTTTGTTTCTGGTTACTCAATTCATTGCAAAGAGTTCTTCGGCTGCTGTGTTGAATAGCAACTAATACTATCAACTTGTCCCTAATAAGCACTATTGTAAAAATAAATTTTAAAAAATCACAAAAAAAATCAAAATTTCTTGGAATGAAAAACCAACAAATTGTCATAAGATTTTTCAAAATATGTGTAGATGGATGGTTAGGTGTCATGTTGTAAAACGTAACAATACTACTCGCTCGTTTTGTAAAAAAAAACTGACAGAAAGGCAGTAAAAGAAACTTAAAAGTGCCAAAAAAATGTAAAATTTAGGTGAAAACTTTGAAATTGTACTATTTATACATCAAATGACAAGTAAAACTATCGAAAACACGGTAAAAGAAGGATGTGGTATCATCAACTAATTGCCAACGGGCTGTTCCGATGCTAAAAAAGAAGATGTTTGAGAAAAAATTTTTGAGAAAAACATTAAAAAACGCGATTTTTTGCTGTTTTTTAACATATTAACAGTGACCTTTGACCCCAAAAAAGTGGGCTCCAAAAAATAGTTGGGATGAAAAGGAGTGTTTCATTGGCATCCGCAGACAATGAGCTACAAAAATTCTCATCACACTCGTCAAATTTAGACAAATAATTAATGAGTTAATTAGCCCTTAATTAAGAGCTAATTAGCGCTTAATTAGCCAAATTACTAATTAACTAAATTTACAGATTTTTTTGCTTATTTGTAATGCCCTCGTTATGCTTGACAAATTTGCTCATAAGCATCGAGGTCGAAAAACTGCTCCTTCACCGATTTCCAAAACATCTGGCCATTCATGTCCCATTAACATCTGGCATTAATTAGAACACCAACTACCTGATAAAAAAGAGTTAGAACCCCGTTTTTTGCAGTTTCGCAATCCCCGGCGGCATCATGTGAAGTTCTATTCTGAGACCTGTCATCGAAAAATGCTTTTAAAGAAGAAACATGTGTAACTGTCATGTAATTGTCATGTTTTGACAATTTACGACTTGATTGACAGAAAAAACTAACTTTTTTTCTGATGATGATGGAGCAGTTTTTTCGGGGTCCTACGTAACGGGGTCCTACGTTTCATGATGCCTCAAGCATTTTTGATTCCCACAACTTTTGCGTAGCGTTGCTATAACATCCACTTTCAGACAGTAGTCAAACAACGCCCTCATGTGGGGTTTTATTCAAAAAGAACATGTTTAATTGCAAACCAATTACATTTTTTTGCATTAAAAAAGTCATCGCATTCTGTCTGTCGGTTGCTCACTCACCTATTCTCACTGTATCTAGAGAAATAGTTTGAAAAAATTTAGCTTTAAAATATAAAATTTTACAAAAATTCGAAATAAAATAAGCCCGCCAAAACCGACCAATCAGGTTGCAGCATTTTAAAATTTCAAAATTGGCGCGCAAAACAATCCATGGTCTACGCTTCGGAAAAACCGAGAAACCATTTTCTGTTCTTTCGTTTCTCAAGTTGAATTGTTATTACTCAAGCTAAAGCTTTCGTTGCTACTCAAGTTAAAATTGGTGTACCCTTGCCGTTATTGCGATTCTTTACTCAGTACAGCTAGCAATCGGACTAGACATGAACATCATTTCCACCCGGATGAACTTGGTTTACCTACATACCAGTGTTCATGATGCGAATTTACTTCGCGAAAAATCTCGAATCTCGAGCAGCACATGAGGACCGAACACTCGCGATTCACCAACTGTTGCCGCAGTTGCCATCTTGGGTTTAATGACTCTCACTTGTATGCTCAGCATATGAACTCTGTGCACTCTCTACCCGTATTTGGCGACGAGTTTGAACCAAGAGATACGCCAACGGAAAGTGCGTTCAACGGCCTCTTGCGAACGTTTGAAACAACTGACGCAGATGAAGCACGTGATCTTGAAAACTTCATGCGTGCTCAAAAACCCAAAATCGATAGCCTCATAAATGAGCAGTTATGCCATGGGCCACAGAAGGTTCAGTTGTGTGCAAAACTACAGCTGATAAAGCACCATAATGACCAGCCTGATAATGCAGATGAGCGCATCGAAATATACGCTAACTCACTTATGACTCCAGTCTACGCAAACGGTCTCACGATTGCAGCCTACTGGGGAATGGTCGAAAAAATGATGAGCGTATTAACGACATTTGCTTCGATGGGTAGTGGATGGGTACTGGAAAAAGTGCTGAAAGTGGATGTGAAATTCGCACGTTTCAGACCAATTCGTGGCTCGTCCTATATCGCACTGCCAACTAAAATTGCCAATTGTCGCGGTCTGCTCAACATTAGAAATCATGAAGACCAGCAGTGCTTCAGATATTGCTATGTAGCAGCATATCATCTACATCATGGAGTAAGTCTGGACAGAGTTGATCAGAACTACCAAACTGCCAAAACATCCCCGACCACTTACAATCAACCGGGAATTCATCAACCATTAGGTGAATTCGATATGCCTATGGGCTTTGAAGATATTCCCGAATTCGAAAAACTGAATGATGTTCAAGTTAATGTGTTTGGCTACGAAAACGGGCAATTTTTTCCTCTTAAAATTTCATCATACGAATCTGAATTTGTAATGGATCTACTTTTGTTGTATGATCACGATCATCACCACTATGTACTGATTACTCACCTTGTAAAAGTCGTTTGCTACGTACGACGTATTGACTTTCGTTATTGTTATCGGATCTGTCGAAATTGCTTTTGGATATGTCGAGACGGCCTCGAAAGTTACAATGTGCACATGACTAACTGTGGCAACAACGCTCCAGCAGTTATTCACATGCCTTCAAGCGATCAAAATTCGTACAAATTTACAAACCTCTCTGCAACTTGGTTCGTACCTTTAGTAATATATTTCGACTTTGAGTCATTTCTTAGACCCGTGTCAGGATGCAAAGGACCTAGTAGCAGAGCATTTACACAAGTAAAGGAGATTCATGAACCGTGTGGGTTTGCGATAACAGTAATTGATCACCACTCCAGCAAACCAATTTTTTACGAAGTTGACAGTTCTGAGGACTGTATGGCTAATTTTGTGAAAGTGCTACACAAGCTTGCAAGAGATATCCACAAGCAAAAGAGAAAATATCTGTTTTTCAAAGGCGACAGGCGAAGTTTGGACAAATCTCAAGCTACACAATGCTGGATTTGTGAGAAACCGTTTTCGGAAGTCGAAGACCCAGAAAACTCGATTGACTTAGACCATTGTCACTAAAGTGGCAAATTTCTCGGGTGGGCGCATGAAAAGTGCAACCGAGCAAGGAGAAACATCAATTTCATTCCTGTCGTAGGTCATAACATACAAAATTATGACCTACACCACATTTGCCTAGCTCTGAACAACTGTGAACCGACAACGACCATCAGCGTCATACCAGCCACGGACGAAAAATACATATCTATGACCTTTGGTGTGCTCATTGACACATTTGTTAACGAAAAAGGGACAACGGTGAAGGTGTATGAATATCTACGGTTCATCGACTCCTTCAAGATGATGAATAGCTCACTTGAAAAACTCGTGGAAATATTCCCGGCGAATCAATTTGAAATAATGAAGTCAATGTTTCCGACGGTCTCGGGTGAAAATATTCAGCTGCTAAAACAGAAAGGCTACTATCCCTATTCGTATATGAGTAGTCGTGCCAAGTTCTCTGACACGCAACTACCACCACTAGAAAAGTGGGGAAACACCTTAGACGGTGGCAATGTGAATATTACAGAAAGTAATTTAGCTCATGCAAGCAGGATGTGGGAAATTCTTGGCTGTGGAACACTTCAAGATTACCACGACGCTTACTTAAAATTAGACTGCGCACTATTGGCCTGTGTCTGTGAATTTCACAGAGAATTGAGTTTTACTACCTATAAGTTGGACTGCATGCACTTTTTTACTTTACCCAATATGGCTTCATTGAGGATCTGCAAAGCAAATGTCGAGTTATTGACAGAGCGAGAACATCTAGATATGATCGAGCCTGCAATCCGCGGTGGCGTCACCTCTGTCTACGAAAACCGACGCTTCATTGCTAATAACCAATACATTCCAAACTACAATAGCACAGAAGATCATCAATTCGGTTTCTGTGTTGATGCGAACAATTTATACGGAGGAGTGATGCAACTTGAAAAACTCCCCCTCTCAGAATTCGCATTCAACACAGAAGTTACAATTCAAGAGGTCCTAGACACACCCGACAACGCCAGCGTGGGATATTTTGTGGAGGTCGATCTTTCATACCCACCAGGATTGCATGACGATCACCGGGATTTCCCCCTGGCCCCTACAAAGGACATTGTTGAAGAGGAGTGGTTGGGAGAATACCAACTTAATTTGAAAGAGCAACACAACCTGCCCACATCAAAAGTGAAGAAACGTTTTTCGATAAGGAGAGATATGTGGTTCACTACAAATTGCTCAAACTGTATATTGAACTTGGACTTGTAATCAAAAAAGTGCATAGAGTACTGCAGTTCCGCCAAGAAAGCTGGCTATCACCATATATCACGTTAAACAGTGAAAAACGACAAGTCGCAGCTAATAAGTTTGAGGAGAATTTTTACAAGTTAATGAACAACGCTGTATACGGCAAGAACTGCGAATCTAAGCGACGCCGCAGTAAAATTACAATCACGCGTAACGCTGAACAAGTGCTGAAGGTAGTGTCTAAGTTCGAGTTTGACCGCTACATGATATTCGGAGAAAACATGGCTGCTTTGACGACACGCCCAAAATCTATCTTTTGGAACACTCCAACTATTGTGGGAGCCACCATCTTAGATTTGGCGAAATCACATGTATTATTTCCACTATCGGGTCATGCGTGCAAACTTCAACTGTCGCCTATTATATAGTGATACGGACAGCCTCTTATATTCTGTTCAAAGTCCGGACTTCTACAAGCAATTATCAAAAAAGCCGCAGTCAGTTCTGAGCCATTTCGATTTTTCAAACTACCCGTCTTATCATTTCTTGTTTAATGCCAGTAACAAGAAAGTAGTCCTTAAATTTAAGGATGAATTCGCCGGCGACTACATTACCGAATTCATCTGCCTAAAGCCAAAGCTTTACTCCATTCTGTCAACAAGTAAGTTTATTATCTTTGAAATCTATAGTATTAGTTTTACTATAAATATATATAGTTGGTTAGTAAACATCTGGAAGTTGTTAGTATGTATTGTTATTATATAGGGGGTTAGTAATCAAAATAGCGCCTATTCTTTCCATCTTTTCAGGTTGTAGAAAACTCTCAGCAAAGGGAGTGACAAAGGCTGCGCAACAACATCTACGACATGCAGACTTTGTGAATACCCTGCTGTCAGGTAACAGTGTACGTGCAGAGAACATCCGGATTGTTTCTGACCACCACTCGTTGCGCACAGTAACTACAAACAAAATCTGCTTGTCAGCGTTTGATAATAAACGCTACATACTACCCGATGGAATAAAAACCCTCCCATTTGGCCACTATGAACTGGGCGATTATGCTATAGATGAAATAAATTGGAGCGACGACGATGTGGAGTGGGATTATGAAAATTCTGGCAATTTTAGTGACTTACAGCTAAGTTCGAGTCCTGAGTGGGATAACAGTTTCGTTGTGCCACAATCGTCTCCAGAAACCAACACCCAAAGCTCCAACACATGGCAGCCACCCGACCCTGGTTTTCTAGCTGCTGAAGTGATAAACGATTCCGATATTGGGAGCAGTGATTTAGTTGATTTTGATGCAAGTTCGGATGAAAATTCCAGTCCCGATAACCCGTTTATTAATTTTGAAGCAGAGGAAGCCAGTGAAAGTGAACCAGAAGAACCAGTGTTTAAAACTGCAAGGCGTTATTAGACAGTGTAATTAAATTTAATAGCGCAGAAAAGCGCACGCAAAACTGTACAAGTCTTGATTTTGCATGGAGTTAAGTATTTGGTTTTAATTTAAATTGATTGAGTGTTTTGAAAGCGCTAAGACTACTGAGAAAGCGGCGAGAAAGAAAGATTGGAATAAAGCGGAAAGGAAAGGTTTTACATGTACAAACCATTCAATCCCTCCTAACCTAATTCCCACTCATGATCACTCCCTATATTCCCATGTTTAGTATCGCATGAATACCCCCCCCCCCCCGCTCTTAACGCTCTTATTATTTACTACTAACACCATTTGTTATTGTTTCTTGTAACCAAAATAACAACGTGACCCATGCCACTGTTGAGCCTCCCACGGGCTAATTACTCAGCCCGTGGGAGGCTCATTTAATAAAACTCGGTTTTCGAGTATAGCTCAAATGATTCTACCAATACCTTAAATACGACCAACTTTATGAAAATGTTTTCAGTCAGTTGCCTATGCAACAAGGGGGATTGGCACCAGCTGTGCTTCACACAGAAATTGTTCCAACCTATTAAATAACCAGTTCCATGATCGTTTGCGAGGACATATGAGCGACGAGGATCGATTCTGTGATCGATGAAAGACAATCTTAATAAAAATTTCAAAATATTTGTGAAAGGGGCGCGAAAGGCAATAAGACGATTGATTTCAATATATTTAAATATATCGGACCATTCATCTTGCTGAAAACGCTGAAAATATCAAAGCTAACTACAAATGAGGGCATTATTCAAAAACTCAGTAAAAATTTTTAGAAACAGCTTAATGTAAATGTTGAAAAAATTGCTACAAGCTGAAACTGCCGAACAAATTATATCATGCGTAAATAGATGGACGATGAGACCTGCTATGAGTGAGATTAAGAGGTAGATTTGATTATTTTTTGTAATAAAATTATTTGTTTGTCTTTTACCAAGGACATTCGGCGCAACTTGTAATTTACGAGTCTAAGTGACCAGACGAAAAAATAAAAAAGCAATGTTCAAGAAATGTATTACAATTTTTGAAAATCAAATTAATTCTAAATAAAATATATTAAATGTCAATAGAAACAATAAATTACTTTTATTACAACTCTTCAGAAATACAGTGGGGCCTATCACTGAAGATAATCAGCCCCAAGACAGCAATAATTGCAATTAATACCTTATGAAATTGCAATTGAATTTATTTTGAAAAATTTAAGCTATCAACTGGCAGTTTTTGATAGTTAACTTACGCCTGAGTAATGAGAGAAGCGTAAATGTAATTAATGAGACTAAGAGATAAGACAACAAAAAGGAGAAGAAAATGGGTATAACTTAATAACAAGTACAATTTATTCAAAATCGTACAGTTTGAAATAATGATTCACTGATAGCCAATTTTACCTGTTGTTTATAAGATCCAGGGATAAGACAGAAATTAAGCGCAAATCTCAAGTTCATCAATTGTTCTTGAAAAACTAGTGATACCGTTACGAAAACCGGAAACTATCAACTAAAAACATTAGGTTAAACACTGACTCAATTGACATTCGCGACCTTGCATTTTTCAAAATAACTTATAAGACAAGCGAAAGGAAGAGCAAAGCAGGGGAACCTCAAAACGTCATTGATAATATGAAAGCAAAAATTTTCAAACTCTTTGCACCAATGAATTGCGCATTGAGAGATTCAATCAACTGGAACTATACACCAAGAGAACACATGTATAACTTTTGGTATTATCCACGGGAAATGAACAAAAGAAACTCGGAGAACAGAAGTCAAATAGCCTCAGTTGAACAAAAAAGTTACTCTTGAAATCGGAAAAATACGGTCAAATTTAATTTCGTCACTGTGAAAATGAATCAGATCAAAAAATTTTATTGACGTCAGTAGTTCTTTCGCTTTCTTTGCTAATTTGGCGTGGATAAAATCACCGATTCGATTTGTTTTTGATCCCGGCAACTAGTCTTCAAAAACAGATATTGAAACAAGGCGGGTCGTTAATGTGCGTTCGCACATGATGTTCCGACCCGAGCTCATCTACATTTTTGACTTAATTGTCAACCAAATGAAGAGATAACAAAAATAGATGTTTGAATTTAAAAAAAATGCTACATTTTAAGTTAATTAAACACACTAAATTCTGCCTCGATGAAATAGCAATCATAGGTTTCATTCATGTGACATCAATAACTCATCACAATAAGTCGTATGGCAAAGAAAAATACATCAAAACCACGAAATTTTTGAGAAAACCCATAGTATCGAAGTCAAAAAATTCTACAGCTTTCTACGGAAGGCATTTAATACGCTAAATTATGCCTAGATGATGTGACGACTAGGATGTTTGTCATTCAAAATTTATCAATAAGACATTACAACAAGTCATTGACTATGAAAACAACAACAAAAACAGGCAAAATCCAAAAGTTCGGTAGAAAATTGAGAGAAGAAAGTGTCGAAGCTATTTAAACCATAAGCTTTTTTCTCTGAAAACTTTTTCAACGATCCATTGAACGTCTTCATTAATCCAATTGGAGCTATGAATATTAGGATAATGTAATACGATTTCAAAAGGAACCAAAATTACTAAAAGGAAATCCAAAAATTATAAAAATTATGAAAAGTCGTGCACCGAAGTAAAAAAAACCAATCGACAGAAGACAAAACCGCTAACTAGATAAATTGTCGCTGATGTAGAAAAAAAGTGATTCTGTCATTACCGAGACTGACTTACAATCCACGAAAATAAGCTTAAGATTGATTTATGTTCAAAAAAATATATTTTTAAAGTCTTAACAGCCATTAAACTCAAAAGCTTTCATATGAATTCAATGAATACGCTCAGCTATGCCACGATGTGAATACAAGGTTGTTTATGATGCCAAGGTAATCAATAAGACATCACCATATGTCTTATGACTATGAAAAAAACAACAAATACAGGCAAAACCAAAATTTCTTTAGAAAAATGGGAGAAGAAAGTGTTGAAGCCATTTAAACCATATTTTTTTTCTCGGAAAATTTTATCTGTGATTCTTTGGACGTCTTCACTAAAGGAAGATGTAGCCATCAATATTAGGATGACGTGATAAGATTTCAAATTGAACCAATAAAACGAAATGTCCAAAAAATTTTTTAAAAATTTTGAAATCTTGTGGCATTGAAGACGTATAACCAATAGTTATTTGATAAAGCCGCCAATGAGATTAATTTATGTTGCAGTGGTATGAAGGAGTTCAATCCTGTTTTTACTGAGACGAACTTACAGTTCACAAAAATAAGTTTATGATTTACTAATTTTAAAAAACTTTCGAAAATTTATTTTCAAAGTCTTAACAGCCATTAGCTGTCCACTGACAGCACTAGATAGGTTCACTTAATGCTCATTAGCAAATCTATTGCACCTTTAGTCAACAAGTTTATGCCATAGGATTATAAAACTTTGGTAAGACCTCAAAAAATAAGTCAAAATTTCATTTTAAATTACGAAATTTGAGATACAAGTCCAAAAAAAAACATGAGCGATCCCTTCGAAACAAATTTTTTGTTCATTGGGCTTCATTTGATCGTAAAAGAGGTTTGTCATTAACGGAACTTCGATATTAAAAGTGTCTAGTAGTCTCTAGGTGACTTGAAAAAACAAAAAAATTGCAAAATTTTCTTAAAAAAATGAGCTCCCAAACCTAATTCGATTTTTTTTTATATATTAAACTTCCCTCTAAGACTAGAACTAGTCTTTATTATCTCCTTTCGTCTAATAAGAACCTAAAATTGATTTACTTTTTGGCGTGAAATCTAGTTTTGAATTAAATTTTTCGTAGAAAAAACGTTAATTCGAACGAAAATTACGGTAAAAGTGAACCAAGTCAATTCAATTAATTGCTCGGCTTAGCTGTCGCTATATCACAATATTGAAATGAAATTCGCAGAGTAAAAAAGTTAAAACTAAAACTGTGTTAACTTAGAAAGTTCTGATAGTGAAAGGCAAGACAAGTTTTTCCTTTTTTTTCTCGAAATATTTAAATATTTCTCGAAATGTTTAAATGTTCTCAAAATAACAACAAATTTCGATTGGGTTTTTTAATATTCTTCAATAATACCACTTCTGTAGCAATTATTTTACATAATAATGCCACCACGGCCTAAATTGACTCAACAGCAAAAGCTGGGGCTGTATAAAGTAAGCTCCTAACACAAAATAATTTTGGAGATTTGAATAAAAATTTGAGAATATTAGTTTTAAAAAATATATAACTCCATGTCATAACTAATATTTTTCAAATTACATGATAGCACAGTCTTAAGTTGTACTGTTGCCTTTTGTGGTTTTTGTTTCATTCTGTTTAGTACATCTGCACTCAAAATTTGAACCGTTTTTCAATAAATATAACTGAATTCCAAGTCAGAAATAATAATGAAGTATTAAAATGTACAACTCTGCGCTGACTATGAACAGAAGAAACAGGTAAAACATAAATCATATTGCCTGGTGACCAAAGAAAGTTCGTCTTGAAATCCGAAGAATGTGGTCAAATTTAATTTCTCGCAGTAAAACTGAATCAGAATAACTAATTTCATGGAGGTCAAGTTTTTCACTTTCTAAACTAATTTGGCGTAGTCAAAATTACCGGTGCGATTTGTTTTTGATTTTGATCCCTAACTTGTCTTAAAAATGTGTTTACAGATCTTTAGAAGAGGACAGCGCAGCGTTGATCTGGAAATTCAGATTCTTTGAAATATCAAGACTAGTCAATTCATAGCGCGGCTTAGCTATCGTTATGTCGCAGATATTAAAATAAAATCGGCAGAATAAAGAAATAACTAAAACTGTGTTAACGTAAATCCTTATGATAGTGAAAAGACAGAACAGTTTTTTTTTAAAAAAAAATCAAAACTCTGTGTCTTTTTTAAAAATAAAAACAACAATCGATTCGGTTTTACAAAAGTTTTTCAATAAAGGCATTTTTGTAGGAATGGTATTACATAATAATACTACCCCGTCAAACTGGATTTCACAAAAGCCAGGTTAAGATAAAGTTCCTAACCCCATAATAATTTTTATTAATTTTTTTTATTTCTATTCTTACATTGATCTTACATTTCTTACATTATTTTTCTACATCGACTATTATTTCTCAAACCTAATGGTAGCACAGTCTTTAGTTGTACTAATGACTTTTTTGATTTTTTGTTTTATTCATTTTAGTACGTCTGCACTGAAAAGTTGAATTCTTTTCCAAACTGAATTTCGTGTCATAGAGAGATAATAAAGTTACAACCCGGCACTGTAAATGTTTAAAGAATTGGTCAATCATTAAGAAATATAAACATTGGAAAACAAATTTCAGTAAATATATTTAGCGCCAACCCAACAACTATCGGAAATCGTAGATACTGCTCTTAAATTTAAAGTCAGGTCAGGATGAGCAAGTTACTTTCAATTTTGATCCATAAAGCTAAACATTTTTTCCAGACATTTTTCCGGGAAACTTTCTTTCTGAATAATAACTTTCCAATTACGTATTAAAGCATGAGGGAGTCTTTGGCCCACTAATTTTGAATACGATTGTGCAGTAGTACATGTACGTTACGTATTAATTACGCATTATACTTGACGTATCTAGCAAAAATTTAAAAAAACATTCAAACAAATTGGAGGTAGAACCGCTGTTTTTGTTTTTTGGGCTAATTGTGGAATTTGCAATTGTTTTAGTCCGCACTCATTGCAATGCCACTTACAAAAATCCTCCTATCGTTGTCAGAGCCGCGTGTTTGGAATCGTTAAAAAATGCTTTTTTTGTGTTTTGATTTTTGTTTTTGAATTATTTGTCCAATTTGACCGTCTAGTCTTCTGTTTTTGAAGAGTTCAGGTTGGATTTAAAGAATTTTCTTATTTAATCACCTGTTCATTTCTGCATCTTTGCTTTAAAATCTTTGCTTTGTGGTTCATGTCGAAACAAAATAACTTTTTGGAGTTATCGATTTGTTTGAAGTTCTTTCAGGCTTTTTTGTTTTTCTTTTTTAAACAGAGATTACCTAAAATTGGTTTCTCTGTGTGTTGTGAATTTTTTAAGAGTTTTTTGGAGCTGTTTGTTATTTTGATTTTTATCTCTAAGCCAAACTGTTTCTGTTTAGACTACATGTATTGCTGAACAAATTCTTTTGGTTTGGCGTTTTTTGCTCATACAAATGGAACAGCTTTTGGTATATACTTTTAAAAATTTTTGGCAGATCCCATTGGTTTATATAACTCCACTGGGGTTCCACTGTCGGTTCCACTGGGGTTAGACTATGAAAACATAGTTATAATGCATAGGTCTGAGTATTTCTTCGAGTATCTGTGGCGTTGATATAGCTTATAATTAATCAGTCTCTACCAATTTCAATTGCATTTTTTTCACTCTGAATTGAAAATTGAATTTGGCTGCATCTTTTTTATGATGAATCTTCGTTGTTCTGCGAATTTGGCTGCATCATTTTCATTTTGATTCTTCGTCGTTCTGCGATTTCATTTTAAATTTCGCAGGCTGTGTTCTACAAAAATTGAGCGAAAATGGTCGGAACATTGTGTGCGTTCACACTTTACCGAGGCTCCTGATTAAGTTTTAAAATTTCTAGTCCGTGTGTTTTAGCATTATTGTTGCTTGAGGAAACCTAGAAGGGAACATTTTTTCATTGGTCGTTGTGAATGTAGAAATGTATAATCTTTTTAAGAAATCTAAACTCATCTATCAAATTACTCATTGTTCTTGTCTGCTCTCCACTCATGTGTTTCCCCACATACTCATGACAAAATGTTTAATTGATAGGTTGGAATACTTCCTGTTTGAAGCACACAGTGGTTTTTGGGTTTTTGTTTTTGAATTATTTGTCCAATTTGACCGTCTTATTGTTGCTTTTGTGAATTTTTAGTCTTCTGTTTTCGAAGAGTTCAGGTTGGATTTAAAGAATATTCTTATTTAGTCACCTGTTCATTTGTGCATCTTTGTTTTTAAATCTTTGCTTTGTGGTTCTTGCCGAAACAAAATAACTTTTTCGGAGTTATCGATTTGTTTAAAGTTCCTTCAGTCTTTTTTATTTTTCTTGTATAAACATAGATTACCGAAAATTGATTTCTCTGTGTGTTGTGAAGAGTTTTTTGGAGCTGTTTGCTATTTTGAATTTATCCTTAAACCAAACTGTTTCTGTTTAGACTACATGTATTGCTGAACAAATTCTTTTGGTTTGGCTTTTTTTGCTCATACAAATGGAACAGTTTTTGGTATATACTTTTAAAAATTTTTGGCAGATCCCATTGGTTTATATAACTCTGTCGGTTCCACTGGGGTTAGACTATGAAAACATAGTTATGATGCATAGGTCTGAGTATTTCTTCGAGTATCTGTGGCGTTGATATAGCTTATAATTAATCAGTCTCTACCAATTTCAATTGCATTTTTTTTTTCACTCTGAATTGAAAATTGAATTTGGCTGCATCTTTTTTTGATGATTCTTCGTTGTTCTGCGATTTGATTTTAAATTTCGCAGGCTGTGTTCTACAAAAATTGAGCGAAAATGGTCGGAACATTGTGTGCGTTCACACATTACCGAGGCTCCTGATAAAATTTTAAAGTTTCTAGTCCGTGTGTTTTAGCATTATTGTTGCTTGAGGAAACCTAGAAGGGAACGTTTTTTCATTGGTCGTTGTGAATGTAGAAATGTATAATCTTTTTAAGAAATCTAAACTCATCTATCAAATTACTCATTGTTCTTGTCTGCTCTCCACTCATGTGTTTCCCCACATACTCATGACAAAATGTTTAATTGATAGGTTGGAACACTTCCTGTATGAAGCACACAGTGGATGCCAATCTCTCTTGTTTAGGTTAAATTTCCTGACGTACTTGCCTGGAAATGTTCTGGAATTATGCGAGAATCTGATATTGTCGAGTTGAAATGTGGCTACATGTTATATATGGGTGCTTGTAGAAATAAACAGAATGCCTTGGCTTTGTACCTTCTCTGCGAAAACTGTGAGCCAAATGTTGAAGTTCCCATCATTGTTATATTCCAGTTCATTATTAAAAATGAAGAAAGACCGAAAGACGAAGAGTTGGAAATGCTGGTTTGTAAGTTTGTCAATTGTAAGGAGGCCAGTTCTTATGGTTATGTGAATACTATCAAATGGCCAGATTTGATAAACAAAGACAATGGATGGCTCGACTCTGAAGATAACCTCACTGTTTGCGGAAAGATGCTGATACTGTACAGCAATAAATCGGACTAATTGCTTCATCTTGAAAGTCGAATTGATACCAGGCCCCCAATATTGAAGTTGTGAATACTATTCCGCTAATGTACCCTATATCTTAAATTTGATTCTTCGAAAAATGAGAAAATTGAAAATTTTGCGGATCTATCGACAGATGAGTGTTAATAATAATAATAATAATAAATTCTTTTCGGTAGTCAGCAAAATGACAATGATGGCAGGGCATTCATCTACAAAATACGCGAAGAAGACTACAGTACAGGGAGATCACTATTAGGCCAATAATCCGATCTCAACTGTCTCAGATTGGTTTATTGACCTGGTTTTTTCATCTATACCGGATTTTGGAGGCATTTGTGAGCTACTCTTGTGATCTATTAGAGGTTACTATAATGCTCAATTGGGTCTTCTATCTTTGAGCTTATAATGACAAAATTACCTGTTGCCATTGAGACATTTTATACGTGTTGCCAATTATAGCAAGTTTGATATTTCCAGGCATTAAGACCGTTGAAAATAACACGAAGCTCGTTGGAAACTTCGACTTGTTGAATGTCTTAGATGATCAGCACTGATACCAGATTTTGGGGTACTATTGCTGATACTGTGACCTCTAAAGGTATTTATAAATTTGAAAGAGTCTTCTTTATTCACGCTCTCTGTTTCTTGTTTTGGATTATCTGTTTTTTTTACTTAGTTTTGTTTACTTAGTTGTGGTGAATTGTGGAGTTTGTAATGTGTGTTATGTTGGAGTCATAGCTGATGTTTGTTAACTTGGTCATTGTTGACATGAAAGCAGCAGAGACATGGTTATATTGTTCCGGCTCAGCTGATATAACGAACAGATCAATATACTTCGATCTTACACCCTTGAGTAATTATTCAAACTTTGAAGTGAGTAAACTTTGATATGTTTGGCCAGTTTGAACAAACTTGAAACTGTGCAATCAACGGGTGATGAAAGTTAATATTGTTAAATATTATCTAGTTTTGAAATTATAATTTATTCAGAATCAGTTTACATCTTTATCTAATATCATCTTGTGAGATTTAGCTCAAATTAGTCTTACTGTCGTCGTCTGTGTAATTTATTTGAAGAAGATAGTAAGTTAAACTTGAGTTCGTTCAACTTCAACGAAGATAACTTATTGTCAGTTCATGGTCGAGCAACTTTCAAACATGATACGCCAAATTATCCACGAAATAATTTCACCGAAATGCATGGACGTCTATTTCGCGGACAAGGATTTTTTCAACGCTGAGTGCTCTCAACAGCTGGTTAGCAAACTGATCGGCTATGTTATTCTGTGTATATCCCTGGTTGTGAAAATTCCCCAGATACTCAAAATCTACCGAGCGAAGAGTGGTAAAGGCATCAATGTTTCCACACAAGCCATCGAGGCTATTGGATTTAGCTCTCTGTTTAGTTACAGTTATGTATCTGGATACCCTTTCAGCGTATTTGGCGACACCATTTCCAACTTTACCCAAACTATGGTTGTGGTTTTCTTGTGCTTGCACTATGGTGGGAAATCTGGCCAGGCAACTGGGGCCTTTCTGTTTGCTATTGGCGGAGCCGCTTTCTTATGCTCAGGAGTTGTCCCCCTGTATGTGTTGAAGAACTTCAATAGGATGGGTTTCCTTATGAAGTTCGTGGGTGGCTCTTCTCAGATTTACACCAACTACAAGAACCAGTCGACCGGTCAGATCTCTATATGGTCTATTTCCATGGCCTTTTGCATTGTTACCTCCAAAGTGATGACTGCTCTGGTACTGACTAAAGATTACCAGCTGGTTATTGGGGCTTCTATGGGCAGTTGTATCATGGGAACTGTCTTGTGCCAGATATTATACTACTCGTCCAAAAAGCCTCAAGTTAAAAAGGAATGAGTTTTTTCTGTCTCTTTCACAACAATGGCTTCATTTCACAACAATGGCTTCATTCACAACAAAGTTTCATTGACTGTTGTGCGGTATGATAACTTCAAAGTTATGAGGTATCTCTATAGATAATGTTATACTTGATTGAAAAATTATTGGATGAAAAATGTTAAGCAATTTTCTGATGCTAGATTTTAAAACTGGTGTAGCAGAAGGGGATGAGTATAGACGAATCCGTCTTTCATTTTTGTATTCTATTCTGTGCAAATGGCGGCGGCTAGTTGCATTGTATGTCTCTTAAAACAAGACTTGGATCAAAAGAAACCTTCACTTAATGAGCTGTTGTGCTAAGAAGTGATAATGGAAGAAAGGATTAGTTTTATTGCTGTAGAAAGTTTTACTTACATACACACAACGTGGACAAATAACGAGATCAGGGAAATTTTCTTTTACATTTTGACCAAATACAAAATCAGAAATTTATGTCACTCAGTTGCATAAATACTGGAACTACGTTTTTCGTTCTAGACATTTATATAAAGCCGAGTAGCCTTTTTATTGTTTACTGAGCATTAAGTTAGTGGAATACAACTTCCGTTATACCATGGTTGGCAAGAGATAATTTATTTTACGGTAAAAATTTGTTACATCAGCTTTATTGCAACTGTCAAAACCTGAGCGAATGCTTTCATTTTTTCAGCTTATTATTAATAGCCGCCGTCAGCCTCTCAACGGCTATTATTTAGGCGCTCTCCTTTTTTTTACAATCCAAAGGATTTGGGTTGTATTGCTGTGCTGTCTTTTTTTAAAGATCTGTTCACACTTTTTTCGGATTTTTCACGTCAGTGAGAAGTCAAATTAGAGTGGTGATTTTAGTCATGCTGAAGTTCTAAAAGGAGCGAAAATTTAAAGTAGCGTCAGAAATTGGTGTTTGAAGAAATTTTGAGAGGGAGTTTTTTTTCACGTGCGTCAACTTGACTTCTGTTTTCAGAGTTCCTTTTCCTTGCCTTGTTTTAGTATGATGCATATGTGTTCTAATTGCACCCAGGTGAAATTGCCAGAATTAATCAAGGGGCAGCTGAAACTCAACACTTTTTGTCAAAAACTTTAAAGAATATTTGATTTTGCCCTCTTTTGAAAATTGTTGCTGTTGTCTTATCACTTAGTGTCATTAATGACAGGCCTCATTGGTTGATAATGCCAAAAAAGAACCTAATTAATGATCCGAGTTAATATTTATTGGTTTTCATGACTTTGACACAACTTTTTCTCAAAAATTATGATTTAATTTTTGAGTTTGTTTATTGTAATTTGTAATTTTGTTTTTTGTAATTTTTGTCCTTATCTCTACTCTCATTAATAATAGGCCTCATAGGTTGATAATAGGAGTTAATTTAGTCGACTAAATCGTTTCTGTTCAAAACTGATGCTTTCTATGACATCAATTGTTTTCAAGAAATTATAGAATTTTTGTTTTGCGAGTTGTTAACTTTATTGTCTTATATCTTTGTCTCATTATTGACCATTCTCATTGGTTTCCTAAAAGTTTTTTTCTTTTGTTAAAACTCTTTTTAATTCGTAGCTATTGCTTTGACTTATGCGCTGCCCGTTTTGAAAAAAAACTAGTGATTTTTTGAGTTTTGCAAGTATTTATTGAACTTATTGCTGTCTTATCACTTAACCTCAATAATGACAGGTTTCATCGGTTAATAATGAGAAACAAGGGAATTTAATTATTGGCATGTGTTCTTGGAAGTAATTGTTGATTTTGACCATGTCTTTAAAAAGTTAATCTGTCTTTTTGGTCTTGCTTGTTTTTTTTAATTCTTGTGGTAAAATTGCTCTATCTCAATTGTGTCAAACTGATTGTTCTCATTGGACATCTAACACTGCTTACTTTTTGTCAGGCTAAAACTAAATTATTTCTTTGTATTGTAATTCAGGATTTGTCCTATGTTTTATTTTTGTACACACCTTTTCACACCTTTTTCACACTTTTTTTTTCATGACTTTGAGCTTTCAAAACGAGATAATTAGCTAAAGCTCAGCGGGCATCAGGTTTCATTGGAGGCTCTCAGCAGCGTTTAGTAGTTCGTCAAGTGCTTAGAATGGTGAAGTTACCGGGAAGTCCGTATTTCAAGATTAAAAGGTCATTTTTAGAAGTTTTAAGCCCAAAATGTTGCAATTTTCGCGTTTTTTCCTCTTTTTTCTTTTTGTTTTTGGACCAGTCTAAAATTGAGGTTCAAAAATGTTGATTAAGGTCTTTTGAATGAGATAATTACTTTTTAATGGCCATTTTAAGAGCTATGTTTTTTTGATTCTTTGAACATAAACACGCAATTTTATATTAATTTTACAATAGTTTTCAAGTTTTTGAAAATTTTTATCATTGTTTTAAGTATTTTCAGCCATAGATTTTAAAGAACCACCTCCTCCAGGGTCTGATAATAGGTTACTACATTGTTTCTACTGGTAATCGAATGGTTCTCAACATCTTAACTTCACCAGTTTTAGCGATTTTTTTATAAAACTTTTTCAAGTTTTTCAACATTTTAACATTACGAATTTTAGCGATTTTTTGATAAAATTTTCGACATTGTCATTATCTAAGTATTAACAGCCCTCACAGTGTTTAATAATAGGTTACGAGAATGATTTTTAACATTTTAATGTCACAAATTTTAGCAAACTTTTTTAGCAAACAAAGCTACTGCCTATTTGCTAGAGCTAATGGATTGGTTATCAGTATTTTTTTACACGAGTTGTAGCAATTTTTTGATAAAATTTAATTTTTTTTACAATCTTTCGCAAAATTAATATCATGTTCCAGATTTAATGATCTATGTGAGCCAGTGAAACTAATTCAGGTTTGAAATAGTTATAATGGATAGTCTCTGGAGACAATGAAATTGTTCTGACGATGTCAATATGACAAATTTTAGAAAGATTTTGTTACAGTTTGCTATTGTTTTTTAACTCTTTGAATTTTTTTGTCTTGTTCTGAGTTTAACGATCTCCAACGAAACTTTTTTAGGTTTTGCAGATGCGTTACTTGGCAGAACTCCACAGACCAAGAACGGTTTTGAACTTTAAATTTTGCACTTAAATTTTTTAATCATTTGACTTTTTTCTTGAGTTTATCCAACTTTATCGCTTATTAAATCTCTTTCAAGTCTTGAACGTGAGTTATTGAGTATATTTAATTTTATCAATTTTAGCCTTTAGAGTAAAAGCTTGAAGAGTATAAGCAATGATTATTTTTGTTTAGTTTGTTTGATTATCTTTGTTTCTCTAATTTTGAAAATGTTGTTTTGGCTGGGAATGTTCAATTGAGCTGCTGGTCAGTTTATTGGTTCTCCGTTTTTCATTCAATTCTTTTGATTGTATTTCAGGACTGGTCCTCCTATGTTTTTTAATTTCCCTTTACCTTTTGAGCACGTTTTTTGTTTCAACTGAATGAATTTTCTTTCCTTTCACGCATTCAATTACGCAATGTGGTGAATACTGTCCAAGTCAAAAAATTGAAATCAAAAGAGACGGTATAAACCGATAAAGCCCGCTCATTAATCATTAAGAACTAGGTTATCGAAGTTCTTTGTTTCCTAGCTGACATTGGTATTAAGCTTATTAGCTTTCAGTTTAGAAGCTGAATTAAGTATACTTTTAGAATCCAACTGAAACTGCAGGCCAGTTTAAAATACTTTCTGACACTGAAAAAAGAACAAAAAATTCTGCTTATTTATCTCTTCTTTCTTTTCTTTTTCTTTTTCAATCCCGATATGCATCAAGCACGTCAACGGTGGCTTTTTTCCGGCAATCGGTCGGCTATGTTTTATTTTAGCAGCTCTATCGTATCGAATTCTGTTCCCGCTATTTTCTGCATAATAATAGTTCAATTAGCAAATTTGTTTCGACGACTTGTGGTTTCAAGGTTTAACTGAGTTAAAAGAGTTTATTACAAATATCACTCTTGTGAAAACCATTTAGGGCGTTGACAAAAAATTGATTGCTTCATGAATGTTCAGCTGGTAATCAGTTAAGGAAGAATGTCTTCAGAAGGATTGTTTTACCGAAAATGTTGTCTCTTCTACGGAAATCGATAATTTAAAAATATTTTTCTATAAAATATGAATTGGTTTCTTCGTGGAATGGCTGCAGCAACAATACACTAAGCAGCGTATTGAATAGTTGGTGTTTTAATTACTAATTTATTGAGTCTTCCGAGCAGATTGCCTTATTTTTGAAAGGATAACATTGCTTTCTTTATTTTATCTCCAAATGATTGATGAGTTTGGAAAGCGAACGTAACTTATTATCTATTCTAACGCCACGGTTTTTACAAATTAACTCAATTTTCATATCACTATGAATAAACTGAAATTATAAATCAGATGAACTTACATGCATTTTTTTCAGATTAAGCACCAGCTTATTGCAATCAAGCCAGTGGATTATGCTGGTCAATTCAGTTTCTATGTTTTGAATGAGCATTCAAGGGCTTCTACGTTTGTATCATTAGCAACGTGATTACTTTTGCAAACTAATGTTAGTTTGTTATTGTATATGCGAATCGAAAGAGCCCAAAAAGATACTTGCTGTACAACACAATTCAATTGATGCCATCGGTAAGAGGCATCATTAACATTTTTTTTTTGTTTTCTGTTAACTCAAGAAAGTTTTGACCAATTTAGACAGTTTCCACGCATTCCTTTTCTTTAAAGCTTCTCTAGCAAGATGGGATAATGAACTGCATAAGAAGCGTTTTAAGATCTAAGAGAAAATAGTGTTTCCGCTTTGCTTTCTCAGTCAAACTGTTTTTGTTTGATCCACAAGAGCATCGATTGTACTATGCTTGTAGCTGAAACCGAATCGCTGTTCATAGAATAAAGAAAAACTCTTCATAGAATAAAGTAAAGTGTTCATAGAATAAAGTAAAAATGCAATTGGTTATACATGTCGTTCTCAAAATTCTTTCTCCAAACAACTAGAAGTGATAAGGGACCGCAAAGCTTTTGATCTGGCTAACTCTTTTGGGAAATTACGTTTAAAAAGCGTAAAGTTTATCATGGACACGATATGTGGAGTTTTACTGGCATTATGTGCTTACTAGCATTAAACCCAATGGAAGAGAGAAACTGTTGAAACTCTTCTGCTTTGTTTTCATACGGAATATTTTCGATGACAAGAGCTGAGTTTTTTTAACTTTAGCTCTTTTACCCTTAAGATGCATGTATCTTCGTCTGCTGTCTCGCATACACTTGAGTCTGCAAATGAGTTTTTATTTAACGTTCTAACTTCTGCTTACATTCCTTAAAAATTAAAATTGTGGGATTATTCTTAAATTACAATAAGCTTGGTTTCTTTTTTTACACGAAAATTTTTAGCCTGTTATTTAAAGTTTGCTGCTGAAAACTTTAATAGGTGCAAATTCATCTACTTCAAAAAATGCTGATGAGTGAGAACAGTACAGGGATTGGTACTATTGTAAGTAAGATCACTTTTGTTTTCAAGATAGATTTCAAGGGAAATTTTGTAGCGGTTTACTAGCTCTCCATCTCTTATAAAGCGAGTATCTCAACTTCTGTATCACGTTCCTATGAGCTTGTTTCTCAGGTCAATTTATGAATTTATGGTCAGTTAAGTTCTGATACTCTAAAACCTCATTATTATTTGGAATAATCCAAGCGAGTAGCAAACGTTTGGTTATTTTTAGTTAGCATTGAAATATCCAAATTCATATCACCGCATTATCATATTCATATCCTTGTTCTTATCACCGCCAAAATGAAATCACCGAATTGATTAATTTGTTTTCAACAATGAGGAAATGTTTGATTTCCGAAGTTAAGACTAAAAGGATTAAAAGTTGCAAAGTAACTTACAAAAAGAGCTTCAGCTGTTATTTTAAAAAAATCTTCATTTTCGATATTTCATAATTTGTACATGCTATTTTTAAAATTTTCGAGGTAGAATCATTGAAAAGTTTTGGTATGGATACCTTGACAATTTGGGAATTCGATTTTAAATTGCTCTAGAATAAATAGCCTTGACGACGCAAATTGTTTACTAATATTCATTGAAGCAAAAAAGCTTAACTTAAAGTGTAAATCTGTGACATCAGGGTAAATTGTTAACATTGAAACACGTTGACGATTTTTTGACGTTTTTTTTTTCAGTTGACGTGTGGGTAAAAACGTATCATAGAAAATTTTCCGGGAAAATTATGGAAAATACTTCCATGGAGAAAGTGTGCACATATTAGTCTTTGAAGTCAAAAGTTTTTTTTAAGTAGGAAGTGTTAGAAAAAATAGATCAAAGAGTTCCACTCAAAATTTTCTATTGTGTTAAAAAATGGGGTCTAAGGATAATGACTTATTATCATGTTTTTTCTTTTGCTTTATCATGTTTTTTGCCTTTTCGCTAAAATATTAGTTGCACAGGCGATGTGGTTAACGAACTGCGTTTAATTTATTCTACAGATTTCTCAGGCGCTTCCATTATTTTTGAGTTTTAATGTTTCTCTTCCCATTTTCCTTTTGCTGCAATTTCATTTTTGATAATTTTATGTCTGGAATCTAATTTTTGGAACTAATGTGTCCACAATGTATTATCGGTATTTGAGTCTCGAATTGCTTCCAAGGCTACTCATTTTTTAATAAAAGGCTATTTTTTTAATTATTTTTTTTGAATTGAATTTTTTTTGAGCAGTAAATAGTCCTCATGTTGTTACTTTTTGCTCAATTGCTAAGTGTTGTTGGTACGCGGTTTCAACGTTTATTTAGAAATTTGAGAAGTGACGCTGATTTTTGGAATAGGGAGCTTCTAAATGCTTGTGTTTCTAATATGCATGACGTGAATGCGATGTCGGACTCTTTATACAAAGCACTGGATGAATTGGAGTAAAGGCCGTAGTTTTGGTTAACGTTGCTGTTTGAGAGCTACCTACGAAAATGAAAATTTGTCTGAAAAAGTATTTAAACGTTTTGTTTTTGTAGGTTTGACTGATGCGAATTGGTCTTTAGAAATTTGTCCGAATACTAAATAATTGTTTTCTCCGCGGTGAAGCTGCGGCCTGCTTGCAATTTAATGCTTACTGGGCTGTAATTTACGCGAACCAATAGACCATAATATAAAAATTGGCAAATTGACTGAGAATTTATTTTTTCAATTGGAGATTTTGCAGATAATCTTAAATTGAGGTGGTTTTGAATCGGGGTGTGCGTGTGTTAGTGAGCGTGAGTGAGTGAGTGCGAGTGAGGGACTTAGTGAGAGTGTGTGAGTGAGCTAGTGAGTGCGAGTGAGTGTTTGTGTGTGTGTGTGTGTGTTTGTGTTTGTTTGTGTGCATGTGAGTTAGTGAGCGAGTGAGTGAGTGTGGGCGAGGGGGCGAAAGAGTTGTGAGTGGCAGTATTCTTTTCTGCGAGAAATCTTCGCAGCTAATTACGACTCGATGGAGTCGTCATACTTGTCCTGAGGAATCTGATTCAATGTTTAGAACCTCGCATCTGTTGTTTGCTTTTTCAATTTTTTGTCTTGTTGTTTTCAAGCTCCTGTCATAGCCGTTAAAACAAACCAGTTACTGTTTTCACTGTTACGACTACCAAAATAAAATGTTTTAAAAAAGCGGCTGGCATTCGCATCATACTCATGGTTGACTGTTTGAAGGTCGTTGGTGAGGTTAAGCAAAAAGTCAGTTTGCCTCCATTTTAATATCTCTATTGATCTCAGGCATCTACAATTTTGTCTGTAAAATCTTAGAAATCTGGTTACCAATTCTGATTTGCAATCAGACATACAAATTTTCCTTTAATTGGATTAAAAGCGTTTGGAAAACGTATATTAAGAGCCAATCAAAGAATTTGTGTTGTTTTCTTTTTATTATTGGCTAAATAATAACAATAATAAAAATAATAATAATATATAACATTAATGCTAAATGTATAACTTTTTTTACAATGAAGTAAAAAGCACCAAGGTAGACGGTCTATAAGCAAATTCATGCTTTTTTGGTACCGCCCAAATAGAGAACAAAGAGATTTTTGACTCGCCTAGATATGGCAGAGACAGAGGGTGAAAGAAAGACAAAAAAAGAAAAAAAAATCGGAACTTTTTGACCGCTAAACTTAATTAAAATTTTACATCTTTTTTCTTGCATATTCCTGCCCCTCCTTACATGAGTATGCACTCAATTGGCGACAGGAATCTACATATAGGTAGACAGGGCTAAAACAGGCATTGACTGACCAACGGAGACGGTTTCCCTCTAGGCAGGATATGCAAGAATCTAATGATAAAAAGCAAAATTATGCAAAAACAATATCAACAATTTCATTGTCGTATAATATGACATTGTCCCTGAGGTAATGAACAAAATGTTGTATTTGATTGTCACAAGAAAAATTTAAATCATATAAGCCCAATTGATAAATGGAGTTCAAAAGTTTTGCTCCCCTATAAATAGCTTGGATAACTGCCCTTTCACTTTGGGAGTTGATACTATGTGAACGCTTGACGAGCGTAAATTCCTGAAATATTGGCGATTGCAAATGAGATTGTTTAAATATTGATTGCCAAGAAGATTATACGATCTTAAAGCAAACTTAAGCAAATCTTATATATACAGTTTTTGATTAGGCAAGATTTTATCCAATTTGAAAAGATGATCAACACGATCGAATTTGCGCAGAAAACAATACTTCGTATAAACTTACTTTGCAAACGCTTCAGCACATTCAGTTTCGATTTTGATGTACAACTGTACACCAAAATTCCCTACTGCATTTTAGGCTTGATGTATACATTGTAGAATTTTAGCAAGTCTTGTATATTTAGAAATTTATGCATCGAATAAGTCAAACCAACCAACTTGGATATAGGGAAATGTAAACTGTTAATATGAGCCTTATACTTCAAGTTTTTTATCAATAATGACTCCTAAATATTTTACACTCGATACTGAAAGAAGAGGTTCAGAGTTGAGGTAACAATCGAAATGGTTTTTAAAAAACATGACTTCCGTCTTGTTCTAGTTTAAAGTAAGTTTATTTGATTTCATCCATTCATTGATAATGTGAAGTTCACAATTCACACTGTTGGCGTCATTGTTCAGCATGTCAAACAAGACGGAAGTGTCATCAGCAAAATGAAATACCTTATGATTTTGACAGATGTGATACAAATCAGTGATGTATATGATAAAAAGAAGAGGTCCAACAACAGACCCCTGAGGCACTCCACAATTAAGTGGAAGAGCTACAGAGACACTGGACCTTGCCTTAACATTTTGCTACCTCTTTTCTAAATAGCTCGACAGGCAGGATAGAAGATAACCGCGAATTCCATATGGTTCTAATTTTTTTAGTATAGAATGATTAACCGTGTCAAACGCATCTACAGTCGACTTTTTAGACCTAAACCCGAACTGTTTACAAAAGAACAAATTAAAGTATGTAAAGTAGTCTAACAATCGATTGTTTAAAATGCGCTCGAAAACTTTGCTGACAGATGGAAGCAAAGAAATCGGCCGATAATGGTTAGGACTATCTTTGCCTCCATTTTTGTGTGGGACATTTCAAACTCTGCGGGAAAAGTTACCGGGCGAATATGTTTATTTATTAAATTCACGAGCGGACCACTGAGTATATTTCCTAATATTTTATTCACCACAGTGGGTGTGTCATCGACACCACATGACGTATTTGCTCGCAACGAATTTAATATTTCTCCTACTTCGCCAGAGGTTACAAGTTTGAATGCCATTGAAAATTCAACATCATCGAGAGCAACAGGTTCGCGGTGATCGATAGCATTCGAGAGCTGCAGAGCAATGCCAGAGAAAAACTCGTTGAATACTAAAGCGATATCAACATCAACTTCAATAAAAATTTCCATTGGCGGAAATCTCAGTTGGTATTGATGGTTTTATGTTTTTGCCCATAACCAAGTTCAATGTATCAAATATTTTCTTGGGGTTTTCCATACTCTTTTAAATTTGCGTTGCATAGTATTTTCTCTTTGTAGATCGAATTGATCTTATAACAAAGTTTTTTATAGACTTGCGCTTTTCTGCTAGAAGTCTTGAAGTGGGATAGTGAGTAACTTGCTTCCGAGTACGGTTGCGCTTCGACATAAAATTTTTAAGTGAATTAGTTTTCCATGGGCTTGATTGTTCAGATTTTCTGTAGAAAAGACGCCGGGGGCAAAATTTTTTACCGCATTAAGTATAGTGCACATTATCGATTCGAAGTTTACCTTGTGTAGTTTAGCAATATGCTCACAAACAAATTCTCGAAAACGGTTCCAATTTTTTTCAATATCCGATGATTTTCAATATTCGAGGGAAGTTGGATCCTTTTTACTGTTGACAACAAGATCGACGAAGACAGGGAAATGATCTGTTATAGAGGACTCGATTATTCCAAAATTTTCTATTTTTGAAGCATGAATTTTCGTTGATGTGATCGAGCAAGGAATACTTTTTGGTAACTTTAGTTGGATTTTGAATGACTTGCTTGAAGTTATGGCTGCTAATTATGTTCAAATAAGTTTTCGAAAGAGCAGATGATTGAGGTATGTCAATGTTAAAATCATCCAATGCAATCCAATCCCGATTACTGCCAGCTACCGATTCCATTAATGAGTCGAATTCCTCAACAAAATCGGCAGCCTTTGAGTTAGGAAGCCGATAGATAATCAGAATGCCGAATTCGATATTTTCATAGGTGTTAGACACTTTAAGGGTTTCCATTGTCTCTCCAGCAGAGTCCTCTATAACAGTTGAAGCGCATTCGGAAACAAGTAGGCCTATAACTCCTCCTCTGGTTCGTCGTTTTTCAGTTGTTAATTTGCTAAAGCCTGGAAATGACATTGAGTCTATATGGTCCAGGTCATTCAGCCAAGTTTCAATCAAAGCTATGACAGTTGGTTTGACTTTTAAAGAACTTAGAAACAGAAGCAACTCATCAGAAAGGAACTTGAGAGAGCGAATATTAAAGTTTAGTACCCGACATAATTTATTTTTAGGAGTTGATTTTTATTTTAGGTTCCATTTGAGGTATCACTGTTGGTAGGGAAATGCTGCTGTGAAAATCAACTCCAAATGTCGTTGAAGTAGTAGTTGAGAAGATGGCCACCATCGAAGAGATTGCCTATCTTCTCCACCTGTTTGTTTTTCTTCCATGTAAAGAAGATGTTGCCTTCTTTGGTTCGCAGTGACTCAATCCCGTGATCAGCTTTCATCATGTTGAAGAACCGCTTTCAAGGAATTTTCCAAGTTCGACGACTTTATGGACGCTAGTCTGAGATGTCTCAGGGCGGTTTGTTCCATTCTGTTCAATGTAAGGGGCTTCAGGGATACCACTGATGCGCAAATTTTCTCTTGTGTTGTATCGATCAAACTCTTCAGAATGGGTCATAGCTTTGAGGTCAGTTTTGTTAACCGCTCTAGTAATTTTTTGCACCAGCTCGTCCTGTTGCTCACTCTTCATTTTTACAAGAGCATTGTCGATTGCAGTCACCATGGTTTTTTAGACTTCATCCTGAATTTTTGCAATGAAAATCTGCCTTCAATTTTCAAGAGACACCTTGATAGTGGATTCCGCAGTCTTTTGTATCGTAGCTGGATAACTTTAAACCAATTACTCGTTGTTTTCACGAGCATTCGTTAGGAGACTTAGCACAACTGCGATTCTATTCTCACCAGTTGCTATTGGTCGTGGCGTTGGCATTTGCATCGTTAAAGATGGCTGTGGATCAGTTGTTTCATGCGTCTCAATTTCAGGAGTTTCAGTTTCAGGTGTCTCAATTTCAATGGAAGAGGGCATTTTCGACATCTCTGTCTCTGAGTTTATCACAACAAATAGGCTAATTCAAAATATTAAGTAATTAAATTCCCAAGAAACGCTTTTCTTCAAATAGCTAACCAAATCTTACTTTTTATCTTACGTCATCCACTTTCTTTGATACCAATAACTGTTTATTTTCACGTGCATTATTTAAGGCAACAGGAAGATATTATCCCTTCGAATAAATGGTTTAGCAAGAAAATCACATTTGTGAAACTGTGTCCCTAAATTCCGAGCTTAGATTGAAAGGGATCTATTTACTGAATGAAGAGAACCAATGTTTCGCAGATGATCAAGGTTGTCCTCTCGTGCCAGTCCGCTGCGATTGTCTTTTGATAATGCCAGTGATTTTTTTCAACATTTGCCCCGTTGATGAGAATGACATTGAATTTGAGGTCAGAGATATGTCCAAGTTCAGGATGGCTAAATGAGAGGTTTTCATGAAGAGTAACGAGCATAGAGCACTTCCACGGATTATTTTTGCTGGTCGATTTTGACAGACAGCAGAAGTTTCCTCATTTCATCTCAATTATCATTCTTTCTGGTAGAGGGTTTTGTTAACGCCACATTCAATCAGTTTTCAGCATTCACATGTTTTGTTAAAATCCCTTTGAGTTATTGAGGGGGGATGCAGCAAGATGCAACAGTTTTATCTCCCGACAGAGATAGAAAGACTTGTCACCATATTCGGGATCTTGATGTGAATGAGGAAATACCAGAAAAATAAATATCAATTTTGCAAAGCATTAATTCGGTAAAGTTCAGTGGATAAAAATGAGCAATTATTTTTTTTAGCAAGGAAGTGTTTGAAAAGCGAAAATTTGCATGTTCTGTTTATGGTGGCCCGCGAAGTTGCATCAACCACACCGCGTCTGTAAGGAAAACAGGACGAATTGGTAGTTCGGTAGAAAAATGAAAGATCAGAGTTATTAGGATTGGTTGTGATTGGGCTGAATGTCGTCCTTCTTCTGTTAGGATTTATGAAGGAATATGATACATATTGGTAGAATTTTCCTTCGTAGAGTTTCAAAAATAGCTTAATGAAAAAGATAAGATAATTAGTTGAATTACGTAGGCAATAATTGATTTTTCGAGGGCGACAACATAGTCTTGCAGCAAACACAGTGCGGGCGCAAGCGTTGAAATGTTGCCAAGTTTTTTGCATGAAAAATTGGGATTCCATAGAGCTGATCCATATAGTTTGATAGATAGTACCATGCTTAGTTGTAATTTTGTCACAGATAGCCTTGACCACGGGATTGTGTTCAAATGTTTGAGTACTTAGCCTATAAAATGATCATTTTGTCTATAACACTGTGAGATCGTTGTTTTCGCAGTTGGTGTTTGTACCATTTGCATTGTGACGCGCAAATTGCGATCCGTGTTTTTTCTGGGGTTTATGTTATTGCAGTTAACGGTAATGGATTTGGTGACAACTTCTTTTGCTCTGTATATTTTCTATAGTGTTTTTTAATGAATATTACGATCTGGGAATACGTTACTGCAGTAAACGGCAATGGATTTGCTGACAACTTCTTTTGCTCTGTATATTTTCTGTTGTGTTTTTTTAATCAATTTTGCGATATGGGATTACGTAAGTGCAGTTAATGATAATGGATTTGGTGACAATTTCTTTTGCTCTGTATATTTTCTCTTGTGTTTTTTGAATGAATATTGAGATCTGGGATTACGTTATTGCAGTTAACGGTAATGGATTTGGTGACAACTTCTTTTGCTCTGTATATTTTCTGTTGTGTTTTTTAATGAATATTGCGATCTGGGATTACGTAATTGCAGTTAACGGTAATGGATTTGGTGACAACCTCTTTTGCACTGTATATTTTCTGTTGGGTTTTTTTAATGAATTTTTCGATCCGGGATTACGTAATTGCTGTTAATGGTAATGGATTTGCTGACAATTTCTTTGCTCTGTATATTTTCTGTTTTGTTTTGTTTTAATGAATATTGCGATCTGGGATTACGTTATTGCAGTTAACGGTAATGGATTTGGTGACAACTTCTTTTGCTCTGTATATTTTGTGTTGTGTTTTTTTAATGAATATTGCGATCTGGGAATACGTTACTGCAGTAAACGGTAATGGATTTGCTGACAACTTCTTTTGCTCTGTATATTTTCTGTTGTTTTTTTAATCAATTTTGCGATATGGGATTACGTATTTGCAGTTAATGATAATGGATTTGGTGACAACTTCTTTTGCTCTCTATATTTTCTGTTGTGTTTTTAATGAATATTGCGATCTGGGATTACGTAATTGCAGTTAACGGTAATGGATTTGGTGACAACCTCTTTTGCACTGTATATTTTCTGTTGTGTTTTTTTAATGCAAATTGCGATCCGGGATTATGTAAATGCTGTTAATGGTAATGGATTTGCTGACAATTTCTTTGCTCTGTATATTTTCTGTTTTGTTTTTTTAATGAATATTGCGATCTGGGATTACGTTATTGCAGTTAACGTTAATGGATTTGGTGACAACTTCTTTTGCTCTGTATATTTTCTGTTGTGTTTTTTTAATGAATATTGCGATCTGGGAATAGGTTACTGCAGTAAACGGTAATGGATTTGGTGACAACTTCTTTTGCTCTGTTTATTTTCTGTTGTGTTTTTTAATGAATATTGCGATCTGGGATTACGTAATTGCAGTTAACGGTAATGGATTTGTTGACAACTTCTTTTGCTCTGTATGTTTTCTGTTGTGTTTTTTAATCAATTTTGCGATATGGGATTACGTAATTGCAGTTAATGATAATGGATTTGGTGACAATTACTTTTGCTCTGTATATTTTCTCTTGTGTTTTTTTAATGAATATTGCGATCTGGGATTACGTTATTGCAGTTAACGGTAATGGATTTGGTGACAACGTCTCTTGCACTGTATATTTTCTGTTGTTTTTTTAATGAATATTGCGATCCGGGATTACGTAATTGCGGTTAATGGTAATGGATTTGCTGACAATTTCTTTGCTCTGTATATTTTCTGTTGTGTTTTTTAATGAATATTGCGATCTGGGATTACGTTATTGCAGTTAACGGTAATGGATTTGGTGACAACTTCTTATGCTCTTTATTTTTACTGTTGTGTTTTTTAATGAAGGTTGCGATCCGGGATTACGTAATTGCGGTTAACGGTAATGGATTTGGTGACAACTTCTTTTCCTCTGTATATTTTCTATTGTGTTTTTTAATTAATATTGCGATCTGGGATTACGTTATTGCAGTTAACGGTAATGGATTTGGTGACAACTTCTTTTGCTCTGTATTTTTTCTGTTGTGTTTTTTAATGAATATTACGATCTGGGATTACGTTACTGCAGTAAACGGCAATGGATTTGGTGACAACGTCTTTTGCTCTGTATATTTTCTGTTGTGTTTTTATAATGAATATTAAGATCTGGGATTACGTTTTAGCAGTAAACTGTAATGGATTTAGTGACAACCTCTTTTGCACTGTATATTTTCGGTTGTTTTTTTAATGAATATTGCGATCCGGGATTACGTAATTGCGGTTAATGGTAATGGATTTGCTGACAATTTCTTTGCTCTGTATATTTTCTGTTGTGTTTTTTTAATGAATATTGCGATCTGGGATTACGTTATTGAAGTTAACGGTGATGGATTTGGTGACAACCTCTTTTGCACTGTATATTTTCTGTTGTTTTTTTAATGAATATTGCGATCCGGGATTACGTAATTGCGGTTAATGGTAATGGATTTGCTGACAATTTCTTTGCTCTGTATATTTTCTATTGCGTTTTTTAATTAATATTGCGATCTGGGATTACGTTATTGCAGTTAACGGTAATGGATTTGGTGACAACTTCTTTTGCTCTGTATATTTTCTGTTGTGTTTTTAATGAATATTACGATCTGAGATTACGTTTCTGCAGTAAACGGCAATGGATTTGGTGACAACGTCTTTTGCTCTGTATATTTTCTGTTGTGTTTTTATAATGAATATTAAGATCTGGGATTACGTTTTTGCAGTAAACGGTAATGGATTTAGTGACAACCTATTTTGCACTGTATATTTTCTGTTGTTTTTTTAAATGAATATTGCGATCCGGGATTACGTAATTGCGGTTAATGGTAACGGATTTGCTGACAATTTTTTTGCTCTGTATATTTTCTGTTGTGTTTTTTTAATGAATATTACGATCTGGGATTACGTTACTGCAGTAAACGGTAATGGATTTGGTGACAACGTCTCTTGCTCTGTATATTTTCTGTTGTGTTTTTTTAATGAATATTGCGATCTGGGATTACGTTATTGCAGTTAACGGTAATGGATTTGGTGACAATTTCTTATGCTCTTTATTTTTACTGTTGTGTTTTTTAATGAAGGTTGTGATCTGGGATTACGTAATTGCAGTTAACGATAATGGATTTGGTGACAACTTCTTTTGCTCTGTATTTTTTCTATTGTGTTTTTTAATTAACATTGCGATCTGGGATTATGTTATTGCAGTTAACGGTAATGGATTTGGTGACAACGTCTTTTGCTCTGTATATTTTCTGTTGTGTTTTTATAATGAATATTACGATCTGGGATTTCGTTTTTGCAGTAAACGGTAATTGATTTGGTGACAACGTTTTATGCTCTTTATTTTTACTGTTGTGTTTTTTAATAAAGGTTGCGATCTGGGATTACGTTATTGCAGTTAACGGTAATGGATTTGGTGACAACTTCTTCTGCTCCGTATATTTTCTGTTGTGTTTTTTAAAGAATATTGCGATCTGCGATTACGTAATTGCAGTTAACGGTAATGGATTTGGTGACAACTTCTTATGCTCTTTATTTTTACTGTTGTGTTTTTTAATGAAGGTTGCGATCTGGGATTACGTTATTGCAGTTAACGGTAATGGATTTGGTGACAACTTCTTCTGCTCCGTATATTTTCTGTTGTGTTTTTTAATGAACATTGCGATCTGGGATTACGTTATTGCAGTTAACGGTAATGGATTTGGTGACAACTTCTTTTGCTCTGTATATTTTCTGTTGTTTTGTTAATAAGGATAGTGATCTGGGATTACGTAATTGCAGTTAACGGTAATGGATTTGGTGACAACTTCTTATGCTCTTTAATTTTACTGTTGTGTTTTTCAATGAAGGTTGCGATCTGGGATTACGTAATTGCAGTTAACGGTAATGGATTTGGTGACAACTTCCTTTGCTCTGTATATTTTCTATTGTGTTTTTTAATTAATATTGCGATCTGGGATTACGTTATTGCAGTTAACGGTAATGGATTTGGTGACAACTTCTTTTGCTCTGTATATTTTCTGTTGTGTTTTTTAATGAATATTACGATCTGGGATTACGTTACTGCAGTAAACGGCAATGGATTTGGTGACAACGTCTTTTGCTCTGTATATTTTCTGTTGTGTTTTTTAAATCAATTTTGCGATATGAGATTACGTAATTGCAGTTAATGATAATGGATTTGGCGACAATTTCTTTTGCTCTGTATAATTTCTCTTGTGTTTTTTGAATGAATATTGTGATCTGGAGTTACGTTATTGCAGTTAACGGTAATGGATTTGGTGACAACTTCTTTTGCTCTGTATATTTTCTGTTGTTTTGTTAATAAGGATTGTGATCTGGGATTACGTAATTGCATTTAACGGTAATGGATTTGGTGACAACTTCTTATGCTCTTTATTTTTACTGTTGTTTTTTAATGAAGGTTGCGATCTGGGATTACGTAATTGCAGTTAACGGTAATGGATTTGGTGACAACTTCTTTTGCTCTGTATTTTTTCTATTGTGTTTTTTAATTAATATTGCGATCTGGGATTACGTTATTGCAGTTAACGGTAATGGATTTGGTGACAACGTCTTTTGCTCTGTATATTTTCTGTTGTGTTTTTATATTGAATATTACGATCTGGGATTTCGTTTTTGCGGTAAACGGTAATGGATTTGGTGACAACGTCTTATGCTCTTTATTTTTACTGTTGTGTTTTTTAATAAAGGTTGCGATATGGGATTACGTTATTGCAGTTAACGGTAATGGATTTGGTGACAACTTCTTCTGCTCCGTATATTTTCTGTTGTGTTTTTTAATGAATATTGCGATCTGGGATTACGTAATTGCATTTAACGGTAATGGATTTGGTGACAACTTCTTATGCTCTTTATTTTTACTGTTGTTTTTTAATGAAGGTTGCGATCTGGGATTACGTAATTGCAGTTAACGGTAATGGATTTGGTGACAACTTCTTTTGCTCTGTATTTTTTCTATTGTGTTTTTTAATTAATATTGCGATCTGGGATTACGTTATTGCAGTTAACGGTAATGGATTTGGTGACAACGTCTTTTGCTCTGTATATTTTCTGTTGTGTTTTTATATTGAATATTACGATCTGGGATTTCGTTTTTGCAGTAAACGGTAATGGATTTGGTGACAACGTCTTATGCTCTTTATTTTTACTGTTGTGTTTTTTAATAAAGGTTGCGATATGGGATTACGTTATTGCAGTTAACGGTAATGGATTTGGCGACAATTTCTTTTGCTCTGTATAATTTCTCTTGTGTTTTTTGAATGAATATTGTGATCTGGAATTACGTTATTGCAGTTAACGGTAATGGATTTGGTGACAACTTCTTTTGCTCTGTATATTTTCTGTTGTTTTGTTAATAAGGATTGTGATCTGGGATTACGTAATTGCATTTAACGGTAATGGATTTGGTGACAACTTCTTATGCTCTTTATTTTTACTGTTGTTTTTTAATGAAGGTTGCGATCTGGGATTACGTAATTGCAGTTAACGGTAATGGATTTGGTGACAACTTCTTTTGCTCTGTATTTTTTCTATTGTGTTTTTTAATTAATATTGCGATCTGGGATTACGTTATTGCAGTTAACGGTAATGGATTTGGTGACAACGTCTTTTGCTCTGTATATTTTCTGTTGTGTTTTTATATTGAATATTACGATCTGGGATTTCGTTTTTGCAGTAAACGGTAATGGATTTGGTGACAACGTCTTATGCTCTTTATTTTTACTGTTGTGTTTTTTAATAAAGGTTGCGATATGGGATTACGTTATTGCAGTTAACGGTAATGGATTTGGTGACAACTTCTTCTGCTCCGTATATTTTCTGTTGTGTTTTTTAATGAATATTGCGATCTGGGATTACGTAATTGCATTTAACGGTAATGGATTTGGTGACAACTTCTTATGCTCTTTATTTTTACTGTTGTTTTTTAATGAAGGTTGGGATCTGGGATTACGTTATTGCAGTTAACGGTAATGGATTTGGTGACAACTTCTTCTGCTCCGTATTTTTTCTGTTGTGTTTTTTAATGAACATTGCGATCTGGGATTACGTTATTGCAGTTAACGGTAATGGATTTGGTGACAACTTCTTATGCTCTTTATTTTTACTGTTGTGTTTTTCAGTGAAGGTTGCGATCTGGGATTACTTAATTGCTGTTAACGGTAATGGATTTGGTGACAACTTCTTTTGCTCTGTATATTTTCTGTTGTGTTTTTAATGAATATTACGATCTGGGATTACGTTACTGCAGTAAACGGCAATGGATTTGGTGACAACGTCTTTCGCTCTTTATATTTTCTGTTGTGTTTTTATAATGAATATTACGATCTGGGATTACGTTTTTGCAGTAAACGGTAATGGATTTGGTGACAACGTCTTTTGCTCTGTGTATTTTTATTGTGTTTTTTAATGAATATTGCGATCTGGGATTACGTAATTGCAGTTAACGGTAATGGATTTGGTGACAACCTCTTTTGCACTGTATATTTTCTGTTGTGTTTTTTTAATGAATATTTCGATCCGGGATTACGTAATTGCGGTTAATGGTAATGGATTTGCTGACAATTTATTTGCTCTGTATTTTTTCTGTTGTTTTTTTAATGAATATTGCGATCTGGGATTACGTTGTTGCAGTTAACGGTAATGGATTTAGTGACAACTTCTTTTGCTCTGTATATTTTCTGTTGTTTTGTTAATAAGGATTGTGATCTGGGATTACGTAGTTGCAGTTAACGGTAATGGACTTGGTGACAATTTCTTATGCTCTTTAATTTTACTGTTGTGTTTTTTAATGAAGGTTGCGATCTCGGATTACGTAATTGCAGTTAACGGTAATGGATTTGGTGACAACTTCTTTTGCTCTGTATATTTTCTGTTGTTTTTTTAATGAATATTACGATCTGGGATTACGTTACTGCAGTAAACGGTAATGGATTTGGTGACAACGTCTCTTGCTCTGTATATTTTCTGTTGTGTTTTTTTAATGAATATTGCGATCTGGGATTACGTTATTGCAGTTAACGGTAATGGATTTGGTGACAACTTCTTTTGCTCTGTATATTTTTTGTGTTTTTTGATGAATATTGCGATCTGGGATTACGTTATTTCAGTTAACGGTAATGGATTTGGTGACACTTTCTTTTGCTCTGTATATTTTCTGTTGTGTTTTTTAATGAATATTGCGATCTGGGATTAGGTTTTTGCAGTTAACGGTAATGGATTTGGGATTTGGTGACAACTTCTTTTGCGCTGTATACTTTCTGTTGTTTTTTTAATGAATATTACGATCTGGGATTACGTTACTGCATTAAACGGTAATGGATTTGCTGACAATTTCTTTGCTCTGTATATTTTCTGTTGGGTTTTAATGAATATTTCGGTCTGGGATTACGTAATTGCAGTTAACGGTAATGGATTTGGTGACAACTTCTTCTGCTCCGTATATTTTCTGTTGTGTTTTTTAATGAACATTGCGATCTGGGATTACGTTATTGCAGTTAACGGTAATGGATTTGGTGACAACTTCTTTTGCTCTGTATATTTTCTGTTGTTTTGTTAATAAGGATTGTGATCTGGGATTACGTAATTGCAGTTAACGGTAATGGATTTGGTGACAACTTCTTAGGCTCTTTATTTTTACTGTTGTGTTTTTTAATGAAGGTTGCGATCTGGGATTACGTTATTGCAGTTAACGGTAATGGATTTGGTGACAACTTCTTCTGCTCCGTATATTTTCTGTTGTGTTTTTTAATGAACATTGCGATCTGGGATTAGGTTATTGCAGTTAACAGTAATGGATTTGGTGACAACTTCTTTTGCTCTGTATATTTTCTGTTGTTTTGTTAATAAGGATTGTGATCTGGGATTACGTAATTGCAGTTAACGGTAATGGATTTGGTGACAACTTCTTATGCTCTTTATTTTTACTGTTGTGTTTTTCAATGAAGGTTGCGATCTGGGATTACTTAATTGCTGTTAACGGTAATGGATTTGGTGACAACTTCTTTTGCTCTGTATATTTTCTGTTGTGTTTTTTAATGAATATTACGATCTGGGATTACGTTACTGCAGTAAACGGCAATGGATTTAGTGACAACGTCTTTTGCTCTTTATATTTTCTGTTGTGTTTTTATAATGAATATTACGATCTGGGATTACGTTTTTGCAGTAAACGGTAATGGATTTGGTGACAACGTCTTTTGCTCTGTATATTTTTATTGTGTTTTTTAATGAATATTGCGATCTGGGATTACGTAATTGCAGTTAACGGTAATGGATTTGGTGACAATTTCTTATGCTCTTTAATTTTACTGTTGTGTTTTTTAATGAAGGTTGCGATCTCGGATTACGTAATTGCAGTTAACGGTAATGGATTTGGTGACAACTTCTTTTGCTCTGTATATTTTCTGTTGTTTTTTTAATGAATATTACGATCTGGGATTACGTTACTGCAGTAAACGGTAATGGATTTGGTGACAACGTCTCTTGCTCTGTATATTTTCTGTTGTGTTTTTTTAATGAATATTGCGATCTGGGATTACGTTATTGCAGTTAACGGTAATGGATTTGGTGACAACTTCTTTTGCTCTGTATATTTTTTGTGTTTTTTGATGAATATTGCGATCTGGGATTACGTTATTTCAGTTAACGGTAATGGATTTGGTGACACTTTCTTTTGCTCTGTATATTTTCTGTTGTTTTTTTTTAATGAATATTACGATCTGGGATTACGTTACTGCATTAAACGGTAATGGATTTGCTGACAATTTCTTTGCTCTGTATATTTTCTGTTGGGTTTTAATGAATATTTCGGTCTGGGATTACGTAATTGCAGTTAACGGTAATGGATTTGGTGACAACTTCTTCTGCTCCGTATATTTTCTGTTGTGTTTTTTAATGAACATTGCGATCTGGGATTACGTTATTGCAGTTAACGGTAATGGATTTGGTGACAACTTCTTCTGCTCCGTATATTTTCTGTTGTGTTTTTTAATGAATATTGCGATCTGGGATTAGGTTTTTGCAGTTAACGGTAATGGATTTGGGATTTGGTGACAACTTCTTTTGCTCCGTATATTTTCTGTTGTGTTTTTTAATGAACATTGCGATCTGGGATTACGTTATTGCAGTTAACGGTAATGGATTTTGTGACAACTTCTTTTGCTCTGTATATTTTCTGTTGTTTTGTTAATAAGGATTGTGATCTGGGATTACGTAATTGCAGTTAACGGTAATGGATTTGGTGACAACTTCTTAGGCTCTTTATTTTTACTGTTGTGTTTTTTAATGAAGGTTGCGATCTGGGATTACGTTATTGCAGTTAACGGTAATGGATTTGGTGACAACTTCTTCTGCTCCGTATATTTTCTGTTGTGTTTTTCAATGAACATTGCGATCTGGGATTAGGTTATTGCAGTTAACAGTAATGGATTCGGTGACAACTTCTTTTGCTCTGTATATTTTCTGTTGTTTTGTTAATAAGGATTGTGATCTGGGATTACGTAATTGCAGTTAACGGTAATGGATTTGGTGACAACTTCTTATGCTCTTTATTTTTACTGTTGTGTTTTTCAATGAAGGTTGCGATCTGGGATTACTTAATTGCTGTTAATGGTAATGGATTTGGTGACAACTTCTTTTGCTCTGTATATTTTCTGTTGTGTTTTTTAATGAATATTACGATCTGGGATTACGTTACTGCAGTAAACAGCAATGGATTTGGTGACAACGTCTTTTGCTCTTTATATTTTCTGTTGTGTTTTTATAATGAATATTACGATCTGGGATTACGTTTTTGCAGTAAACGGTAATGGATTTGGTGACAACGTCTTTTGCTCTGTATATTTTTATTGTGTTTTTTAATGAATATTGCGATCTGGGATTACGTAATTGCAGTTAACGGTAATGGATTTGGTGACAACCTCTTTTGCACTGTATATTTTCTGTTGTGTTTTTTTAAAGAATATTTTGATCCGGGATTACGTAATTGCGGTTAATGGTAATGGATTTGCTGACAATTTCTTTGCTCTGTATTTTTTCTGTTGTTTTTTTAATGAATATTGCGATCTGGGATTACGTTGTTGCAGTTAACGGTAATGGATTTAGTGACAACTTCTTTTGCTCTGTATATTTTCTGTTGTTTTGTTAATAAGGATTGTGATCTGGGATTACGTAATTGCAGTTAACGGTAATGGATTTGGTGACAACTTCTTATGCTCTTTATTTTTACTGTTGTGTTTTTTAATGAAGGTTGCGATCTCGGATTACGTAATTGCAGTTAACGGTAATGGATTTGGTGACAACTTCTTTTGCTCTGTATATTTTCTGTTGTTTTTTTAATGAATATTACGATCTGGGATTACGTTACTGCAGTAAACGGTAATGGATTTGGTGACAACGTCTCTTGCTCTGTATATTTTCTGTTGTGTTTTTTTAATGAATATTGCGATCTGGGATTACGTTATTGCAGTTACCGGTAATGGATTTGGTGACAACTTCTTTTGCTCTGTATATTTTTTGTGTTTTTTGATGAATATTGCGATCTAGGATTACGTTATTTCAGTTAACGGTAATGGATTTGGTGACAACTTCTTTTGCTCTGTATTTTTTCTATTGTGTTTTTTAATTAATATTGCGATCTGGGATTACGTTATTGCAGTTAACGGTAATGGATTTGGTGACAACGTCTTTTGCTCTGTATATTTTCTGTTGTGTTTTTTAATGAATTTTGCGATCTGGGATTAGGTTTTCGCAGTTAACGGTAATGGATTTGGGATTTGGTGACAACTTCTTTTGCGCTGTATATTTTCTGTTGTTTTTTAATGAATATTACGATCTGGGATTGCGTTACTGCATTAAACGGTAATGGATTTGGTGACAACTTCTTTTGCTCTGTATATTTTTTGTGTTTTTTGATGAATATTGCGATCTGGGATTACGTAATTGCAGTTAACGGTAATGGATTTGGTGACAACTTCTCTTGCTCTGTATATTTTCTGTTGTGTTTTTTTAATGAATATTGCGATCTGGGATTACGTTACTGCAGTAAACGGTAATGGATTTGGTGACAACGTCTCTTGCTCTGTATATTTTCTGTTGTGTTTTTTTAATGAATATTGCGATCTGGGATTACGTTATTGCAGTTACCGGTAATGGATTTGGTGACAACTTCTTTTGCTCTGTATATTTTTTGTGTTTTTTGATGAATATTGCGATCTAGGATTACGTTATTTCAGTTAACGGTAATGGATTTGGTGACAACGTCTTATGCTCTTTATTTTTACTGTTGTGTTTTTAATAAAGGTTGCGATATGGGATTACGTTATTGCAGTTAACGGTAATGGATTTGGTGACAACTTCTTCTGCTCTGTATATTTTCTGTTGTGTTTTTTAATGAATATTGCGATCTGGGATTAGGTTTTCGCAGTTAACGGTAATGGATTTGGGATTTGGTGACAACTTCTTTTGCGCTGTATATTTTCTGTTGTTTTTTAATGAATATTACGATCTGGGATTGCGTTACTGCATTAAACGGTAATGGATTTGGTGACAACTTCTTTTGCTCTGTATATTTTTTGTGTTTTTTGATGAATATTGCGATCTGGGATTACGTAATTGCAGTTAACGGTAATGGATTTGGTGACAACTTGTCTTGCTCTGTATATTTTCTGTTGTGTTTTTTTAATGACTTTTGCGAGCTGGGATTACGTAATTGCGGTTAATTGTAATGGATTTGCTGACAATTTCTTTGCTCTGTATATTTTCTGTTGGGTTTTAATGAATATTTCGGTCTGGGATTACGTAATTGCAGTTAACGGTAATGGATTTGGTGACAACTTCTTTTGCTCTGTATATTTTCTATTGCGTTATTTAATTAATATTGAGATCTGGGATTACGTTATTGCAGTTAACGGTAATGGATTTGGTGACAACTTCTTTTGCTCTGTATATTTTCTGTTGTGTTTTTTTAATGAATATTGCGATCTGGGATTACGTTATTGCAGTTAACGGTAATGGATTTGGTGACAACTTCTTTTGCTCTGTATATTTTCTGTTGTGTTTTTTTAATGAATATTGCGATCTGGGATTACGTTATTGCAGTTAACGGTAATGGATTTGGTGACACTTTCCTTTGCTCTGTATATTTTCTGTTGTGTTTTTTAATGAATATTGCGATCTGGGATTACGTAATTGCAGTTAACGGTAATGGATTTGATGACAACTTCTTTTGCTCTGTATATTTTCTGTTGTGTTTTTTTAATGACTATTGCGAGCTGGGATTACGTAATTGCGGTTAATTGTAATGGATTTGCTGACAATTTCTTTGCTCTGTATATTTTCTGTTGGGTTTTAATGAATATTTCGGTCTGGGATTACGTAATTGCAGTTAACGGTAATGGATTTGGTGACAACTTCTTTTGCTCTGTATATTTTCTATTGTGTTATTTAATTAATATTGAGATCTGGGATTACGTTATTGCAGTTACCGGTAATGGATTTGGTGACAACTTCTTTTGCTCTGTATATTTTCTGTTGTGTTTTTTTAATGAATATTGCGATCTGGGATTACGTTATTGCAGTTAACGGTAATGGATTTGGTGACACTTTCTTTTGCTCTGTATATTTTTTGTTGTTTTTTAATGAATATTACGATCTGGGATTACGTTACTGCAGTAAACGGTAATGGATTTGGTGACAACGTCTCTTGCTCTGTATATTTTCTGTTGTGTTTTTTAATGAATATTGCGATCTGGGATTACTTTTTTGCAGTTAACGGTAATGGATTTGGTGACACTTTCTTTTGCTCTGTATATTTTCTGTTGTGTTTTTTAATGAATATTGCGACCTGGGATTAGGTTTTTGCAGTTAACGGTAATGGATTTGGGATTTGGTGACAACTTCTTTTGCGCTGTATTTTTGCTGTTGTTTTTTTAATGAATATTACGATCTGGGATTACGTTACTGCAGTAAACGGTAATGGATTTGGTGACAACTTCTTTTGCTCTGTATATTTTCTGTTGTGTTTTTTGATGAATATTGCGATCTGGGATTACGTAATTGCAGTTAACGGTAATTGATTTGGTGACAACTTCTTTTGCTCTGTATATTTTCTGTTGTGTTTTTTTAATGACTATTGCGAGCTAGGATTACGTAAATGCGGTTAATTGTAATGGATTTGCTGACAGTTTCTTTGCTCTGTATATTTTCTGTTGGTCTTTAATGAATAATTCGATCTGGGACTACGTAATGGCAGTTAACGGTAATGGATTTGGTGACAACTTCTTTTGCTCCGTATATTTTCTGTTGTGGTTTTTAATGAATATTGCGATCTGGGATTACGTTATTGCAGTTAACGGTAATGGATTTGGTGACAACTTCTTTTGCTCTGCATATTTTCTGTTGTGTTTTTTTAATGACTATTGCGAGCTAGGATTACGTAACTGCGGTTAATTGTAATGGATTTCTTGACAATTTCGTTGCTCTGTATATTTTCTGTTGGGTTTTAATGATTATTTCGATCTGGGATTACGTAATTGCAGTTAACGGTAATGGATTTGGTGACAACTTCTTTTGCTCTGTATATTTTCTATTGTGTTATTTAATTAATATTGAGATCTGGGATTACGTTATTGCAGTTAACGGTAATGGATTTGGTGACAACTTCTTTTGCTCTGTATATTTTCTGTTGTGTTTTTTTAATGAATATTACGATCTGGTATTATGTTACTGCAGTAAACGGTAATGGATTTGGTGACAACGTCTCTTGCTCTGTATATTTTCTGTTGTGTTTTTTTAATGATTATTGCGATCTGGGATTACGTAATTGCAGTTAACGGTAATGGATTTGGTGACAACTTCTTTTGCTCTGTATATTTTCTATTGTGTTATTTAATTAATATTGAGATCTGGGATTACGTAATGGCAGTTAACGGTAATGGATTTGGTGACAACTTCTTTTGCTCCGTATATTTTCTGTTGTGTTTTTTAATGAATATTGCGATCTGGGATTACGTTATTGCAGTTAACGGTAATGGATTTGGTGACAATTTCCTTTGCTCTGTATATTTTCTGTTGTGTTTTTTTAATGACTATTGCGAGCTGTGATTACGTAACTGCGGTTAATTGTAATGGATTTGCTGACAATTTCTTTGCTCTGTATATTTTCTGTTGGGTTTTAATGAATATTTCGATCGGAGATTACGTAATTGCAGTTAACGGTAATGGATTTGGTGACAACTTCATTTGCTCTGTATATTTTCTATTGTGTTATTTAATTAATATTGAGATCTGGGATTACGTTATTGCAGTTAACGGTAATGGATTTGGTGACAACGTCTCTTGCTCTGTATATTTTCTGTTGTGTTTTTTAAATGAATATTTCGATCTGGGATTAGGTTTTTGCAGTTAACGTAATGGATTTGGGATTTGGGGACAACTTCTTTTACGCTGTATATTTTCTGTTGTTTTTTTTAATGAATATTACGATCTGGGATTACGTAATTGCAGTTAACGGTAATGGATTTGGTGACAACTTCTTTTGCTCGGTATATTTTCTGTTGTGTTTTTTTAATGACTATTGCGAGCTGGGATTACGTAATTTCGGTTAATTTTTATGGATTTGCTGACAATTTCTTTGCTCTTTATATTTTCTGTTGGGTTTTAATGAATATTTCGATCCGGGATTACGTAATTGCAGTTAACGGTATTGGATTGGGTGACAACTTCTTTTGCCCCGTATATTTTCTGTTGTGTTTTTTAATGAATATTGCGATCTGGGATTACGTAATTGCAGTTAACGGTAATGGATTTGGTGACAACTTCTTTTGCTCTGTATATTTTCTGTTGTGTTTTTTTAATGACTATTGCGAGCTGGGATTACGTAATTGCGGTTAATTGTAATGGATTTGTTGACAATTTCTTTGCTCTGTATATTTTCTGTTGGGTTTTAATGAATAATTCGATCCGGGATTACGTAATTGCAGTTAACGCTAATGGATTTGGTGACAACTTCTTTTGCTCCGTATATTTTCTGTTGTGTTTTCTAATGAATATTGCGATTTGGGATTACGTTATTGCAGTTAACAGTAATGGATTTGGTGACAACTTCCTTTGCTCTGTATACTAACTGTTGTGTTTTTTAATGAATATTGTGATCTGGGATTACGTAATTGCAGTTAACGGTAATGGATTTGGTGACAACTTCTTTTGCTCTGCATATTAACTGTTGTGTTTTTTAATGAATATTGTGATCTAGGATTACGTAATTGCAGTTGACGGTAATGGATTTGGTGACAACCTTTTTTTGCTCTGTATATTTTCTATTGTGTTTTTTAATTAATATTGCCACTCGTGGTTACGTTATTGCAGTTAACGGTAGTGCATTTGTTGACAATTTCTTTTGTTCTGTATATTTTCTGTTGTGTTTTTTAATTAATTTTGCTATCTGGGATTGCGTTATTGCAGTTAAAGGTAAGTGATTTGGTGACAAGTTCTTTTGCTCTGTATATTTTCTGTTTTGTTTTTTAATGAATATTGCGATCTGGGATTACGTTATTGCGGTTAATTGTAATGGATTTCTTGACAATTTCTTTGCTCTGTATATTTTCTGTTGGGTTTTTTAATGAATATTGCGATCTGGGATTACGTTATTGCAGTTAACGGTAATGGATTTGGTGACAAGTTCTTTTGCTCTGTATATTTTCTGTTTTGTTTTTTAATGAATATTGCGATCTGGGATTACGTTATTGCGGTTAATTGTGATGGATTTCTTGACAATTTCTTTGCTCTGTATATTTTCTGTTGGGTTTTTTAATGAATATTTCGATCCGGGATTACGTAATTGCAGTTAACGGTAATGGATTTGGTGACAACATCTTTTGCTCCGTATATTTTCTATTGTGTCTTTTAATGAATATTGCGATCTGGGATTACGTTATTGCAGTTAACGGTAATGTATTTGGTGACAACTTCTTTTGCTCTGTATATTTTCTGTTTTTTTAATAAGGATTGTGATCTGGGATTACGTAATTGCAGTTAACGGTAATGGATTTGGTGACAACTTCTTTTGCTCTGTATATTAACTGTTGTGTTTTTTAATGAATATTGTGATCTAGGATTACGTAATTGCAGTTGACGGTAATGGATTTGGTGACAACTTTTTTTGCTCTGTATATTTTCTATTGTGTTTTTTAATTAATATTGCCACTCGTGGTTACGTTATTGCAGTTAACGGTAATGCATTTGGTGACAACTTTTTTTGCTCTGTATATTTTCTGTTGTGTTTTTTTAATGAATATTACGATCTGGGATTACGTTACTGCAGTAAACGGTAATGGATTTGGTGACAACGTCTCTTGCTCTGTATATTTTCTGTTGTGTTTTTTAATGAATATTGCGATCTGGGATTACGTAATTGCAGTTAACGGTAATGGATTTGGTGACAACTTCTTTTGCTCTGCATATTTTCTATTGTGTTATTTAATTAATATTGAGATCTGGGATTACGTTATTGCAGTTAACGGTAATGGATTTGGTGACAACTTTTTTTGCTCTGTATATTTTCTTTTGTGTTTTTTAATTAATATTGCCACTCGTGGTTACGTTATTGCAGTTAACGGTAATGCATTTGGTGACAACTTCTTTTGCTCTGTATATTTTCTGTTGTGTTGTTTTAATGAATATTACGATCTGGGATTACGTTACTGCAGTAAACGGTAATGGATTTGGTGACAACTTCTTTTGCTCTGCATATTTTCTATTGTGTTATTTAATTAATATTGAGATCTGGGATTACGTTATTGCAGTTAACGGTAATGGATTTGGTGACAACGTCTCTTGCTCTGTATATTTTCTGTTGTGTTTTTTTAATGAATATTGCGATCTGGGATTACGTAACTGCAGTTAACGGTAATGGATTTGGTGACAACTTCTTTTGCTCTGCATATTTTCTATTGTGTTATTTAATTAATATTGAGATCTGGGATTACGTTATTGCAGTTAACGGTAACGGATTTGGTGACAACGTCTCTTGCTCTGTATATTTTCTTTTGTGTTTTTTAAATGAATATTTCGATCTGGGATTAGGTTTTTGCAGTTAACGTAATGGATTTGGGATTTGGTGAGAACTTCTTTTACGCTGTATATTTTCTGTTGTTTTTTTTAATGAATATTACGATCTGGGACTACGTAATTGCAGTTAACGGTAATGGATTTGGTGACAGCTTCTTTTGCTCGGTGTATTTTCTGTTGTGTTTTTTAATGACTATTGCGAGCTGGTATTACGTAATTGCGGTTAATTGTAATGGATTTGCTGACAATTTCTTTGCTCTGTATATTTTCTGTTGGGTTTTAATGAATATTTTTATCCGGGATTACGTAATTGCAGTTAACGGTAATGGATTTGGTGACAACTTCTTTTGCTCCGTATATTTTCTGTTGTGTTTTTTAATGAATATTGCGATCTGGGATTACGTTATAGCAGTTAACGGTAATGGATTTGGTGACAACTTCTTTTGCTCTGTATATTTTCTGTTTTTTTAATAAGGATTGTGATCTGGGATTACGTAATTGCAGTTAACGGTAATGGATTTGGTGACAACTTCTTTTGCTCCGTATATTTTTTGTTTTGTTTTTTAATGAATATTGCGATCTGGGATTACGTAATTGCAGTTAACGGTAATGGATTTGGTGACAACTTCTTTTGCTCTGTATATTTTCTGTTGTGTTTTTTAAGGACTATTGCGAGCTGGGATTACGTAATTGCGGTTATTTTTAATGGATTTGTTGACAATTTCTTTGCTCTGTATATTTTCTGTTGGGTTTTAATGAATATTTTGATCCGGGATTACGTAATTGCAGTTAACGGTAATGGATTTGGTGACAACTTCTTTTGCTCCGTATATTTTCTGTTGTGTTTTTTAATGAATATTGCGATCTGGGATTACGTTATAGCAGTTAACGGTAATGGATTTGGGGACAACTTCTTTTGCTCTGTATATTTTCTGTTTTTTTAATAAGGATTGTGTTCTGGGATTACGTAATTGCAGTTAACGGTAATGGATTTGGTGACAACTTCTTTTGCTCTGTATATTAACTGTTGTGTTTTTTAATGAATATTGTGATCTAGGATTACGTAATTGCAGTTGACGGTAATGGATTTGGTGACAACTTTTTTTGCTCTGTATATTTTCTATTGTGTTTTTTAATTAATATTGCCACTCGTTGTTACGTTATTGCAGTTAACGGTAATGGATTTGGTGACAATCTCTTTTGTTCTGTATATTTTCTGTTGTGTTTTTTAATTAATTTTGCGATCTGGGATTGCGTTATTGCAGTTAACTGTAAATGATTTGGTGACAAGTTCTTTTGCTCTGTATATTTTCTGTTTTGTTTTTTTTTAATGAATATTGCGATCTGGGATTACGTTATTGCGGTTAATTGTAATGGATTTGTTGACAATTTCTTTGCTCTGTATATTTTCTGTTTTTTAATAAGGATTGTGATCTGGGATTACGTAATTGCAGTTAACGGTAATGGATTTGGTGACAACTTCTTTTGCTCTGTATATTAACTGTTGTGTTTTTTAATGAATATTGTGATCTAGGATTACGTAATTGCAGTTGACGGTAATGGATTTGGTGACAACCTTTTTTTGCTCTGTATATTTTCTATTGTGTTTTTTAATTAATATTGCCACTCGTGGTTACGTTATTGCAGTTAACGGTAATGGATTTGGTGACAATTTCTTTTGTTCTGTATATTTTCTGTTGTGTTTTTTAATTAATTTTGCGATCTGGGATTGCGTTATTGCAGTTAACGGTAAGTGATTTGGTGACAAGTTCTTTTGCTCTGTATATTTTCTGTTTTGTTTTTTTTAATGAATATTGCGATCTGGGATTACGTTATTGCGGTTAATTGTAATGGATTTGTTGACAATTTCTTTGCTCTGTATATTTTCTGTTGGGTTTTAATGAATATTTCGATCCGGGATTACGTAATTGCAGTTAACGGTAATGGATTTGGTGACAACTTCTTTTGCTCCGTATATTTTCTGTTGTGTTTTTTAATGAATATTGCAATCTGGGATTACGTTATTGCAGTTAACGGTAATGGATTTGGTGACAACTTCTTTTGCTCTGTATATTTTCTTTTTTTAATAAGGATTGTGATCTGGGATTACGTAATTGCAGTTAACGGTAATGGATTTGGTGACAACTTCTTTTGCTCTGTATATTAACTGTTGTGTTTTTTAATGAATATTGTGATCTTGGATTACGTAATTGCAGTTGACGGTAATGGATTTAGTGACAACTTTTTTTGCTCTGTATATTTTCTATTGTGTTTTTTAATTAATATTGCCACTCGTGGTTACGTTATTGCAGTTAACGGTAATGCATTTGGTGACAATTTCTTTTGTTCTGTATATTTTCTGTTGTGTTTTTTTAATGAATATTGCGATCTGGGATTACGTTATTGCAGTTAACGTTAAGTGATTTGGTGACAAGTTCTTTTGCTCTGTATATTTTCTGTTTTGTTTTTTTAATGAATATTGCGATCTGGGATTACGTTATTGCAGTTAACGGTAATGGATGTCGTGACAACTTCTTTTGCTCTGTATATTTTCTGCTGTGTTTTTATAATGAATATTTTGATCTGGGATTACGTAATTGCAGTTAACGGTTATGGATTTTGTGACAACTTTTTTCTCTGTATATTTTCTGTTGTTTTTTTAATGAATATCGGTGTTTTTCTCTTTCTTTTTTGATGTTTTGTTATGTTGTCTATTTCTATCATAATTTTTATCATAATTTGTTTTTTATATCATTAATTGCTGTACGTTAATAAACTGTTACGTTTCATAAAAGTTTAAGTTTTATCAATTGCTCAGAAAATTTAACATTAAAAAAAATTGAATAGTAAATTCTTCAGTTTCCTGTTATTTGCACCTTGCTGTTTCATTGCTTTTATTGTTGGTGTCACTGACATGACTTCTTTTGTCGAAAACGAACGGAAGTGACTCTCGACAAGAGCCTCACAACACAAAATACAATCATGCAAAACACTCGCAATCAAAGGAAACTAATTTATTTAATCTAAATCAACATAACAAACAACATTTTTTAATAGCACTTTCGAACGATAACCCCCACCCAAATTAAGATGTTTTGATAACATATTTTGTCGCCCAAACACATCAGGCAACGAATTCAACCCCTGAAAAAGCTAAGTATTGCTCTAAAAAATTGATTGAAATGGGAAACAATTGATCTGCACCATGAGTTTTTTTTTGATGTTTCAGTATCCAAAGATCTAGAAATTTTACAAAAACAGTCCAAATGTAACAGCAAGAGGGTTCGCAAAACATCACAACAGACTGAAAGCAGATTCAAAAGACCAAAAGACAGTCTTTAAAAATTTATCTTATTATTTACCCGCGCATTGTTTTTGGTTTTTGGGGTTTTACCCGCCCCAAATCCCCCCAGGTTGGTTGCCTTCCCAACCCCCCGCGCTTTCTTTGCTTTCAGTTTTTGGGGGTTTTACCCACCCCAAACCCCACAGGTTGGTTGCCTTCCCAACCCCACGCTCTTTCTTTGCTTCCCAGTTTTGGGGTTTTATCCGCCCCAAACTCCCCGGTCTCTTCTTCCATACCACTCACGCTATCTTTGCTTTTCGTCTACTACCCAGCTTGATTACTATCTCAACTTTTCTGCATTTCACTTATAGGTGTGGACCTATTGGTAAAAACTCTTACAGGCAGATTGCAAGTATCCAGCAACAGAGTTACCGGTAATTAGAACTTAGGTATAAGTAGGTACAAGTTGCAGCAGTTAGGTAGCAGGTATTAGTTAGGTAAAATTCGGGAGCTTCTAGGTAAGTAAGTTTGGTATAAGTTTGCAGGTAGGTATAAGAGGGTAAAAATTGCAGCAGGTAGGTAGCAGGTATTAGGTAGGTAAAATTTGGGAGCTTTTAGGTAGGTAAGTTTGGTATAAGTTTGCAGGTAGGTATAAGTAGGTAAAAATTGCAGCAGGTAGGTAGCAGGTATTAGGTAGGTAAAATTAGGGAGCTTCTAGGTAGGTAAGTTTGGTATAAGTTTGCAGGTAGGTAGCAAGTGTTAGTTAGTTGGATTATCAACAATCCTTAATTAGACTTAATTTGTATAAGTTTCAGCAGTTAGGTAGCAGGTAACAGGTAGGCATTTAACAGGTAGGTAACTGGTATATGTAGAAAGACCCAGATAGCTCTGGTAAGTAGCCCTTTGAAAACCTTTTTTTACAAGATAATTGTCAAGCAGTAAGTAATTTGAAGTTAAAATTGTTTTTGCTTATCTAGTGGGAGTTGCATAAACCAAAAACCAAAAACTTTTCTCCAGCAAAGTAAAGAAAACAGTCTACGTTTTAGTCATGGTAGACACTCGGTCAACAGCTAACTCCGAGAGCGACCAGAGAGAAACAACTATCTTGGGAAATCTTCATCAATGTTCCAGTGCTCCAACAGAGAGCCTCTCTGAAGAAAAGCCAGATACACTTCAAGAACAGGAGATGCTCGAATCTTCCAAAATGATGATAACAGACGATATACATTATCACCTTGACTACCTAAACTCCTCGATTGACGAATCAGAAGATGTTGACATACTACAGGAAACAGTTGAAGAGATAAAACAGAAGCAGCGAAAACTTGAAACCGTAGTGTCTCAATTAATAATCCTCATTGATCCATCAGAACAGAGCAATTGTTCTCGCGAACATAGTCGTCTTAAGATAGAAGTTAAAAAGTGTATCGATAATTTCAAAAAATACGTCAAAGGGAAGTCACAGATAAATACTGGAGAGGACTTCAGTCTCAGTGTTGGTGCCATCAAAAGACCGAATTGTCCGCCGGACAGCTCTAATTTCCAATTTTCTAACCCAGTTCAACCTGGTCTTGATATCAGCAATCAGGAGCAATATGCAGTTAGTTCATCAGCGCCCGCTGTGAACAACAATGTTAGTTTTTCTGCACCCAGCAGCTTACTATTTGATGCTAACGCCGCTCCATCGTCAATGCTTAACGTACATTCCTTAAATTGGCCCACTCAGAGTATTTTTCCTGAAACAAATCGTAACGCATCAAGCAATAACTTCGATCATCGAGGACTTCTAAACGCGGAAAGTTCAAACCAATGTTCAACCAGCTCAATGTCAGTGTGCTTCCAAAAATCTGTCCCGAAACTGCACGCAGAAACGTTCAACGGCGATCCAATGAAGTGGATAAAATGGTATAGCATTTTCAAAGCAACTATCGACCAGTCACCCATGTCTTCAGCTGAAAAAATGATCCATTTGCAATCACTGCTCACAGGTGAAGCTAAAGCACTAGTTGATGGCTACGGTTGCAATGGTGATTTATACGCAGCAGCTCTATCAAGACTGCAAGAACATTTTGGCAATTCAAAGAGGATTGTCAATGCTTTTCTTGACAAATTGTCAAATTTTAGAAACCCAAACTTATCAAATCCGGAAAGTTATACACAATACTCCTCATTTCTTCTAACGCTCGTCGACACCTTTCAACAACTCGGTTTTATTCATGATCTTCACTCTACAATCAAAATGAACATAGCTTTAGCAAAATTACCAAATCCAGTCAGACTCGAATGGAACCGTTACCTCCAAGAAAAAACCATGACACAGCCATCTTTAAACGCGCTTGCTGAGTGGCTCCTAAACTATGCGAAAGCATGCCGAGATTTACCGACAAACTCAAATTTCCCATCTTCTCAAAACATTGGTGTTCATAAAATGGCTTGGAAAACGTCGCACTCTACTAGAATTAATGAAAATCCGAACCCAAAGCATCAATTTCTGAGTAACAGGGAACAAGGGCAAAATCAGTCTAAGACGAAACAAAGCGTTAGTTGTCCGAACAATGACAATTGCCAATACCTCTACAAATGCATACATTTCCAAGCACTGAGTCCCCTGAAACGGAAAGATCATGTAATGAAACAAAAGCTTTGTTTCAATTGTTTTGGACATCATCATGTAGATCAATGCAATTCAAAAAATGTCTGCCGCTCAAAAGGCTGCGGCAAAAGACATAACACACTTCTGCACGATAGTTTTATGAACAAAAGCAACTCAAACGTTAAACCAGTGCAATTTGTTGGCACAGGCCAGGTAGCTTTTGTGGCAGTTCAACTGATAAATGGAAACCAGTCTGTGAAAACATACGCATACCTAGACAACGGTAGCTGCCAAAGTCTACTTCTGAAAACAACAGCAAAAGAACTTGGTCTTAACCTCGAAAAGACAGGTAAAATGCCTATGAGCGGTTATCATACGACTAAGGAAGTTGATTGCTCTAAAGTTTGCTTTGACATAAAGCCAATAGATAGCTCTATCGAGCCTGTCAGACTTAATGATGTTATGGCAGTACCGGATTTGAACATGTCTGCTGTGAATGTAGCTCAACTAAACGCTTTGTGCAAAAATTATGATCATCTCAGTCATATAAATTTTCCTGAACTTGAACGGAACAATGTCTCAATTATCATAGGCATTGACAACTTAGACTTGATTCACTATAAACAAATTATAAAAGGTCCAAAAAATGCCCCATGGGGAGTTGAAACTCCATTAGGCTGGACGTGCGCCGGTAAAACGAATTTAGTTCTCAATGAGTCTACACAAGTACAGTATACTCAGGTGCAAAACTGCCCTAATATGGACGACTCTCTTTTCAAATTAGTCCAAGATTGGATGAAAGTGGAAAATTTAGGCATTGCATCGCCCCGAAAAGCTTTGTCGGAAAACGATAAAAGAGCGATTGAAATTTTAGAGTCCACGACCAAAATTGTTGACGGTCATTATCAAATAGGTCTCCTCTGGAAGCAAGGTGCATTTCTTCCGAACAACGGATGGTTAGCATTAAAACAACTTGACCAATTAGATCAAAAGCTTTCAAAGAATCCGATACTAAAGGAAAAGTACCAGGCTACTCTGGACGCAGACTTGGAAAAAGGATACGTTGTCAAAGTGCATGATTCCGAATCTCTAACAGATAATGTCTCCTTTTTGCCTCATCACCCAGTGACCAATGAAAATAAACCTGGTAAGGTTCGTAGAGTTGCAAATGCCTCCAGCATTTTCCAGGGTCAGTCCCTCAACTCTAATTTACTGAAAGGGCCAGATCTGCTCAGCAATTTAACTGGTGTCATTATGAGGTTTCGTGAGAATCGAATTGCGCTGTGCGCAGACATAGAACAAATGTTCATGCAGGTGAAAGTTGACCCTAAAGACCGGCCCTACTTACGCTTCCTCTGGAAGAACAATGGACGCATAGAAACCTATGAATACACCAGTCATATATTTGGTGCAACGGATTCACCCTGCATAGCGTCCTACGCGCTCAGAAGATCTGCTCAGGACAATGCAAAAACCTATCCAAGTGTTCAAAAGGTCATAGAGCGGAACATTTACATGGATGATTTGTATGTTGCCGTATCGAGTCCAAATGAAGCTTCAAACATTGTCCATGAGACTCGCAAGGTCCTTGCTACTGGTGGCTTCAATCTGACAAAGTGGAATTCAAATAGTCAACAAGTTCTTGACCTGCTGAATCCGGATATTCGACTTAACCCAGAAACATCCGCACCACAAAGTCAAAAGGTTCTTGGTTTGCCCTGGTTTCCAGAAGCCGATACATTTGTTATAGAGCAAAAATTGTTCCATAAGATCAAACTTGATGAAAAAACGAGTCAGCGTAAACTACTTCGTTTTGTTGCTTCCATCTTTGATCCCTTAGGAATTATCGCCCCCTTTACAATAAGATTCCGAAAAATTCTCCAAGCAGCATGGAACCACGGTCCAAAATGGGACAAGCCATTACAACTTGATGAGAATTCTGATTTCGAGAATCTGAAAAAAGAACTTTCGTTTTTCAAGGATGTACATCTTCCTCGCAAACTGTTAAACGAGATACCGATTTCATCGATTGAACTACACACGTTCACAGATGCATCCGAGTTAGCATTATCAGCAGTCAGTTATCTACGAATTGAACACATTGACGAATCCGTCTCAGTCGCATTTGTGATCGGTAAAGCAAGAGTTGCGCCAATAAAACGGATGACGATTCCTAATTTGGAACTACAGGTTGCGGTATATGGTGCTCAACTAGCGCAATTTGTCAGAGATGAGATGGATATTGAAATCCATAAACAAGTTTTTTGGTCTGATAGCACGACCGTTTTGTATTGGCTACGGACTCCTGAGATTCGCCATCGGATCTTCATTGCTAACAGACTAGCCAAAATTTTAGACGTTTCCTCCGCCCAAGATTGGTTCTACATTTCGTCTACCACAAATCCCGCTGACGATGGTTCCCGAGGCTACAACGTTCACCAAATGAATGTCAACTCACGTTGGCTATTAGGTCCATCCTTCTTGTGTCAAAATAAAAACACGTGGCCGAAACAAGATTTACTCTCTGCTCAACATGTTAAAATTATAATGGCAGATCCAAGAAAAGAACTGAAATGCCAAATTGACATATCGCGATTCAGCAACTGGAATCGTTTACTTAGAGTTGCAGCGCTTTGCTTTTTGTTTGCAGATAAATGCCGGAAAAAGGAATCCAAGTTGTTACTAGCACATTATACAAAAGCTTACAATTACTTGATAAAAAGTGCCCAAAATCAAGATTTTAAATTGGAAATTTCGAACTTAAGAAAAGGTATTGCAGTATCATCTACCAGTAGAATTGTCTCTTTATCACCATACGTCGATCATAACCAGCACTTGCGTGCTCGAGGACGATTGTCTAAAGCATTGAGACTAGAAACTGCGCGCTTCCCGTTGATCCTAGATGGAAATAATCAGAGTGTTAGACTACTGATAAAACATTTTCACCAAACAAACATGCATTGTGGCACAGAACAAACTAGAAGTTTATTAATGGAACTCTATTGGATTCTTAGGTGCAGGGCGGTAGTCAAACAAACCGTTAGACAATGTATTCCATGCAGACGTATGATCCAAGAAGTAGCTGTCCCCCAAATGGCTGACCTCCCGGAGTTCAGACTACCAAAAGAAAATCATCACGTTTTCCAAACCACAGGCTTAGACTTCGTAGGACCCTTTCCAGTTAAAGAACATGGAAGAAACAGGACTAGATACATACTCCTCTTCACGTGCTTAGTAGTACGCGCTGTCCATCTAGAAGTTGCCGTCGACTTGACAACAGATTCAACAATCAATTGCATCCGTCGCTTTATAAGCCGTAGAGGAAAACCAAAAAAGTTCTTTTCCGATTGTGGAAAATCTTTTGTTGGATCAAATAACTCTTTGCAATCCAGTATTGCCAGCCTTAGAAATTCCCAAGACTTTGCAAGTCACTTCCATCTGATGCAGGTCGAAATTGAGTGGGTGTTTAACCCTCCTGCGGCTCCACACTTCGGTGGAAGTTGGGAACGCCTAGTGCAGATTTTCAAGTTATCTCTGTACAAAGTAATTGGGTCAAGAACCCTTTCAGATGATATTTTGTGGACACTGGTATGTGAGATTGAATCCAATATGAATTCTAGACCTCTAACTAATGTCCCGAGTGAAATTAACGATCCTCTGCCTCTCACGCCTAACCACTTTTTACTCGGAAGAGCGTCACTTAACTACCCTCCTGGTCTCTTCGAATCGCAAAAAGTCACCGTGTCCAGGTCATGGAAATCTGCTCAAGAACTAGCCTCGCACTTTTGGAATAGATTTCTTCGCGAATACATCCCTAATCAACAGACAAGGTCGAAGTGGAACAAAACTTCTGAAAACCTCAAGGTAAATGATTTGGTTTGGCTACTTGAAGACTTCACGCCACGAGGTCTCTGGCCTCTTGCAAAAGTTATAGAAATTTACCCCGGTTCAGATGGTGTAGTACGCTCCGTGAAACTGAGAACTCCACATGGTGAGAAAGTAAGACCAGTCATCAAGCTAAGCAAAGTCTTAACAAACAAATGAATTATTTTGTGTTCTCGTTCTCACGAGCAGATGTATACTTTAGTTTTCAATAGGAAAAGGTATAGAATTGTAAGTCATGTCGTCTCCAAAAGTTGATGCATTAAGTTACATTATTGCAAAGTTTCACATCAAATGTCTAATTTTTGCGATCATTAGTCAAGCATTGTTACCATATTTGCAGTCCTTTTGCGTGTCAAACTTTTTTCGGGATATTCCTTTGCTCAATTTAGTTTGCCCCCCTTTCAGTCGCCCATAACTTTGGTTCCTCCCAAACTTCCTTTTCCAATTATTATATTTGCGATCGATTATCTTATCTTGTCTTATCTTGCTGATTTTACACCGATATCATACAGTACAGCAACAGTTCGTGATCCTACAGTTGGGGCCGAGGATGTCACTGACATGACTTCTTTTGTCGAAAACGAACGGAAGTGACTCTCGACAAGAGCCTCACAACACAAAATACAATCATGCAAAACACTCGCAATCAAAGGAAACTAATTTATTTAATCTAAATCAACATAACAAACAACATTTTTTAATAGCACTTTCGAACGATAACCCCCACCCAAATTAAGATGTTTTGATAACAGTTGGATTGTCTAATTGATGCGTCAATTAGCTGGCCATAGAAGCAAAGTTAAATACGCAAGTGGTTTCTGAGTTTAGAAACTATGGAAATTCGGGAAAATTTTGGGAAAATATCCTGTTTTAATTGGTTGCATGACTTTTGCAATTTCAAGCGCTGATGGTAGTTTTATCTCCAGAAATTATACAGATTTTATATATACGTATAATAATCTGTTTGGTGAGTCTGATGTACATTTCCCCCATAATATTTTGATTTCATTGAGGGCTACTGTTACGCTATTAGTAAATCTTTGTTTTTACTTTTAATTCAGTTTCCGAGAATACGGATCTTGGAACTTGTTGATCTCTTGATCCTTTTATGCTTTTGATTTGTGATGCTTTTGTTTTTGTCCCAGCGGTCTATTAATGGTTATTATCCGACGAGAATTACAGCTGCATAGATAATTTGAATTTCAGGTTTATTGAGATGGAAAAGATAGCGTTGGTTTTTATGAGTCCAAAGTGTTTGGACATCTATGCTAATGAGAATGACTTTCTCAACCCCGAATGTGGGAAGCAGATACTTAGCAAAGTGGTCAGCTACTTCATCATGACAGTGTCACTGCTTGTCAAGGTGCCACAGGTGATCAAGGTAAGTTATGAATGGTGTCGATTGAATCAATTATTCTTTCTTACAGAACACAAGCAACATTGGGTATCTATTTGACAATAGATTATTTTTTACTTATTGAATAGATTATTGAATTTACAATGGATTATTGAAGGAATCGAGTGTGATTGCATGGGTGATTGCATGGGTTGAACTGATAACAATTATCGTTTATGAACCAAGATTTTCTAATCAGATTGTAATCAGCAAAAAAAATTACTTGATTAGGATCTGGTGGAATACTTTTAAGGTGTTTTGTAATTGCGAGAATTTCTAGAGCACATTGTATGTAAAGTATGTTATGTATCCATAATAAGTCTTCACAGATAACGGTGATAGCCACCATGGAGGACATGCACCAATTCAAAAAAGTTAGAAATAACTAATAATTCCATGACTGTAATTAAAATGATCTCAAATTGCGTGGCATCTGGTTCCGAATGCAGTCTCTAAATGTTCTCTGCTGTAGAGCTAAAGCTGTTGCTGTTTTTCGGCTTCTGGATTACATTGTTAATTGGTCAATAGCTAGATCGGAATTCATTCAATCTTTGCAAACTTTAAAAATGCCTTTTTTTAAAATGCTCACTTTTTTCAAGATTTGCTGGATGAAACAAAAGGGCGTCCTTTTTTAATGCAGGTCTACAATGCAAGAAGCGGGGATGGCTTGAACTACTTGTCTCTTCTGATTGAAACTACTGGTTTCACTGCCCACTTCACCTATTGCATGGCGCTGAACTACCCTTTCAGTATCTACGGAGACGCCATCGTCACTTTCCTACAGACAGTCCTAATCCTCTGCATGAAGATGCACTTCGAAGGGAAGAAAGTGGAATCGGTCTTCACCTTTTCCACCATCATTGCTGTAGCACTCTTTCTGAGCTCTGGGTTTCCAAGTAAGCAGAGCCTGACATACTTCAACAGGTTCGGATTTTCAATCATGATGTTTGGAGGGTTGTCCCAAATATACACCAACTTCAAGACCAAATCGACTGGGCAAATATCGCTCATGTCGATGATGATGGCGTTCACTATTTGTACGTTACGGGTGCTGACAGTGTTGCAGGAATCGAATGATAAAGGATTGGCTGTAGGAGCCGGACTGGCCTGTGTCATCCTTGGCACTATCATTCTGCAGATTAAGTTGTATGAGAAGCCCAAGGTGGAAAAGAAGGAGTAATAGTAGTTATATCTTAAATGCTGTTTCCTCACGTCTTTTCTCCACCCCTCATGAGTGGAATAACTAATTTACAATAGTAAATATTAGATTATGGGTATTAAGATTCTCATTTATTTTCACATATTAAATTAAAGAGCGTGGTATCTTGAGACAAGCTACAGGTTGAGAAAAGCTGTATTTTAGTGTAAAAGCACGAATTAGTTATTTGAGTCTGGGAAGAAGAAAGCTTTGATGGGTGAAAGGTGTGAAATTGGACTGTGAAATAAGCTTATATTCGACTGAGATCTTCTTGTTTGTTTTCCATTATTTTCAGGTGCTCAGATCTTTTCTAATTGATGTTTGATTCATCAATGTGGAGATTGAAATTTCGAAATTGCATGTCTTTGCTGCTAATTAGAGCGTAGACTCTGCTACATTCAGGGAATGAAAATATTTGCTATTCAGAGAATAATAATCTATTGCTATCGACTGTATTATGGTGCTTCAATTCTCTTGTCTTCCATTTTATATCAGATCAAATCAGTAACTTGATTTATAACTTTTAGCTAATATTTGGTTTTGATACGAAGAATAAGAATATAATAGTGTACAGTGAACCAGTTTTCGATTGAAGTATGATTAGGTGTTCCGAATAGTTGTAAGAAGTTTTTGTTGACAATCAGCAGTTTCATTGTACGTACACTTTTTGAGACTAGTGCAGGCGAGGCAAGACAGTTCCAAGGTCTTTGAGAACTGCCTCTGAAACAATTTCCAAGTTGACGCATAAATTTAACAGGAAAATAGATACCGAACAAATTGGTAGCGAAGAACGTATGAACCGCAGAATCTATGCCAAAGCTTAGATATTTTAGAAAAATGGGTAGAGGTACGCTTGAAAATAGATTTCAAATTCACTATCGTGATAGCATTTGATGAAAAGCAATGACTTGAAAAATATTTGCTATGCTCTGGGGCAATCGAAATAAAAAAGCACGGGGCAATTTTTTTTATGGTAGTAATAACTGGATTTGAGTTATGGACCACCGGTGTCGTGCCCAGCGGAAATGTGAATTACGGGGAATGTCACATGCGGTGGACGTGCTGCAACATGCGGTGGACGTGCTGCAACGAGAATTTCTGAGTCCTCAATAAACGCTGCCACACTGCTTTATGTAGATCGACGGAATCTGCTTAAAATTCAGTCAGTTGAAGCTCTAATAGAATGGAAATCTACTCATCGAAAGCAGGTAGACTCCCATTTGCTTGTTAACAGATATTAACTGAGGATGCTAACAAATGTCTGAAATTGGTCGAATAAGTTGTTTGATTGTTATCTACTAAGCAAAAAATCTGCGAAAAACCACGGATTCAATCTTTTGCTGTTTGCTGCACGTTCGTGGTAACAAACTCTTTCCTCCCTTTGACGCTTTTGGAAGACATCAATCAAGCTTACAGCTTTTGCTAGACTGATATAGAAATTGAAAAATATTTGAACGAAAAATATAATAGCACTTCTTGCTACCACGGCAGTACCCTTCAGCTGGCTTTATATAACTATAATAAATAAATTGAAATTTAACTTAGTAGAAATCAGAACGTTTTTCACCGTTACCTTGCACTTAGAAAACTTAGCCAAAGTCGTACAATATCAATAATAAACTCTAGCAATCCTAGAACGAAAGACAATCGATCGGCCTACGAGGCCTAGCTGAGAAATGCCACATGAAGACAGAGATAAGGAACGTTTTACAAAACCGTTTGGGAAACAACATGTCAAACCTCAATTTTAATTTACCAAAAAAAATAAAAATTGACTAAAGTACCAGAAAAAATTTTTAAATGCGACTAAATATCAATAGCCGTATCGCAAGGGTAGAGACTACATGGCCATTACCCGTGATGCTTCAAGTAAAACTTACCTTCAACAACTCACAGCAAATTAAATCTGCGTATTCAGAAATTCAGCCCCTTTAGAACTAGCATTTTTCACATGGAGCTCAACCAGTTTCTGCAATACTCTACCGCATCACCTCGGCCCAGTAAGTTCCTTCAATTATCCAAACAAACTACTCACTGCCTCTAAAACGTTCTACCGATTGAATGAAGTTCAGTTGACCCCATGAGCCTCCAATAGAAAAACTAGAGCTGTCAAAAATGGCAAAAACCAACCCTTACGTACACCTGCAATTTTTCTTGACTGCAAGTCGCAAAACTGCTAGCAATTTGACTGCTGACTGCAAGAAAGCATAGTATTATCAAAAATACTTGATACGCATCATCATTGAGGTCAATATCTACATCTACATCTTGATTGCAACCCACTAAATTTCTAGTTAGTGTTCCCGGAAGCAACCAGAAAAGACTAAGGCAATTCACTGCAAGCACTGCGAAACCGTTGAGCTTGACCTGCAATCCCAAAAATTTGACCCAATAGAGAAACAACTGGATGGCGTTCTCACTGATCTCTAACGTCATGCTAACCTTGCAATAAGTTAATGATGTTGCTGGAATGAATTGACGCTTCGGGCAATCCAGAAATTGTTCAAGCTCTGGAAAACATCATGACGACAAACTTCGGAGACAGCAGAAACAGTACAAACAGCTACTGGAGAGAGAGGCTCCTAAGCGCACAAAATAGGACAAACCAGTTTAATTTTGAGAAGCAACAAAACTAGAAACCCTACCTTTCCAAAGAGAACGAGGAAGAAAAAGATACAGAGGACAAAAAAGAAGAATATATCCCAGGAACAGAACATTCCATAACTGGACAACCAAGACTATTCCTGATAATGAAGAACGATCCCCCGAACCGTACCGAACATTCTGCCGATTATGTCCAAGGAAACATCACACTGTCGGGGACTGCTCCGAACGGCTACCGTCACACCGTAATGGAAACATATCTTTCAACCAGCAGCCAAAAACTAACCACCCTGCATGTTTTTCTACACAACCTGCCAAGTTGCAAAACTATAGGGATAACGTTTAATTCATACCATCACAATTCGAAACAACTATTGTGAAACCTATCGCCAACACTGCCGCTTTCGGTTGTGCAGTGTCAGCAAAACAGTTTGAGCATATAGGAAAAATATCTAGAGCGCTGCATATCGAAGCAAACGAAAAATCCACACCTCATATTAGCGTTTCAACTACATTTTTGAACCCAGCTCCGGTATTTTTTGCCAAGCAACTTATCTTTCGAATTCGACATATTACTCTAGACGAAGAGTCCTTGTATTTGAAGACTTGTCCGCAACCCTTGTTCTCCTCTTCTTCGAAAAAATTGAAATTATGCTTGAATTCTGCGCTCGTCTGCTGCACTTCCAAGTCTTCACTTTTCCACTTAATACAGTGAAATTGGAAGGGAAAGGCATGCAAAAGCGATTAAAGGTGTGAAACAAGATGGCCCTACAAACAGCATCAGAATATTTTATTAACTTTGGACAACAACAAACAATGCAAGTGATATCAGCTGAAAACATTGAGACTAGAGCAAATAAGAATTGTCAAGCACACCAACAAACTTGAACACTTGGATTAGTTCTCACAAGTACCCTAAGCAGACTGAGCAAAAACAGAAATGTGCAGGTTGCCATCAATGCAACAGAAGTACCATTGAAAATCCGCGAAGGGTTCACTTTTCAACATTTGAAGTACTAATACTTGAACAAGCCCGATACTTAATACCACGAGCCAAAATTATTACAGGTAGAAAACCGAAGTAAGAGATTCAAGCAGATATTTCTGTCCGCTATAAAATCCGACAAAGGGTGTCTATAGCTCAGAGCAATTCAGAGAAGTCGAGCAACGCATTTACAAGTTGAGTAAGTTTTAGAAATTGGAGGCAGTAAGACCCTCTTAAACAGTAAGAAATTGGAGGCAGTAAGACCCTCTTAAAACAGCAGAGATCGTAAAAACTTCTCAAAAGTAGTTTGAATCGAATGAAGAATATACTATCAGAGTCCGCGAAGAGTTGTAGTGAATCTCTACTATTCCAGTTCAATGATATCTTCACGCGCAATTGATTTAACATCGGATACACTCTTAAATTCTCTGTAAAGTTAACCCCCGTTACTGACAGACCAGTTTAATCTAGGAACCGGAGAATCGAAAATATACAAAAAGATTATCTATTGGTAGAACTAGCATTGTTGCACGTTTAGGGAGGCCTTACATACAACAGTGCCGTTCAGTCGTTATTCATCGCTTATTTCCGCCAAACAATAATGAAGCGGAAAACAGTTTTCGTTTATCTGAGGAAAATGAACACTGTCATAGGAAGTTAATATAACGCAAATCATCCCTGTAGCCAAATAAGGACGCTGGCTCCCATCTTGCGCAAGCAAGATCTTTGAAATGAACGAAGACACGGATATTTTTCATTGAAAGTGGCAGACAATTACTCAGTCCAACTGCTGGCCTTAAAAACTGCCTCAAGAATATACGTCTTGAAGAGACTGGCGCATGGTCTAAGCAGGAGCGTGAGTCAATTATCACAAATGTTCAAAGCTCCGCCGCTTCTTCACGTTCAAAATCACCCATGAAGGACAAAAGATCAACAATAAACCAGTACAAGTGGTAGCAGTAATTGACTGCGAATACTTACTGAGCACCCAGAACATCCACTACACAACTAATCGCTAGTTTTACCTCTGGAAAATAATAATAATAATAATAATAATTTTGGTTCCTGCGTAATCGCAGTGGAACAGCATTAGGCCTACAGTAGCCTGTCCCTCAGCTGCCCTTTTTCTTATTATTCCCCACATTTCAGACTGTTCTTTTTATGAGCAGCTTTGCTCTTTTTTTGGTGACTTTGGCCACTTTTTTTGCGTCTGAAACTTTCACGTGGTACCATCATTGCAGCCAACATTGGTCAGGCTATGGTAAACCTGAAGCTGTGGTTAAGTGAGAGCTCATCCTTACACAGACAGCTTCACGGAGGCAGGGGATTGAACTCTCAATCATTGGCTTGTGAATCACACACCTTACCTCTCGGCTATCACGCCAGTCGGCCCAAAAAAAACAATTTTGAATCACAGAGGAACGATAATACTACCACACAATGCACACCCTAAACTATATCCGCCGCTTACAACAAAAAGAAGAAAAAATCATAGTTGAACAAGTCAATCGACCTCCACCAACAAAGCATCTCAACCTTTATGCAGCCATATCCCGGGACAACCAGCAATCTCACATTATGGAGCCTACCCAAAACGCTCTATGAAGCTTGGACTGGGATGACAGAACACACAGACAACTTCAAAATTTTTAGTAGGAGAAGGGATTAAGATAAAAAAACTTTTTCCTGAAGAATAAACTCTAAAGTCGGGAGATGTACATTAGGAGATAAAAGTCGAAAAGTTCCTATTGCATGAAAATAAGCAAACAACTTTAAAGGTTGTATTCTCGAAAACCAGAGGAGTTAACGGCGCTCATAATTCAGCCCAAAAATCCTGACTTGAAAAAAGAATAAATGCCAGGAGGCCCACCGGCTTTCTTTCAAAGAAATTCCACGTGCTTTTTCCAACCCGGCTACCTAAAACTAACTCAACGAAAAAAGAACTAAGTATTTCCAAGTAAAAAAAAAACTTATGAGAAACTCTGAATCTAACATCCAACGAAAGCGCTAATTAGACCTCTTGCGAGCCCGAACACGACCTGATTGACACTTTGAACAACTGATATTCTATCATAACGTCCAGATGTGGAAGACCAAAGAAACGGTTAATTTAAAGTTACCAAAGAAACGCAAGTCAGAATTTTTTTCACAAACAAGACAGCAAACAGAATAGAAATTCTGAAGTCTTACTTTGCCCGATAGGCGCCAATCAGAACACTAAGTAAGGTGGAAAATAAGTATTACATATTTTGGAAAAATTAAATGTCGAGTTTTTGTCGAACTGGAAATAATTCAAGTCGACAAACGATGTGAAAGTAACACACACGCTGTTGATGATGCATCAATTCAAGATGGCAAAAGCCAATATTAGAAAAGTTGAAACTCTTCCCGCCAAAAAAGTGGGAACTTGACTTCGTCCAAATAACACGTGTAAAACAGTAAATCTCCGATAAAAGAGACTGAACTTAACATTATCTTACTGAATTTACATTACTTGAAACGTGTTCTCTACACATAGAGTACATAGTTTTTTGGTGATTTTCTGTGCAAATTTTTTTTGCAATCCTTCTCATAAACTTATTTTCTTGCTCAGAAGCACCCCCTTTTTTCCACCCGCTCTATTGAATATAATTTGAGTTTTTGATGAAAGTTTGGTGGTAGAATTCTAATTTACACAGTTACTGGAATTCTAAAAGATTTACGTTTTGGCGGAACTCTGTCTTGTTTGTGTTCTACGACAATAGGTATTCTATGACAATGGGTATTCTATGACAATGGGTGTTCTTTGACGACATTGTTTTTAATATACCGAAAAAAAACAAAATCTGAACTGTGACATTTTTTTTGGAAAATATAGGTTTCAGTAGTTACCTAGAGAAGGCAATGACATTTGTTTTCGGTTTCAGACGTTACCGCAGATGATCGCCTTAGGTCTCAGACGTTACCTAAGAAGTCCCGTTCCCCCTTTAAGAAAACATTGATTCAAAACTCGAATTTTTCTCAGCATCAGGACAAAAGATTACTGATTGTTTTGCAACTGTTCAAAAAAAAGGGTTGATAACAGTTAAAACTCAGGCGCATCAGAACAAAAATCGGGTGTCGTTTTATCTTGTTAGAAAAAGACACGCTTGCTAACAAAAGAGCTGCAAAAAGGTTTTGATAGAAAAGTTTTACCTTTTCCGAATCAGATATTAAAGTTTGTTGGAATCTTTTTGGACTTTCCTGACAGCCTCGTCTTTTCTTTCTGTATGAATGGCTGCACTTTTATTGTAAAGAAAAGCTCTTTTCTAGATTAAAACAGCAGCAATAAATTAATTAAGCAAAACAAAAAAAAGTTTTGATGCTTTTGCTAAGTCATTGAAAAGTGAAATCTACATGAGCCAGAATATTTAAAAAACAATTGATCAAAAAGCAAGCTGATAAGCAAGATCACTTTGTACGCCTCCTGCAATTTTCCAACTCAGATAGCAAAATCTTGATCAATGCCTATGGCAACATAGCTTCTACAAAGCTCAGATTTTTCTTTTAATTTGTCCTCTGTCTCAGCAGTTACAGTTGAAGTCCCTTTTGCCCTGGTTACAGACGTTAGCAATTAGATGAAGGAAGTTTTTTCAAAGGTCACAGTAGTCACCAACTGTCACAGTAGAAAAATTGGTTTCAGACGTCACCTTAAAAGATTATGAAGATTGATGATTAAAGACTAATTTCATATGTTACCTTCACATAAAAGATTCTTCAGTTTGGTGTTCAAAACAGCAAAAAAACAGAGAAAATCTCACTACAAAAAATTTCTTTGCAAGCTACCTAATTTGTGTTCAGTAGCTCGTGTTGCCTGAACGCATCGCCTTTTTCCTAATTACGAATTAAGTGAAGTTTTTTTTTCTATTCCTTGCCTCAGACACAATTGGTTGAAGGCAAAAGAAACATCTGGAATTTAATTGCGAGCAACTAACAAAAGCAAAAGCCCTTGGTCTAATGTAACAATTAATTAGTCAACCTAAGTTTATTGGTCAAAAGTTCATAAATAAAACTAGCAAATATTTCAGTCTGTTGAGAAAAAAAACGGTCTACGTTCACACGTTCGGGAGTTTTCTGTTCTTCTCAAACGAAAAATCATAAAGCTAGATTTAGCTTCAATAGTATAGTGTAACTGTTTTTAGAGATTTGCTTTGGGTAAAATTTTCAAACCAAAAACACATTATTAGGTCTAATTGTTTAATTGGTATTGGGAATCGCAACCCCCTTACTTCATAAAAGTTGCGCCGCGAAGAAATGTTCAAGCTGTTTCTACCTATCTCTAATTGAAAAAGACAAAAAGATCAAAACAACAGGATGGCAAGGAAAAACACTCAGAGCGCTGCCAAATCGCACTGAACATTTTCAAGATGTTAAAATTGAGTTTCAAGAATCAGCTCGATCTTCTGCAAACTGCAATTTGGCAGAGAAAACGTTTTAGAACGCTGATTCTTCTAATCAACAACATCAAAGAAACAAAGGAAGAACTGAGAAAAGCCGCTGGAAAAGTTTTCCTCGAAAACCCTCATCCAAGCTCAGTTTCATCAATAACAGAAAGACAGTCCAACCTTCTCCCGAAATTGCAGATCTTCGAACATGAAGTCAATAGCCTGGATGACGATGGACAACTTAGCCAGTCGTCCACACGATTACGAGATGACATTAGCGTCAGCTCGAAGTGCAGCTCACGCCTTCTTGAATCCAACAGATCATCGTCAACACGAACCGAGAATTAAACACGGGCGGTTCAGGACAACAATATTGAAGTTAAAGCTCTACTTAAACCTCCACGAATACCTCCCAAGATTAAACCTTCCCTCTTTTTGCCAACAAACAGCAATACACAACCACTGTTATCAAAATTTCTGAGAACTAGTCAAACCCTCTGAGCAAAAAAGGCCAAAACGAACCAACAACTCGATACATCCACAAATCCGTTTGTCTTTGACACAATTCAAACTGACGGATTGAATCCCAACGCATCAGGAGACATCACATTACTTCCAACAAAAAAACCAATAGACGTTTCGTTTAAGGTTGATGTAACCTCTAACAAAAAGTTTGTTGATTTGCCAGAAATTCTACTGTCAACAGCCACAAGCACAACTTTTGACAACAAACAACATAACACCAACATTCAAAATACTAAACAAAATGCTGAAATTATTTCAGGATATAGTAAAAAAAACGTTGAGCCCAACATAACTGAACATTAGAAAATAACCGCTGAGGATAATTACCTGGAGACGTATCAATTTGGTAATGGAATTAGTATTCAGAACAAACCTTACATTTCAGCTCAACAAGTTGATCAAGTACTTTTGAAAAACCGCGAAACACAGATCGGTTTAGAAAGTTCTACTGCACAGAACCAATCGGAATCGCAAGTTCTTTCCACTACAAGAGATAATATAAGTTGCAAACAAACGATGCCAGCAGTTGTCAGACCAAAAACAAAAATTCATGAACCACGAGTTGAATCTGGGGAATTTGTCATTAATGTACAAAGTCTCAAAGAGCAAGTGTGTCAAATTCAAACTCAGAATGTACAGCAAACCGCAATGAGTACAGAAAAGAGTCACAATTTGTCAGTTTCCTCCTGGTACTAAGGCAGAAACTACGATTTCGTCACAAGTAAGGAACAGTTACCCCACAGTACCGGTGTAGTAAGGAACAGTTATCCCACAGTACCGGTGTCCCTTTTTCAAATGAATACTCAAATAATCCCTGGTACTTCGCAAAACACAATGACGTAAAACGAAAAGGGGTATAATATATATGATGCAAATGGAGAGCCGTTAAACCATCCTTTTAACATCGTGAACTCAGTCGCAACGAGGAATATTGCGCACAATACAGAAGATCAGCTAGCTGGAAGTTCACAGTCATGGCAAAATGTTCACCAGCAACAGCTCCTCGGCAACCACTTAGTTCGTCATGAGATTGCGAATAACATCGAGCCAAATCTTTTTGTACAACAATACGGGACAAAAACAATTAATGATTGTCATTCCGCATCAGTGAACCAGTTGCTAGGTCTACCAAATTCAGACAAAAAGTACACAGATCATTTACAATTGAACCACAGACCCCCTGCCACAACAATTTATAACAACAGCAACAACTACCGAAATGATTTTCCCCAATTGCCTGGTCCAGCAGTTTCAATGTTTAATGATAACAGTAACCTAAATCCTTCTCAATTTCCTCAATTGCCGCAATGTTTGCACAACCAGTTCCGGAAAACCTAGGCAAAAACTACATTGCCAACAAGGTTGTAAGTAACAAGCAAGCCATAAAACTACCACCACTGTCACTGCCGCACTTCAATGGCAACCCTCTGCGATACCATGAATGGATTAACAATTTCTTTTCTATGGTTCATAATAATACTGGTTTAACTGACACACATCGGATCACGTATCTCCAAAACTCAGTCTCTGGAAAAGCAAAACAAATCATTGAGTCGTACTCCTGTAACCCAGCGTATTATGAAACAGCTCTAAATGAACTGATGAACCATTTTGGAGACCCAAACTTGTTGTAGTGAGCGCCTTTAAAAATCAACTCGAGTCATGGCAAGCCACTGATTCAAATAATAAAAATTTGTCGCATTCTCAAATTTTCTAAAGCGCTTAGTTCAGACATTTGAATACCTTGGCTTCCAGGCAGACCTTCAAAGTTTCACATTGCTAAAAAAAGCAAAAGAAAATGTGCCTTACACTATTTTGTTGACATGGACTGAACATAGGCTCACAACAACAGCTGAACCAGCGTCACTTCGTTCCTTTCAACAATTTTTAGAACTTATGCTCAAATTTACGATACCATCAACCGTGAGCAGACCTTTACGTCATTTAGACAACAACAAAACAACATAGACAACGTCAAAGACTTTAGTGTTCCGATGGCTCACTATAAACTGTCATCACAAATAAATAACCAAAACCTATTTGGCAAAAACAATTCTAACGCTGTTTTGCAACCTGCAATTAAACCACAAATAACCACTTTTAATAGGGAGTGGTCATCCTCGGTAACTATCTCAAACAACACAAAAACTAACGGAAAACAGCAAAACAATCGACATTGCCCCCATTGCAATGATAACCATTTTTTTGGCAACTTGTCCCGACTACCAAAAGCAATCACCACAAGATCGGTATAAAATCGTTATCAAAAACATATTGTGCACGAATTGTTTGAGCAATAATCACCTAAGACAAAATTGTTCTTCACAAAAGCACTGCCAGTCCTGCAATGGCCGACATCATTCTACTCTAAACGACCCTTCAAAACAAGTGAAACGACCGCCAGCAGCATTCTCCACAGTATCTGCCCCATTTAGTCCTACACAGCATTCATCAAATGAAGTGTCATCAAGCCAAAACAAACAACAACACTGTCGCTATGGACAATCTTTTGGTAAAACGAAAGAGTCAAATACTCAGAGATTCTCCTTCAAATAATCAAAGCTTCTGCGCAAATAAAAAGCCGTCTCCTCCGAGATGCTGGCTTGAACAACTACAGCTGATGCCGGTGTCTTTTGTCAATGGCAACAAGGCCTTTGATACGTATGCACTCATAGATCATGGCTGCCAGTTCACTTTCTTGCTTGACACCATAACAAACTTTCTATCACTTCCTTGCGAAGCGCAAACATCAACTACACTCCAATACGTGAATACCCAGAACGAAATGCCACTCTCAAAGATAGCAGCGCCAGTCATTATCACTCCATATAAAGCATTGAGACAAAGCTTTGAGATATCTCGTGCATACAACACGCCAGCAATGAACGTCACACCAGCCAACATATTTGAGCTGAATCAAATGTGTGACACGTTTAATAATCTCCGCCATATCCATTTCTCTCAGGTTGCTGGTGGCAAAATTGGAGCGCTCTTAGGGGTAAACACTTTCGATTACAATCCTTTGGTCTGAAAACAAAACTCGGTTGGACATCAGCTGGGGAGTGTGAAACTTCTCTCAATCCTTCCGAATCTACATTTATACTTTATTCAACAACAACCAAACCATTTTTTTATCATGTTTCAAGACAGCAGACAGAAGAACCACATTTAAGCGAATTACTTGAGCTATTCTGGAAAGTTGAAAGTGAAGGAACCCAAGAAAACAGTTCTGTTCTTTCAGATGAAGACAATGATGCCTGAAAAGTTTACAAAGCTCAGATTTTTCTTTTAATTTGTCCTCTGTCTCAGCAGTTACAGTTGAAGTCCCTTTTGCCCTGGTTACAGACGTTACCAATTAGATGTAGGAAGTTTTTTCAAAGGTCACAGTAGTCACCAACTGTCACAGTAGAAAAATTGGTTTCAGACGTCACCTTAAAAGATTATGAAGATTGATGATTAAAGACTAATTTCATGTGTTACCTTCACATAACAGATTCTTCAGTTTGGTGTTCAAAACAGCAAAAAACAGAAAAAATCTCACTACAAAAAATTTCTTTGCAAGCTACCTAATTTGTGTTCATTAGCTCGTGTTGCCTGAACGCATCGCCTTTTTCCTAATTACGAATTAAGTGAAGTTTTTTTTTCTATTCCTTGCCTCAGACACAATTGGTTAGGGTATCATTCACTTGAAGGCAAAAGAAACATCTGGAATTTAATTGCGAGCAACTAACAAAAGCAAATGCCCTTGGTCTAATGTAACAATTAATTAGTCAACCTAAGTTTATTGGTCAAAAGTTCATATATAAAACTAGCAAATATTTCAGTCTGTTGAGAAAAAAACGGTCTACGTTCACACGTTCGGGAGTTTTCTGTTCTTCTCAAACGAAAAACCATAAAGCTAGATTTAGCTTCAATAGTATAGTGTAACTGTTTTTAACTTTGGGTAAAATTTTCAAACCAAAAACACATTATTAGGTCTAATTGTTGAATTGGTATTGGGAATCGCAACCCCCTTACTTCATAAAAGTTGCGCCGCGAAGAAATGTTCAAGCTGTATCTACCTATCTCTAATTGAAAAAGACAAAAAGATCAAAACAACAGGATGACAAAGAAAAACACTCAGAGCGCTGCCAAATCGCACTGAACATTTTCAAGATGTTAGAATTGAGTTTCAAGAATCAGCTCGATCTTCTGCAAACTGCAATTTGGCAGAGAAAACGTTTTAGAACGCTGATTCTTCTAATCAACAACATCAAAGAAACAAAGGAAGAACTGAGAAAAGCCGCTGACAAAGTTTTCCTCGAAAACCCTCATCCAAGCTCAGTTTCATCAATAACAGAAAGACAGTCCAACCTTCTCCCGAAATTGCAGATCTTCGAACATGAAGTCAATAGCCTGGATGACGATGGACAACTTAGCCAGTCGTCCACACGATTACGAGATGACATTAGCGTCAGCTCGAAGTGCAGCTCACGCCTTCTTGAATCCAACAGATCATCGTCAACACGAACCGAGAATTAAACACGGGCGGTTCAGGACAACAATATTGAAGTTAAAGCTCTACTTAAACCTCCACGAATACCTCCCAAGATTAAACCTTCCCTCTTTTTGCCAACAAACAGCAATACACAACCACTGTTATCAAAATTTCTGAGAACTAGTCAAACCCTCTGAGCAAAAAAGGCCAAAACGAACCAACAACTCGATACATCCACAAATCCGTTTGTCTTTGACACAATTCAAACTGACGGATTGAATCCCAACGCATCAGGAGACATCACATTACTTCCAACAAAGAAACCAATAGACGTTTCGTTTGAGGTTGATGTGACCTCCAACAAAAAGTTTGTTGATTTGCCAGAAATTCTACTGTCAACAGCCACAAGCACAACTTTTGACAACAAACAACTTAACACCAACATTTAAAATACTAAACAAAATGCTGAAATTATTTCAGGATATAGTAAAAAAAACGTTGAGCCCAACATAACTGAACATTAGAAAATAACCGCTGAGGATAATTACCTGGAGACGTATCAATTTGGTAATGGAATTAGTATTCAGAACAAACCTTACATTTCAGCTCAACAAGTTGATCAAGTACTTTTGAAAAACCGCAAAACACAGATCGGTTTAGAAAGTTCTACTGCACAGAACCAATCGGAATCGCAAGTTCTTTCCACTACAAGAGATAATATAAGTTGCAAACAAACGATGCCAGCAGTTGTCAGACCAAAAACAAAAATTCATGAACCGCGAGTTGAATCTGGGGAATTTGTCATTAATGTACAAAGTCTCAAAGAGCAAGTGTGTCAAATTCAAACTCAGAATGTACAGCAAACCGCAATGAGTACAGAAAAGAGTCACAATTTGTCAGTTTCCTCCTGGTACTAAGGCAGAAACTACGATTTCGTCACAAGTAAGGAACAGTTACCCCACAGTACCGGTGTAGTAAGGAACAGTTATCCCACAGTACCTGTGTCCATTTTTCAAATGAATACTCAAATAATCCCTGGTACTTCGCAAAACACAATGACGTAAAACGAAAAGGGGAATAATTTATATGATGCAAATGGAAAGCCGTTAAACCATCCTTTTAACATCGTGAACTCAGTCGCAACGAGGAATATTGCGCACAATACAGAAGATCAGCTAGCTGGAAGTTCACAGTCATGGAAAAATGTTCATCAGCAACAGCTCCTCGGCAACCACTTAGTTCGTCATGAGATTGCGAATAACATCGAGCCAGATCTTTTTGTACAACAATACGGGACAAAAACAATTAATGATTGTCATTCGGCATCGGTGAACCAGTTGCTAGGTCTACCAAATTCAGACAAAAAGTACACAGATCATTTACAATTGAACCACAGAACCCCTGTCACAACAATTTATAACAACAGCAACAACTACCGAAATGATTTTCCCCAATTGCCTGGTCCAGCAGTTTCAATGTTTAATGATAACAGTAACCCAAATCCTTCTCAATTTCCTCAATTGCCGCAATGTTTGCACAACCAGTTCCGGAAAACCTAGGCAAAAACTACATTGCCAACAAGGTTGTAAGTAACAAGCAAGCCATAAAACTACCACCACTGCCACTGCCGCACTTCAATGGCAACCCTCTGCGATACCATGAATGGATTAACAATTTCTTTTCTATGGTTCATAATAATACTGGTTAAACTGACACACATCGGATCACGTATCTCCAAAACTCAGTCTCTGGAAAAGCAAAACAAATCATTGAGTCGTACTCCTGTAACCCAGCGTATTATGAAACAGCTCTAAATGAACTGATGAACCATTTTGGAGACCCAAGTGTTGTAGTGAGCGCCTTTAAAAATCAACTCGAGTCATGGCAAGCCACTGATTCAAATAATAAAAATTTGTCGCATTCTCAAATTTTCTAAAGCGCTTAGTTCAGACATTTGAATACCTTGGCTTCCAGGCAGACCTTCAAAGTTTCACATTGCTCAAAAAAGCAAAAGAAAATGTGCCTTACACTATTTTGTTGACATGGACTGAACATAGGCTCACAACAACAGCTGAACCAGCGTCACTTTGTTCCTTTCAACAATTTTTAGAACTTATGCTCAAATTTACGATACCATCAACCGTGAGCAAACGTCATTTAGACAACAACAAAACAACATAGACAACGTCAAAGACTTTAGTGTTCCGATGGCTCACTATAAACTGTCATCACAAATAAATAACCAAAACCTATTTGGCAAAAACAATTCTAACGCTGTTTTGCGACCTGCAATTAAACCACAAATAACCACTTCTAATAGGGAGTGGTCATCCTCGGTAGCTACCTCAAACAACACAAAAACTAACGGAAAACAGCAAAACAATCGAAATTGCCCCCATTGCAATGATAACCATTTTTTTGGCAACTTGTCCCGACTACCAAAAGCAATCACCACAAGATCGGTATAAAATCGTTATCAAAAACATATTGTGCACGAATTGTTTGAGCAATAATCACCTCAGACAAAATTGTTCTTCACAAAAGCACTGCCAGTCCTGCAATGGCCGACATCATTCTACTCTACACGACCCTTCAGAACAAGTGAAACGACCGCCAGCAGCATTCTCCACAGTATCTGCTCCATTTAGTCCTACACAGCATTCATCAAATGAAGTGTCATCAAGCCAAAACAAACAACACTGTCGCTATGGACAATCTTTTGGTAAAACGAAAGAGTCAAATACTCAGATAAGTAACCTCGATTCTCCTTCAAATAATCAAAGCTTCTGCGCAAATAAAAAGCCGTCTCCTCCGAGATGCTGGCTTGAACAACTACAGCTGATGCCGGTGTCTTTTGTCAATGGCAACAAGGCCTTTGATACGTATGCACTCATAGATCATGGCTGCCAGTTCACTTTCTTGCTTGACACCATAACAAACTTTCTATCACTTCCTTGCGAAGCGCAAACATCAACTACACTCCAATACGTGAATACCCAGAACGAAATGCCACTCTCAAAGATAGCAGCGCCAGTCATTATCACTCCATTTAAAGCATTGAGACAAAGCTTTGAGATATCTCGTGCATACAACACGCCAGCAATGAACGTCACACCAGCCAACATATTTGAGCTGAATCAAATGTGTGACACGTTTTATAATCTCCGCCATATCCATTTCTCTCAGGTTGCTGGTGGCAAAATTGGAGCGCTCTTAGGGGTAAACACTTTCGATTACAATCCTTTGGTCTGAAAACAAAACTCGGTTGGACATCAGCTGGGGAGTATGAAACTTCTCTCAATCCTCCCGAATCTACATTTATACTTTATTCAACAACAACCAAACCATTTATTCATCATGTTTCAAGACAGCAGACAGAAGAACCACATTTAAGCGAATTACTTGAGCTATTCTGGAAAATTGAAAGTGAAGGAACCCAAGAAAACAGTTCTGTTCTTTCAGATGAAGACAATGATGCCTGAAAGGTTTTTCGGAAAACTATCAGACATAACTCTGAGAGATGAAATTAGTTTTCCCTGGAAAACGCCTTGCCTTTTGGAGAACAACTATTACTGTGCTCTTAATCAGCTGCGGTGCTTAGAGAAAAGACTAGGTAATAATCCAACGCTGAAAGAAAATATGATCAAACGCTTTCACCAGACTTAATCAAAAATTACATAAAAGCAGTCGGAATGACAGAACCTGAATCTGAAAAAATATGGTACTTGCCTCATCATCCTGTTCAAAATCCAAACAAACCGGGAAAAATTCTACGAGTGGCAAATGCCGCTTCAAAGTATTGAGGACAATCATTGAACAGCAACCTCCTAACAGGACCAGATCTCTTGAACAGCCTACTTGGCATACTGCTACGTTTTCGTGAGCATCCAGTTGCAATCCTTGCAGATATTGAAAGTATGTTCATGCAAGTTGCTGTCAAGCAAGAAGATCAATCAGCACTTCGCTTTCTCTGGTCGAAAAACAACTTTTTAATGCAATATCAGTTCAATCGCTTGATTTTTGGGGCAACTTGTTCGCCTTAAATGGCCATCTTTTTCCTAAATCAATGTGCTAAAGACAATGCAGAAAATTTTCCCAAAACGATAACGAAACAATTTTACATGGACGACTACGTTTGTTCGCTGCCCACTATCACTGAAGCGAAAGACACTGTAATGCAAGTCAAAGAATGCCTCAAACGAGGAGGTTTCAAGTTCTTATCCAATTGTTCTGAAGTGCTGGAACGAATTCCATGTCAAGACTTAGACGAGTCAAAAGATTTCACTCGCGTATTAGGACAAAATGGAATTTCGTTGATAAATTTTTCATAAAACCATTGGAAGAATTTCCAAAGAATGCAACAATGTATACCCAAAGAAAATTTTTCAGTCTTGTTGCGTCGATTTCCGACCCCATCGATATTGCGTCACCGGTGGCTATACGCTTTAAGGTTGTATTGCAACAATTTGGGTAAGTGAGTTTGAAATGGGACACACCGCTACCCGAGAAATTACGTAAACCACTGCAAAAAATACTAAACCGCTATTTCGATTCACCTCCCATTGAACACTCGCGAGCACCCAATTTTCTTGCAAGTTCATAGGAAATTGAACATCAATTGCACATCTTTGTTGATGCGGCTACTTGTGCTATGGAAGCAATAATTTATCTACAGAGTTATGACAATAACACCAAACAAACAGAAACCAGCTTCATAATCAGTAAATGCAAAGTAACTCCTTTAAAATCGTTGAGCGTTCCAAAACTTGAGCTTGAGGCCGCAATAATCGGGATACGACTACTCAAAACAGTTCAAGAAGAGACAACCTTCAAGATACACGATACACATTTCTGGACAGACAGTCGAGTTGTTCTTGATTGGATTGTTTCTAAGAAGAAACAGAAACTGTTTGTCGCCAAACGAATCCGAGAAATACACGAATCTTCAAAATCCAGTCAATGGCATTGTATACCAACAAATCAAAATCCTGCAGACCATGTAACAAGTGGCCTAGAACCAGAAGAATTATGTTCTAAATGGTTACAGGCTCCTGATTTCCTGAAGAAACACTACTCCGACTGGAACTCCGCACACAAAATAGTTTCTGTTCGCACATCGAGTACAGCAAAACCGAATGAACCAGTCATTGACCCAACACGTTTTCGATCTTGGACAAAACTGCTGTTAACACTCGCAACTATTTACAACCTTCTCTTCATAATTAAAAAAACGAAATAACAAAGCAGTACACTGCAGACGACATCAACCAAGCACACCGTTATTTAATTCGAATTTCACAGGAAAAAGTTTTCCATTCAGCTATTCACTCGCTAAGAAGAGGACGTGATCTAGACTCTAAATGCAAGATTCGATCCCTAAACCCGTACTTAGACAAAAACGGAATACTTAGATCACAAGGCCGACTACAATTTGCTCCTGAAGAGCTACAGTTAGCTAAATTACCAATTATTCTTCATGCCAAGGACTCAATAACACGCCTGTATCTTGAGCATGCGCATCGAATTTGTATACACCAAGGTACCGAAGCCGTCAAAGCTTTTGTTCAACAGCGATACGTCGTTATCGGCCTAAGGAAAACATTGTCAAGCATCCGATTTCGATGTTTTCTGTGCCGCCGTTTTGATGCCCAAAATATCCAGCCGTTAATGGCTCCACTACCAGTGTGCAGGCTTCCCGATACTCTCCCAATTCCCATTCGCTAATACAGGAATTGATTTTTTCGGACCTTTCTATTTCGAAGACACCAAAGACAAACTCACCGAGTACTACGGCCTCATTTTCACTTGCATGGTCACACGTGCCTCACATCTTGAGTCATGCCCTGATTTAAACACGGACACTTTTCTCAGCGCCCTCTGACGTTTTGCATCACGAAGATGTCAACCAAAACTTATTCTGAGTGACAACGGCAAAACATCGGGGCAAACGAAGAATTGAAGCGATGCGTCCGTAGTCTCGACAATCAAAGCATCGCCTCTGAACTTCTTATAAAGAACACAGTTTGGAAATTTAACCCACCATACGGACCTTATTTTGGTGGTGCGTGGGAACGGTTGATCCAAAATGCTAAACGGATCTTTTTGATCATTCTAGGGAGCAGGAGGCTTCCATCAGATGTCTTCCACACCATCATGGTTGAGACCGAAAGCATGCTGAACTCTCGAACCCTTACACGTGTGGCTGACGTACCAGACAATGAAGAACCCATCACCTCAAATCATTTTCTAGTGCAGAGACCTTACAATTCAATGCCACCAGGAGACTTTTCATCAACCATGCCAGCATCCTTCAAGTCGCGGAAAAACGTACAGCAGCTTATAAACCACGTCTGGAGACGCCTAGTTAAAGAGAACCTTCCCACTTTAACGAAGCGAAGCAAATGGTCCGAACAGACTGATTCGTTGAAAGTCAATGACCTGGTGTGGATTCTCAAAGACCTCACTCCGCGTGGGATATGGCCTCTGGGACGGATTGTGGAAACATCGTCTGCAAAAGATGGATCTGTACGCGTTGTCAAGGTAAAAACGGTTTACGGTACGTATGTCTGCCCCGTTGCCGGTCTGGCACCTGTTTTGGCTGATTAGCCGTTTTTTGCTCATTTTTTTCTCGGAACGGAAATCTAGGCAACGCGAGCTACCCTCATTCGCCCTTTCTTTGGTTTAATTTATGGGTTTCCTCTCTCCGGAGCTTGTTGATGATGGATCAATTCAAGATGGCAAAAGCCAATATTAGAAAATTTGAAACTCTGCCCGCCAAAAAAATGGGAACTTGACTTCGTCCAAATAACTCGTGTAAAACAGTAACTCTCCGATAGAAGAGACTGAACTTAACATTATCTTACTGAATTTACATTACTAGAAACGTGTTCTCTACACATAGAGTACACACGCAATTGTTGAGAATTGACGTCATGAAAGTAAAGTGGACGATTTAAAAAATAAAAGTTTATTTTGGATGGCCACCTGTCTAATAAAGAAAAAACTACCTCTTCCCGCTTTTCAAGTAGGGAAAACAGTTCACTCCCCTTTATTCCAACGCACATATTCCTTCTAACCATCTAGGTATAATTGTATACTTGCACCTTCTTCTCGAGAAGTGCGATATCCAACAACTAATCACTCCCATTACTTTTTACTTATACCCGACAAGCATAAAATTCTAATTCTTTCAAACCAAATACAATTTTGAGTGCAATAGAGATAGGCGCCATTGCAGCTCGACGACATTCCCGTGTTTTCTCAACCAATCAAAATGCTTTGTCCTAAGAAGAAACATTCAACGTGACACCAAACTTTGCCTTTAATAAAGTTAGCTGTTCTTTAGGTTGTGAATAGGAAAGCTTGATATCAAACACATTGACGTCCACATAATTAACATAGAATGGAGCTCTCGCAATAAACATAGAATATACTTACTTTTTTTGATGACATAACTGTCTATGTCAACAGCTACCAGATCACCTTTTTTTGGCCAAGAACCCTTCATCCAATCACAGCTGCGTCATCAGACATTTGAACAATAAATGACATCTACGACAATCATTCCAATCACTCTTACTGAATCGTCCCCTTCGTGGATACGCTCAAAGCAAACCATTACGGCAAACAATGGTATCGTACCAGCGAGGCGTTTCCAACAAAACCTACTTACAACACCTCTCTACTTACAACAAAATGGGAGCGATATTGAAATATTGACACCGCGTAGCCAAATAAATGTAGAATTCTATTGAGTTGTTTTTTGGACATTTTTTGGTTTGCGTTGGCTCTTTTCTTTTCTCGTCAGAACTTGGCGACTGTTTGCTTCAGACGGGATATAGGATATCTCATCAATATCATTTTGCTCTTTGTTTGCAATAGTGCCATTCTAATATTTAAAGTATCCTCGGTTTTGTTTTGTGTAGAAAGTATTATTGAGAATTTGATAGGCGGTGTCAGGGTGCCGCGGTGATCACCCTCTGTGCCAAAATACCCAAAATTTCCCAGAATTTTGATAATATTAAAATTATCAGAAAGATAAAGTACCATAGATGCACCCAAGGGCGATAATTTGGAGTTTTTGTGGTTAGAAATCATTTGTGCTAAATTTGAGTTTTCAAGAACCTTTGATAGAAAGAGCTCAAAGGTTTTATTGGAACAATGTTTCAACAGTTGATAAAAATCATTTTGCCAACCTCAGACTATTCTCCAATCTTCTTTAACTGTGCAAAAATGTGATAATGGACATGATAGTTTAATGATATTGAACATTCATTTCACTCAAATGAAAATCTGAAAAGTACTGAGGCTTTCTTCAACTCGAAAGAAATGTAAATCAGGCTTTCGTAAAGCTGGTGCTATTTACTTGATTTATAAAAAAGCTTTTTTGAAAACGTAATTTCAGTTTTTGTGCCCACCTCTCTTTGTGTGGGGAGGAACTATATGTTCAAATGGTTTTTTTTGTTCAGTCAAGCTTGACCGATTGATATATTCATCGTAGAGAATCGTGAGTGGTATGAGTAGAAAGCTCTTCAAGCGTAGAGTATGGAAAAAAAGATTTTTCAAATTTCTATGAGTTATGGAGGTTTTAAATTATTGTGAAGCATTTGGCATTTGGATGTGATTTTCTTCACTTTTAGCGTCAATTTTGTATAATTTTAGATTTTTGAGTTAAATTGTTTTTTAAATAAAATGTTGAACAATTTTGTGTTAATAAAGCCGAGCAATTTGAACAAGATTAAATACGTACATCCAGAAGTAATCAATAAACGGTTATCGTAATCATCCATTAACTATAATTTGTTATGACCGACTTTATTAACGACGAAACTTAATAATAAAAAAGTTTTTTTAACCTTTTTAGTGGTATTATGTGGTGTTTTGTCGAATTTCATTCTTTTTTGAATTTTTTGTTTTTCTCTCTCTAAATGTCTAACAAATGAGGAGGAGATAGAAAATTTTCAAAAATTCTAATATTGTTTAAAAATAATTGGTGTAAAAATTTAAAAAAAATCGCTTCCAACTCAGATCATTAATAAAGTAAATAACGCCAAATTAGAGGGCCACTGAGAGCTGTAAATATTAGGACTGAGGCACGACACAAAACAAAATCAAACAATAAAAATAAACTTTAGTTACATTCCAAAAGTGACAATCAACTTTCAATAAAACAAAAAACTGATATTAAAAGCAAATAAAAAACTAATCTTATAGGCAAATACAACCAAATACAAATGTGATGTCAATTACAACCCTTGCTCAACAAATTATGTTGCAGTTCATTAAAAAAGAGATGGTATCAGTCTTTAATGAGACCCGGTAACAATTAAACAAAAAAGAACAAAAACGACAAAGTTAAAGTATACGTGTATTTTTAGAGAACAATTCATTTCAAAGTAATGAAAACCATTAGATATCCAAAGAAAGCAATGAATAGGTCGGCATTCATTTGTACCTCCATACAAAGACATTGAGAACTGTCATTTTCCAGAGCATGTCATCAGGTTACAAAAAAAGGCGAACACAAAAAATTCAGTTAAATTTTGCGAGATAACGGTGTCGTAGCCGTTGTGACCTAGATCTATTCCCTAAAAAATAAACTGTAGTAATTTATCAACTTAAATCAATACCAAAATTCTTTTCCTCTAAGAGAACCATTAAGACTTGTCTTTATTCAAAATTTGTCATACGTCTAGAAAAAGAAAAAAGAACAATAAATACAGATAAAAATCAAAAAATGATTTTCATTTTTTGCAAAAAAAAAACGGTGTCGAAGTTGTTAATACTATAATGATATCAACAACTGCTCTGGAATAGCGCCTTGCATAAAAACCAATCATTCGATATGTGATCAGCAGTTATTGGCACTAGGTCAAAAGTAGAGGAAAAAGAGTAGAAAAATTTAAAGTTAAAAATTAAGTTATTTTTGAACAATTGATTTCAAAGTCAATTTTACTTTAGCTGTCTATTGAAATGATTAGACTGAAATCTGAAATCATGTCTACTGAAATAATGTTTACTTTAGCTGTCTACTTTTTCTAAATAGGTTTATCTGTATGAAGCTGCTGCGACCTGCCAGAAAAAGAAAAAAGAACAATAAATACAGATAAAAATCAAAAAATGATTTTCATTTTTTGCAAAAAAAAACGGTGTCGAAGTTGTTAATACTATAATGATATCAACAACTGCTCTGGAATAGCGCCTTGCATAAAAACCAATCATTCGATATGTGATCAGCAGTTATTGGCACTAGGTCAAAAGTAGAGGAAAAAGAGTAGAAAAATTTAAAGTTAAAAATTAAGTTATTTTTGAACAATTGATTTCAAAGTCAATTTTACTTTAGCTGTCTATTGAAATGATTAGACTGAAATCTGAAATCATGTCTACTGAAATAATGTTTACTTTAGCTGTCTACTTTTTCTAAATAGGTTTATCTGTATGAAGCTGCTGAGACCTGCCATTATCCAGACATTTATATACCACGACAAAAAGAAGGACTAATAATGACTAAAATAAAGTTCCATTTGATTCTGCTAGATGTTGTCGAAGCCGTTAAACCATATTTTATTCACTAATAATTGATTTGTTCATTTTTGGTTTCTCTTAAACACCAAAAAATTGATACATGAGCTGTTAATGAGTTGTCAGAACAAGAAGAAGTTCCTCAAAGACGGGAATATTAAAAAAATATCGATGTTTTTTTTTAAAATTTGTAGTGTCAAAGCTAAAAAACCATTACTTAATAGGTGAAACCGCTGTAATAGTTTTAGTTCAATCACTTAAAAAGTTGATGCGTGCAGTGTTTACTGAACAAAATAATAGTTAATCAAATTAAGAGAAAAAATGTAGCAAAACCCAATTTTGTCTTGAAAATAACTATTTGAAAACGCCTGTGTCAAACCGACCATGTGCTTTCGACTACAAAAACTAGATAGGTTTCCTTGCAGCTCTTTAGGAAGCCAATGAGACTTGTCAATAGTAAGCCTTACTTTGTTTTGTTTTGTTCTGTATTAAACACAAAAAAGGCAAAAAAAAGTGCAAAAATAATTTTAAAGACAGCGACTGATTACAATGCTAATTGTTTTTGGACGTCACAAAAAAAACGATCAGACCAAAAATAGCCTTGCTATTGCTGTTTGTATTTTAAGCAGACAGGATTGCTCCGATTATTATGGATATAGATTATTTGACAAAATAAAAAATAATTTATTGATTTAGGATAATTATCGAGTTAAATTAGCAGAAAACCGGCCGAATGCTAATTCACTAACACTCTCGAAGGAAGCGCAAGTAAATTTAGCACTCTTTGGATATCACAAAGATCGTCTCAGCAGTTTTTATGCGTGTTGATCTGGCAAATTAAAGTGGACTATTATAGAAGGTTATTTTGTGCCGTTTTTGATGAAAATAAGGCTGAATTTTGAAAAATTTAGCTGATATTATAGCTAAAAAGTTTGATCAAACAGTTCAACAACGCTCTTATGTCTTGAGAGGTAACGCAACAGCTCTATTTTTAACTTTTTAACAAATTTTTTAACAAAATTGGCAAAAAATACGGAAAAAGTGAACAAAAACAACGAAATCAGTCAGTTTTTCACAAAATTTTAAACTTCGATAACTCCTTGGAGAAAACGAAATTCAAAAATCTTTTTAGTTCCCTTTTCTAAACTGGACGGGCTTTCTAATGATACCAATCAACGATGAATATATCGATCGGCGAAAATTGACTGAACAAAAAAAAACCTTATATAGTTCATATAGTATGTAGTTCATCCCCCTCTAAAGTGGTTCGGAACAATTACTGTTCCTTGAGGCGCACCGTGGTTTGTTTTTCATTGCAAATTATGGTTATGTTATTTTCCTGCTGGCATTGTCCGTAAAATTATACCTTTTGCATTGTCCTTTTGCATTGTCCGTAAAATTATACCTTTTTTTGAACTGTTATATTGAATTGAAAGCTTTCGCTGAATCATGAATTCTAGCTGAAATATTATTTCTTGTAGTATGTTTATGGTGCACCAATTGTATGTCAAAATGGAATATTGCTTGTTGTGCAGATTTTGTTTGCATTGTCCGTAAATCCTTTTGCATTGTCCGTAAAATTATACCTTTTTTTGAACTGTTATATTGAATTGAAAGCTTTCGCTGAATCATGAATTCTAGCTGAAATATTATTTCTTGTAGTATGTTTATGGTGCACCAATTGTATGTCAAAATGGAATATTGCTTGTTGTGCAGATTTTGTTTTCCTAAAACCGTACTGGAATTCGTTTAGTATTCTGCTTTTAGATAGAAAATCTTCCATTTGGTTTTGCATTTAGCGTTCAAAATTTTTGACAGTGGACTTGTGAAAGAAAGGAGATGATCGTTCCTTGGATTGAATTGATTATATTTTCCGAATGTTGATGTCAAAATTAAGCTTTTTCTGAATGTGGCAAGATTTTTTTCGATACTTTAATTTTGAATTGAATATGATCGCCAACTGGCTTGTTGGATTGAACAAACTGATGTTTTCAGGGTTCCGGTTCAATTGGTTGCTCATTATTTTCGACAAATAATTTTCATATCTGGTGTAAGGGAGTTTTCTCTAAATAATATTTCAATTGAACTTTCTTTCGAATTTTGTTTAATTTCTCGTTGATATTCCTCCATTGATCTTCAACTGTTGGAAATTTTTTTGAAATGGCGGTATATTATTGACCTTAGTTCAAAAAGTATTAATAATTTCAAAGCAGGTTGAAGATTCTGTACTATAATCTATTTGCTTGCAAAACATTTTTGACTTGAAATATTTTCTTATGAAAATCGTAGTTGAAAAGATATGAAATGTGGTTGCTGCAATATGTACAACTAAAAAGGTTCCATTTTATAAATTTACAATCCTAGTATTTACATCAACATACGGCTGATTTTTTGCTTAGGTGTTGTATAAAAGGTAGAGTTAATTTAATAATAAGAGAGAAGTTCAAATTGCACAATTGCAAAGTTTCAGTTCTCAACAAGAAGTTCCGTGAGACATTCTTGTTGATATGCGAGCTTTGTTGATTGGTAGGTTGTTATCTTCTTAAGCGAAGAAAGCAACACTGACAGCAGTGATGATGATGGAGGTTGAGATGTGAGTAATTGTAGAGGTGCTTGCCTTCTCTGTTCTCAACACAGTTCTCCCATTCAGAGGTTGTACATCTCTGTATGTGTTCTGCATCGTGTGTCCGGCATAGTCGTATCCCTCCAAGAAACTGTCGTACTGAAAGAGAGAACAACGTGTATGTAAAGAATTATGCTACAAAATTTGGTCCTTTCTTGTTGGCGATTTCGTAAATTTGCTTTATCTTCACAATGGTAAACGAGATACTGAGTAGCGGAAAGATGAAAAATGGCCAGCGTCTCTGTTGTTTCTGCTACTCTTGTCTTATTGGCTTCAGCGGATAAACTCATTGTTAATTTTGCTGGTTATTAAGTGAGTTTTGATAAGTAAACGAATCGTTGTTTTTTACTACAAACATCAAAGTTGTATGTTTGTCTCAATAGTTACACTGAATGCTTTGGCCATTGCAAATACTTAAAATGGGTCAAGTAGTAACCTGTTCCTGACTGACGTAGATGGGTTCCTCGAAGACGAACCAATTGACTACTTCGTAACAAGGAGGAGTGGTGAGGGATCCATCATAGTGGTAGAACTTGGACATGAAGTGAGGATCGTAGATGGGAATCAGATCCGAGAGTGAGATCTTGTTCGCATACTCCTCAGAATAGCCTGAAAAGGTGTAATAGCTCATTAAAATAGGACGTTCTCTTTTAAACACTTGGGATAATTATGTTTCGGGCTTTTAGTATTGTTGTTGTTAATGGCTGCTGCTGCTAGCTTTTTACATGTCTCCCTCTAGACTGGCCAACGTTTCATTCATTGCAGAATCATTACAGTTTTTTGTTTTCTCAGTGCGGAGTTTGTGTCGAAAACGTAGATTTCCGCTGAAAAATTCTTGAAAATTTGCCAGTGTTATACAGAGTCAACTGAATAGTAGAGAGCAAGTATTGAATTTATGAAGTTTGCTGCCTGCAATGTTTTTCTTGCCATATTTATCAGTAACCAATCAAAAGCTGGAAACTTAGTAAATACCTTTATATTTGAGTTCCGTGATGGTCTGGAGAATGCCTCCGAATTGTCCTCCGTGGACAAATCCAGTTCCCTCATAGACCTGCAAGCGATTTAAACCCCAAGTGAAAAGTTTCTATTTAATTGGATGATTGAAAGCATAAAATTGAAGATAGAAATTCTGATGCGCTCAAGTGTATATTCGAAATAAGTGTAAATTAACACGAAATAGAACTAACATCGATCATGAATCCGAGCACAGTCAGGGATCCAGGGCTGTCAAGTGGTGTCGATTTGCTTTTGAACACGAAGTGCACCTGAAACACAAAAAAAATTTACAAAGTTTTTAACACAAAAAATTCACAAATTCTTGCTATTTAACGCGTTCTATCATGAGTCTGCTATGTTGTCAGAGCGTTAGGTGAGCCACTTCGTTTGTTGCTCATATGTATTTTCGAATCTGTGATCAAATTTGTAAATTTCAATGGTAACTTTTATATTCAATTCGTTATGGCTTCAGACATATGTTATAACTTTCATTACAACTTACATCTTATACAATTTTGGCCATTAGTTGCAGTTAATTTGTTACCTCAGCTGGGTACTGTTTTCCATCAATGGTGTGCTCTGATCCAGGGTTGGCCTTAGTGCCCCAGTGGTAGTGGAACTGGAGGAAAGTGTAATCGTTGATTCCTTTGGGCAGAGAGGGTCCACTTGTGATCATGTTGTCAGATTCCCCGGAGGTAGCCATGTTCTCATCCGTCATTTGCCCTGATCAATCATACAATTCTTTCTCAGGATAAGGTTTAACTTGTTATGTAACACTTGTTATGTAACACTTGTTATGTAACACTTGTTATGTAACACTTGTTATGTAACACTTGTTATGTAACACTTGTTATGTAACACTTGTTATGTAACACTTGCTATGTAACACTTGCTATGTAACACTTGCTATGTATGTAACACTATCAGCCTCAGATTGGGATTCAAGCAGTTGCAAATGAGTTAACGTCTTGCAAAGCTTACAAGTCCTACCACTTTCATTAAAGCACATTTACTCTTAGCAATAGATAGTCCAACTCATTTCAACTCATGTTAAGTGATGCAAGTAGGCTATGAGAGGGAATTATTTTTTAAAGTGTAGTTGCTGTATTTCTTGTAGTAATGGTAGAAGTATTGCTATCTTACAAGTGTATCCTTTGTTAATGAGTTGTAGAAGTGGAATGGGGACTCCCATGGCAGTGGCGAAGGTGAATCCCTGGTCCAGGCTAGTGCTGTGGATGGCATCCTCTGTTACAATGTCAATCGGAGACTGTCTCTCCCCATTGCATGCAGGGTACAAGTCTCCCCACGATTCCTGGTCTGAAACGAAACACCATCCTCCCCTTAACTAGTTACCAATTTCAATAGTACTATAAATTACATATTTTGAAGCATTCTTTCCTTATAGCAAAAGAATTTCAGCTGCATTTTCCTAGTAATCAAATGTGCAATTTGATTAATTACGAGGCCTTGTTTTTAACTCTGTGTATATATAATGTTGGCTTCTGTTTTTCGAATCTTTTTCTCATAGTGAGCTTTTTTTGAATATTTTATACAAGGATTTATTAGAATTAATGTGTTTTTAATTGACTCTAATAAGATAAAGATAATTGCGATAGTTTTTTTGTTTACAAATGTATTGTTGAAAACGTTGCTTTTCTCTTTGGGCTCAGATGTACTAAATGGGCAATGATGTGATAATGGTGTTGACTCTTACCAGCATAGGTCCATTTGGGCTGAGTTGTGTGCACAGAAGCAAGAGAGGTCCTGTACACCTGTCGGCCGTTGATTGGCTGTAGATCCCTGTAGTTTTTTTCCATTGTCTTCTCCGAACCGTAGGAGAATTTAGCCTTGAGGAATTCGTTGTACTATAAAAAAAGAGTTAGTCGATTAATATCACCGCATTTAAAATTATCACAGATTGTCTTTGTTAGAATTTCGATCAAAGTATAGTCTTAAACTTACTTCAACTTAGTTAGAATTATTAGTAAGAAAGTTTAACTCACCAGAATAATAAGACAAGGGCAAATTGATTCAAGTCACAAGATTTATATAAATGAATCGTCAATAAATGGTGCTTAGAATCAATATTCGTTTCAAACTAATGAATCTAGATAACTATTATTAGAGTGAGATTATTTGATGTAAAATCTTCCCAGCGTGTATCTTAGCACCGGAAATGTGAACGAATTCTTGAAAAAGTGTAAATGCATACTATTTATGGTATCCCTTGCGACTGATTTCTAGGAAATTTGCAGAAACAAACCATATTGGGTAACCCCTGCGACTCCCACTGTAAATTATGGTGCTAAGATTAGTTTTGTATCTTGACTTTCTCGCATTGATAATGGGTATATATACAGCTGATTTTTGAGCCTTTGTTCATCCCCAAAATCAAATCACCGTCTTGATCTAATCATCAGACCTCTACTGTAAATCTCTTAGTTCTACTGTAAAATATCATTTTTTGTTATTCTCTTAATTTTTTGAAATTAATTTTCCTACTTAGTTAAAAACGCTTATTTATTCAGCTTGCGAAAATCTATAACCCAACAGTCTTCGGATATCTTATCTCCGACCAAATGTTTCTGGAACATAACATGGCTACTGTTTGTCTGAAATCCTATTGAACTATTCTGGGTGAGTTTTTCGCATGTTTTGTTATGGTTTATTTGAAAGCTTCATCGAGGTGAGAAACAATGCATATCAGACGGCTCCGGAAGTGATATGGCCCTATCATGTTTTTCCAATCTTAAATGAATAGAATTGCGAACCTGGTCCTGGCTAACGTAGATGGGTTCCTCGAAGACATACCAGTTGACGACCTCATAGCATGGAGGAGTGGTGAGAGATCCATTGTAGTGATAGAACTTCCTCATTGGGTCTATGAAGTAGACAGGAATCAGGTCAGAGATGGCCAAGTTCCCGCTGAAGTCGGTTGTGCTTCCTCCTGTGAACAAGGCTACGTTGTATTTACCAATTTAGTTTCATTAAATTGAGAGTGGATTCAACGTTTTTTGATCTTTTCAATATAACGAAAGTGATGTCGACCACGTTTAAGCCAACGTCTAAAGTTCTTATTTTTACTTCTTTAAAAAATTCAAGGTGAGTTCCAATCTTACTGAGTTCTCTCGGCAGAATTTTATTTTTTCTAGCATCGAATTTTCAATCATTTCTCGCATCAAGTAACGTGAATTTTTGTTCTTGATTCATATATGGGTGATTGAACAGCTAACGTAATCTTAAAAGAAGAAATGCTGTTTGATCATTCATTTTAAATGACATCTCATTATAGTGTTTATTGGGATGGTGATTTGATTCAATATCAAATTAAGCATGGAAATGTGAAATTTGGACTGACCTTTGTTGATGAGGTTTTTAGATGTGATAGTTGAGAAGAGGTCGTCCCACGTGCCACCGTGTTCGAAATTGGCATCGTCTGCAATCTGTTAAACACGTTTTTCGCTAGCTTGTTTGTTCCTTAACTCAAATGAGCTAAGGGTCAGTTCAGTTTTGCGTTGATCTTAGATTCAAAATCAAGGTTGGACAGGAATATTTTGTAGGAGTTTGACCAGTATTGCCAAGTAACCTCCTAATTTTGCAAACACATTGCTTCTCTTCAAAGGTTATTTTATAAGGTGAGCCGTCTTCTTTTTTGCTGATTTTGCAATTATCTCTATAGGAACAACTAGGTATACGTGAGATGTATAAACTCACTTCAATGAAGAACCCGAGGACAGAAAGGGAGTTCTCTGAGTTGACGTTGGCTTCTTTGCTCTTGCTCAGGAACACAAAGTGGATCTGAAACATTCAATAAGTAGTTTCTTCACTGCTTATGTTCTATAACCCCCCAATTCTTGGTGACTGATAAAATTGTTATCACGCTCCATATCTCCAGCTCAGTTTAGTATAACTAGCATTTACTTTCGTTGTACTGTTGATTGTTGAGTATTGTTTGAATAGTGGATGTACTGGTTTTCGTTTCTTGACAATTTCGTTTTGAAAGTTTTGAGTTTGCAGATTATTTCACTATTACTGCTGCCTGCCCTTTCTTGTCTCCCACATCTATTGTTATTAGTTTTTTTGCCGGTCGTTTCAGATTATGAAGCACTTTCAAATTTTAATGCACTTTAATGCTTTTTCAGATTTAATGTTTTTAATAGATTCTCGAATAGCAGAGAGGAAATAGTTGAGCTGGATTTTGTTGATTCGAAAAAAAAGATTTCATTGTGGGAATGTTCCCATGTCAAATTGATACAATTGTGTCTGAGTATTAGTTGACCCACCTCAGCGTCGAATCGTTTTCCGTCGAGAGTGTGTTCTGATCCTGGTTGGTCAGCACTGCCCCAGTGGTAGTGGAACTGCCAGAATGTGTAGTCACTCAGTGGTAGATCTCCTCCAGTCAGGGTCAAGGTAGAAGCACCAAAGTTTGTATCATCCATTTGCACTAGAAAAAGTTACCTTTGTTATCAATTCAATTTACATTGAAAGTTCTTTTGACGGAATTTTTGCCCATTTTTCCTCCGTCAAAAATTTCTCCAAATAAAATTTTTCCAGCTAACATTGAGTAATTGCTTCTTCATAATAATTGTCTAATTGATAGAAGGGCTACATGTCTAATTTTTCTAATTTTATACTTAATCGTGTTTGTTTGTTTGTTTGTTCACTTACGAGTGTGTCCATTGTTCCTGTACTTGAGATTGGCCACGTTTTCTCCGAATGCTTTGCTGAAGTGGAATCCATTGTCAAGGTTGGCATCATGTTGCGTGTTCCCAGTCACAATGTCAATTGGGGACTGTCTCTCCCCATTGCAATCCGGGGCCAAGTCCCCCCAAGCAGCCTGGTCTGAAATTTAGAATCAAATCTTTTGTTAGCTGTCTTGCCTGTTCTTCAGAAAATTTTCTTTGATTAATAGTTACTATATGGGGGAGGGGGGGGGTATTAACTTAAATAATAAAGTGATAACTGATTCAGAACAATTGTGAAAATAGTTAAAATCGGGGAAGCTCTTGTCGCTAAGAAAAAATTTTAAACAGATTTTGTACCGCTTGGTTTTTAAAACTCGATTTTATCTTTCAACTGCGTTTTTTTTTACTTTTGAATCCTATGCAGTTTTTGATTCTGATTTTAAAATTGATAAGAAAGCACGTTTGGATTTAGAAAACGTTTGTTAAACAAAATTGCTGAGAATTCGAAAAAGTCAGAAATTGAATTTAATAATTGCTTCAGAAAAATGCTAACCATCGTATGTCCAATCGGCCGCGTAGGCAGCGATCATCCACGACACGAATACTGTTACTTGATAAAGGAACTTCATTCTTGGTTCTCTTCTTTGTGGGTTTTTTCGGCTGTTTTTTCACTTTTGTTTTATTTGGAGCACGTTCTGAATTTCTCTGCTTCTAGTTTACTGTTTCAGTTTGTTGTCAGATAAGTTACGGCAACCGAACTTCAGGCAAGCTTTTTGAAAAGTGATTTTAAAATTCTCATTTAGCTGGATTGAAAATGAGTTTAAAATCTATTTTTGAAAAGGCTATGTAAGTTGAGGGGTATGGTTGGAGGTCGCGTGTTCTCTCTCATATCATTAATTCACCAACTCACACCTTTATCGTACACACCGATCATAATTTTAATTTTCAATCATCCGATGACTTCTAAAATTAAAACGAATCTTACCTCTCAAAATCTATTTTAGTTTGTCTCTTACTGCCTGCGGTCTATTCTGGCTTGTAAAAAGTTTTCTGGACTTGAGCTAACTTTGCCAATGTTGAATAACAATTAGCTGCTGTGGTCATATAAAAGCATTAAATGATGACCAGTCGTGATCATTTGAGGCGTAAAGCAGAGTTTGAGTATAATTGATTTGCTCTTCATGAATTTTTTTTGTAGTACCGTGAAGCTTAGGTCACATAGACTTATGCGACCGTCCGTCAAAAGAGACTCCATAGCCTGATTAGCCATTTAATGCCTGATTATTTTGTTTGAAGACACATTTTGGCGCACTACATTAAAGTGACAGGGTCTGCAAAAATTTTTTGCAAAAAATGTTTAAAGGGAAGATATTGCAGACCGTGAGAAAGCTCAAATCATTGTTATTGCTCAGATTTCTGGCAGTTTCAAAGCAAAAAAAAGAAAAGTTCTAACAAAGATATTGCCTCTCCAAATACATATTTTATCTTTCCCTACCAATAATATTACCTAGAAACTTGGGCAACGAGAACGATTTGACCTGACCTCTGCAATATCTGCAAAACGTTATTTGAACGTCTGTAACATCTTCTCTCTAAATAGTATTTTTTCATAATTTTTTTTACAGAAGAGAGACGCACTATCACCCTCAAACTAGAACCGCAGAATGCGAACACTTTGTCAGTATTGAAACTTTGTTATTTTGTAGTAGTGGTAAATTAGCTCAATATCAATTAACGTGCCTAACTTTAGTATGTGAAAATTTCAAGCGACATGCTACTACATTTTTTCAATATTCTGGATAAATATGTGTTGCGTAGTGAAAGTGATAGCAAGGTTCTTATGTTCATTTTTGAAGCCAACTATTTTAATTCAATTGCAAACTAGGAGAAATAACGTTTTACACAGCTTTCAATCATTGTTAAGTAGATCGCTGTCAATAAATGGACTCGTTTTTTAGTTGTTTTACTGCATTTGTGTATCTTTACTATCAAGGGTTGACAATTGATTGTTAGTTGCTCTCAAACAATGTTTGTAGCATTTATTTGGACTCTGTTGGTCTTTTTATGCAATTTTTCGTCGGATTGATTTTTCGTAATAAAATGTGACTAACTGGTAAAGCACGGAGGCATTAAGCGCCTTTTCAATTTTCGGGTTTTCCCGGTTTCCTTCCGCCGCACTCCTTCAACCCAGTAAGGTTATTCTCCTTTTTAGTAATAAAAGAGCTACCAACAAAGCCAACTTTTTCCTCTCTCCAGTCGTTGGAGAGCAAGTCGTCCGATATTAGTTACTAATGTTCATGTGATTAAATTGCAATCACAGCAGTTTCGTCAGTTGTCATCAGGCTAATATAAGCTCTAAAATTGAAATCACAGTGATCTGTTGATCGCATTTTGAACCTCGTTTTTTTGTTATTGGTCGTTGCCAGGTGCTGGTCAATGTGTTATATGCGGTGCTGGACAAGATTTTTCGGGGTGCTGTTTATGTTCTTCAAGTAGTTAATGATGTCAGCCATTAACAAATGGAATAGATCTTGGTATACCTGATGCGTTTTTAAGTTTTGATGAGCTACGACAAGCAGATAAATGACCAGTACAAGAAATGGAAGCGAAACGTGACTTTTCTCTACGACTTAGTGCTGGCACATGTTCTAGAGTGGCCTAGCACATGCATTCAATGGACGGGAAAGTGTGACTCGACTTCGAAGCGAGATGTGAACAAACACGAAGTCCTTTTTTCTTCACGTTGTTTGAATCCGAAGGACACGACAGTTAACGTTGCAAATGTTGACGTTCCGAATAGCGATGATTCTTATGATTTCTGGGGTAAAGAAGAGGGTCCAGTTGTCCGGGCAAACAACAGGAAAAGTGTTGTTCAGAAGAAGTTCGGAATATTTCATCCTGTCAGTGATAAGGTAGTGGTGAAGAAGAAAATAATAATGCACGGTAAGAGTAACATCAGTTCTATGTTTGTATTGTGTGGTTTTTTGTTAAATAAGTTGATAACGATGATTCAATCAGTTTATGATTTATTTGAATTAGTGAATTGCTCATCAGGTGAATTATTGTTTCGTCCCCCACTTTAGTGGGGAGGGAGGAACTATATACTCAAATGGGGATTTTTTGTTCGGTCAATTTTGGCCGATCGATATATTCATCGTACAGAGTTGTGAGTTGTATCATTAGAAAGCACGTACATCCTAGAATATGGAATTGAAAAGATTGCAAATTTTTTTACAGTGAGTTATCGAGATTTAAAGTTTTGAGAGAGAGAGAGAGTAAATTCCTCTGGATAACAAAATAAACAATAAAATTTTATATCAAAATAGATCAACAAAATTCGATAAATCGAATTTTTTTTAAAGTATCTTGGAGTGAGTAATTTTGTTAGTACCCAGAGAGGACCGCGAACGGATCCAGCAGGATCACACTAGCGCAGCCCTTAAGTGCATATTCAACAGTTTTTATTCACATTTTCCGTAATTTTCGCTAAAATTTTGCTCAATTTTGCTAATATGATTTTTAAAATGTTAGAATTTTTAATAATAGAGTCTTATTGTTTTCTTTAATGATAGAGGAGATTTGCTGAATTGTTTGATCGAAGTTTTTTTGGCAAAAAATTTTTAATAAAGTTTCCAAAATTCGAACTTTTTTCATCAAAAATGTCACAAAGTAGTTGGTCCATTTTGTTTAAGGTTGCCAGAAGTGCAGACCGAGAAACCTCTGACACAATCTTCGTAAACTCCAAAAGAGAGCTAGTTGAAATTCGGCGCCCTATAAAAGTCTTCTAGAATTGAAAATTTATCCGTTTTGCAAATTTAACACAATAATTATAAAAAATGCATAATTTTTTTTGAAATATTTAACTTAACAAGTAATCTTATTTATAATTATTTGGAACAACTGGTTGGTTTTTTTGAGCGCGCTGCAAAATCAGAAATAGGTTTGAGCTCCTCATGGATTCTTACACTCCGAAATTTTGTAATTTTTTTTGGGCGCCGCCTTTTTAAAAACATTTTGCCTGTTGTTTTTTGAATTTTAATTACTGACAAAGTTTTAATTTTACGGCTAAATAAATGAGAGCTCCAATGTACGTGAAAATGAGGCCCGATGTAGATATAATTTGTTTTCTGAGAAAATCTAATGGTTTTTTTGGCTGCGACGAAACTAATGATTTTTATGGCTTTGATGGTTTTATTGCTTTGAATCAGAAATAGGTTTGAGCTCTTGACTCTTACATCCCGAAGTTTTTTAATTTTTATTTGGGCGCTGCCTTTTTCAAAATATTTTGCCTTTGTTGTTTTTTTGTAAACTTTATCTGATGTACAAATTTTGTAAAATTTAACTGAATTCGTTTTGCCTTCATGTCATTTTTTTGCATTCTGGTTGCGCAGTCTAACTGATTAAAGATCCAGATGTCTGTAAGAGGTGTAAGTGAAGCTATACAATGAATTCGGTTGTTATCTAATGCCTCTTATGGCATTGGAAATAATTAGTTTAAGAAAACTTCGGTGATTTTTTGATCTTGTCAATTTTTTAAATCTCATTTCTGTCAACTAGCGTTTTCTCAGTAATTACAGGTCAAATTTTTTTCTTTTGAAAAACAAATCTCTGTTTCTTGCGTTTTTTCCTAAATAACGGCTTCCTGACTTTGGTACAGCCAGTTCTCAACAAATTTTGTGATTTTTTGTGCTTAATTGCCCATTTTTGCTGTACTTCTTTTGTATCTGTGGTTTTTTTTATCTCACTACTGAAATCCAATCGGAAAAAGCTATTGAAATACGCAATTGAATTTGAACACATTATTTGTATTTTTCACTTATGGCTTTAAGGGCTGCGACCTCATTTTCTAAAAATAATGGCTATATATAAGTTACATTGTATTTGTAACTTATGGTTTTAAGGGCTGCGACCTTATTCTCTAAATATAATGGCTAAATATAAGTTACATTGTATTTGTAACTTATGGTTTTAAGGGCTGCGGCCTCATTCTCTTGCAGAATTTGGTAGTTTTTTCTTTTTGCCCTGTATTTGTTATTACTTTTTTTTGTCGTATGCCACAAATTGGGTACTAAAAGGTCTCAAAAGCCAACTGTAGACATCATCTAAATGAACTCAATAACTGATTGCGGTATATAGATAATGAATTTATTGACTTTCAAATCAATTTTTTTCAAAAGTTTCCAATTTTTAACCTTTTGTTCTGGTTTTCTTCACTTTTGTATTTTACATTTTTGTTGCATATATGTACCTAAGTCTTATTATTAAGAGATCTCGTTGATTTTCATTGAACCAATAATTAATTTCTGTTCTTTTAACGTTTTGACTGATGTCTTTAAGGCTTAGTTAATTTGTTTCAGAAGAATTTTGTGAGTTTTAGCTAATTTTCAATGTGTGTGTGGTTCTGTTTTTGTCATGTTGAGATAGCTTTTCTACAAATAGACTTTGTGATTTTCAATGGAGACGCAAGCGAAGATTTAAAGTTCTCACGTTTTCAACATTGTGGTTTTCGTAAAGTTGTTTGTGAAATGCATGTATTTATTTTTTTTCTTAGTCTTATGACTTAGTCTCAATAACAACAGGCGCAATCAGTTTGTAGGAAGTTGCAAGGTTGTCAATTTTTTGGTTGAAATCTTATTTTTATGAATTTTGAAAATTGTTTTTAAAAAAACGACCATGGTTTTTTGAGCTTTGCGAAATCTTATTTCTGTTAATTTTTGCGTATATTTATAGTTATTAGTCTTATTATTTAGTCTCAAAAACAGGCGCAATTAGTTTTCTAGCACGTTGTAAGACTGTCTTCTCTGTTAGTTGAAAGCTTATGTTTGTTATAAATTTTGAAAATATTTTATTTTAAAAAAGTTATTGGCTTTTTAGCTTAGCCAATCTTGTTTCTGTTAATTTGTAGCTTAGTTTCTCTATAGACAAGACACTCCCATTTATCTTTTGAACTAAATTTTGCTCTCCATAACTGCTTGATTTTCCTCAAATGGTCTTTGTTCTTGGTACTACGAGTTTTCATAAAGTTTTCGCGATTTTTGCATATTTGCCCATTTTTTGGATGTTTTCTTTTCACAGTATCACAATAATTGGTGGTTCTGTTGCCATTTGAAAAAACGCTCTTAATGTTTTTTTTTTATTCTTAGTGAACAGTTTTAAGTTTGATTGGCGGGGACACCGTTATTGCGCAATATTTGAATTTTTTGGCCTCTTGGTCGTTCTTTTTGTAGTCGTATGACATATCCTGGATAATGAAAGGCCTTAATCACTTTCTATGGAAGTATAAATGAATCTGCTAATGATTTCTTTTGATTTATAATGTTTTACTGTGTTTTTTGTCAATAAAGGCAACATTTTTTTAAACTTTGCCCGTTTGCTCTTTTCTTGTCGACTTGTTATCAAGTCGCATTGAGGAAAAGTCCCCTATCTCTTTCTAACGAAGAACATGTTTGTTTTTCTTTAGGTATCGGCTATAGGTTTTTTCTGAAGCCGTTTTGTTTTGGTAATGAATTGTTTTAAGAAAATGGACAAGTTTTGGTCGTAAATAATATTTATATTTTTATTGACGTCTTTTCTGATAGTCACATTAATGACAGGTCTCATTGGCCTTCTAATGTATATTGTTTTATGAATTTACTGGATTGCCGAACGATATGTTAATTGTTTTCATCTCTTCCTTATTTTGCAGATAATTAATTGAAAAATGAAGATGAGCGGGGTCGGAACATTATGTGCTTACGCACATTACCGAGCCTCCTTGCGTTTAGTCAACTCTCGTTGCCTTAATAACGGTTGCAATAACGACAGTTTCAACCATCAGATCTTTAAATAAAAACGAAAAATATTTTGAAATACGAAAAAGGGAATGAGATAGAGAAAACAAATGAAAAATATTCTTTTAATTTTGAGACAATAGATTTCTTTTTTTTTCTTGTAATATATTTGGTCAGTGACCGTGATTGGATGCCCTCTAAACTAAGATTTCGTAAATTTCTTAGATGCAAAAACGGAAAAATTTGTATACAAAAATTGTATGGGCCCTATGTATACAAAAATGTGAAACAAAGGAGAAATTTTCGGGAATAGACAACTCTTTTCTCGCCCCTGTTGCTATATGAAAGAGTGGCAAGAAAAAAAGTGGCGGGAAAGTATTCTAATCGCAGTAAATTTACAGATGTGCGTAACTTTTGTATCCGTTAACACAGAAGTACTACGAGCAAAGCTGCTCATTGACACTGAATGTTACGTGAACAATGGAATAATACAGCTGCCTGTTACATCAATTGTCCGATCATGCCTATTGTCAGTATGAACCCATGCAAAAACAACCCGTACTTTTATATTAAACAAAATAGACTACTGCTTTGGACACTCGTTATTAAAGGTGCTTGCCTGGCCTTCGTTCCCGTTTCAAGCATTAATAACTGGATGCGGCGAAAAGTAGTTTTTAAATATACTCGTAATGACCACATGGTTATTATGGCGCCCTCGAAGTGATTAAGCAACTCTGTTTCACCTCGGAGTTTTCGATGGAGGTGAGGTAACAACCGCGTGGTTATATTCATCAGCGAACTTTTCATTAAGAATGAAGGAAGAGAGAAGCAATTGTTCCGACCCCCAATTTAGTGGGGAGGAGGAACTATATACTCAACTGGGTTTTTTTTGTTCAGTCAATTTTGGCCGATCGATATATTCATCGTAGAGAATTGTGAGTGGTATCATTGAAAAGCCCGTCCAGCGTAGAATACGGAATTAAAAAGATTTTTTTGATTTTCGTTTTTTACAGGGAGTTATCGAGGTTTAAAATTTTGTGAACATTCGACTGTTTTTGTTCACATTTTCAGTAATTTTTGCTAAAATTTGGCAAAATTTCACTAATATAGTTCAAAATAAGTTAAAAATTTTAACGGCAGAGTGTTTTTGTTACCGTTAGAAATAGAAGAGCGTTGCTGAATTATTTGATTGAAGTATTTTTGGCTAAAATTTTTTTATAAAATTTTCAAAAATCAAATTTATTTTATCAAAAATTGCACAAAATAGGTTTTTGGTCCACTTTGTTAAAGTTTGCCACACTTAGTGACCTAAAAACCTTTAAACAGACTGACAAATCTCAAAAAGAGATGTAGCTGAAATTTGGTGCCGTATGAAAGTCTTCTGGAATTAAACTTTACCGTTGTTCGCAGATTTAAATCGATAATTATACAAAATGCATCGTTCTTTTTTTTTTTAATATTTGAAGAATTCCACGCAACAATTGGTCTAAATTGCAAACATTTGGAACACTTGGTCAGTTTGCTGGGCACGCGACAAAATCAGGGAGAGGTTCGACAATTTCATTGATTCATAGAATCAGAGACTTTTGGGTTCTTATTTTGATGCTGCTTTTTTTCAAAATATTTTGCTTTTGTATTTTAACGTTAATTACTGATGATATTTTTTATTCACGGCTCCGTTAATGAAAGCTCCAATTTACGTAAATTTGAGGCCGAATGTAGATATAGTTTGTTTTCAGAGAACTAAAGGGTTTTTAAGGCTTTGAGGACGAGTTTTAGTAAATATTAACTGAATTCTTGTATTTTGCCTTCAATTGTTATTCTTTTGGCTGTCTGATATTTAAGTTTAACCGCTCAACTATCTAAATTTTTTTCTCAAGGGGTGCAAGTGAACCTTTTCTATTCATTCGGTTGTTACCTAAAGTCTCTTATGTTATTGAATCTATTTGTTTTAAGGAAATTTCTGTGATTTTTTGAACTTGTCAATTTTTTATTATTTTTGTCAACATTGTGTTTATTCTCAGTAAGTACAGGTCAATCTTTCCTCCGTATAGAATACAAACTAAATTTGTGTTCTATTGTTTTAACAGAAGGTTTTCTTGCTTTTGGTACTACGAGTTTTCATACAAAATTTTACGGCTGCGACACCGTTCTCTTGCAGAAATTGGTAGAATTTTTTATTTTTGCCCTTTATTTGTTGTTATTTTTTGTTGTCACATGCCAAATATTGTGTAAGTAAGGGTCTCAGTGGTCAACTATAGATAACCAAATAAACTTAATAACTGATACCGGTAAATAGCTAATGGTTGTTTTGACTTTCGAATTAAATTTTTAAAAAAAGAGATAGTATTCTTCAACTTATCATTTTTGTTTTGGTTTGCGTTTTTTTCGTATTATACAATATTGTATCATTTTCGTAATAAAGCCTCTTTATTTACAGCTCTTTTTAATGTTTTAATGAATCAATCAATAATTTTTCTGTTATTTAAACGTTTTAAATGATGTCTTCAGGGCTTAGACAATTTGTTTCAGAAAAATTTTGTGAAGTTTAGAAACTTTTCATTTTTTGTGGTGGCTTTTGTTGTCATTTTGTGATAGTTGTTTTAAAAAAAAACGTTATGATGGTCAAACGAGACGCCAATTAAGTTATTATATTCTCGCGGTTAATATCTTACAAATTTAATAGCTTCAAAACTGTGGTTTTGTAAAGTTGTTTGTGAAACTTGTATTTAATGTTCAGCTTAATCAGTTCAGCTTGTATTTAATGTTATTTTATAGTCTTATGATTTAGTCTCATTAATAACAGTCGCAATTAGTTTTCCGAGTAGTTGCACGAAAAACTGTCTGCTCTTTTAGTCGAAAGCTTTTGTTGGCTATGATTTTTGAAAATATTTGTTTTCAATAAAAAAGAGATAGATTTTTGAGATCTGCCTATTTTATTTCTGTTAAATTGTAGCTAATCATCTCTATATACAATTTACATCATTTATCTATTGAAATACAATTTGCTCTTCATAACGGTTATATTTTCCTCAAATGGTTTTTCTTCTTGGAACAACCAGTTTTCATAAAACCGATTTTCGTGATTATTGCGTATTTGCCCCTTTTTTGTAGGTTTCTGTTCTCTTTTCACAGCATCACAATAATGGGCGTCATTTGATTTACAAATTTTGTTACCTTCAGAAAATGCAAACAAAGATTTAAAAGACTCTCTATTGAGGTGTAAAAGACTATCTCAACGATTTGATTTGATGCGTAATGTTTCTAATCAGTTCGAATTTAATTTTTTTTTAAAAAAAAGGAATGTTTTAATAAACGTTGCCCCTTTTGCTCATTTCTAGTCGACTTGTTAGCAAGTCTCATTGAGGAAAAGTCCCATATTTTGTTCCAAAAATTGCCGTTTAATCTTCTGAGTATAACATTTATCTGATGCCATTTTGATTTGGTTATTAGTGGTTTTCAAAAAAATGGACATGGAGTTTTGGTCGTAATTATTATTTAACTATTTGATTTTTATTGCTGTCTTTTCTGGTAGTCATATTATGGTAGCCACAGGTCTCATAGGCCCTCTAGAGTAGATTGTTTTATTCTTTTAGTAGTTTGTTGACTGATATGTTAATTTTTTTTTATCTCTTCATCATTTGGTAGACAATTGAGTGAAAAATGTAGATGAGCGGGGTCGGAACTTAATGTGCGAACGCACATTACCGAGCCTCCTGGTTTCATTGAGTTTCAAATGAAATTCTACAAAAATATTTTCATTTTTGTAAGAAATAATTTTGCCTGATAACCTGATAAATTGCCTGATAGTGTTTTGGTGTCTCCTTCGAATTGTACGAAATTGTTCTACCTGTGGTTATCACAGCTTACTTAGATGAAGAACAGCTTTTTGATTTAGATACTGTGTCAAGAATGAACGCCATGAAGCAGAACTCGAATATTTTTGCATGCTCAACTCAGAAATCAGATTCTCTCTTTTTCTTCAATCACGAGACAAACACCCAATGTCTCAAAACATTTTCCCCGGATGTCTTTCTGAGCCTAAATTGCAAATCGAAGACGGAAAATATTGTCACAGGCTTTGATTGCAGCGATAAAAATGCAGGAATAGTTGTTGCGTGCTACAATAATAATTTAATCAACATTTTTAATTTAAGTAAACCCAGTCAACCCCAGACTGTATTTGGAAATTGTTCAAGTTCGTCTCAGAAAACTCAGATTTGTACTGACGTCAAATGGCACCCGTTTGTTGACACGCTTTTTGGAACCTCTTCAACCGATGGATCCTTCCAATTGTGGGATATGAGATCCCGTGGCAAAGATAAACCCAGTTCCAATGTTCGGGCACATACTGAAGCCACTACTAGTGTGTCCTTCTCGAAATTCGATGAGACTTTGTTAGTTACTGGTTCGAAGGACAGATCTATTGCACTGTGGGATATGAGGAACCTGAAATTGAAGATTCACTCCTTAACTGGTCATGTGATTTGTGTGGAAAAGGTTAGATAAAACTCTTATTTGTAAAATAAACAGCAAAATGCAAAAACTGACAACAGTATTGCTTCATGAATGGTTATATGGCTATTGGATGACTCTCGAATACTTTAGTATTCTATGCATCTTTTTTACTTTGTTTTAAAAGAGTAGAGGTGCACTGTTTTTTTTAATTATAAGAAAAAAGTAATTATTGTCTTGTCAAAAGCCGTATTATTATCGGCCTTCTCTTGGTTTTTATAATTCAAAAAATTTGAATTGTTTGGGGCGCTGTCTTTTGTACAACTCTGGGAGGAGTATTGGCAGAGCGTCTTTTCTTTGATCGATAATTTTTATGGAGTGTATTTAAAACAGGACGTAAAAGTCAAAGCCGCACGTGAAAACCTGAAGAATTGAGAGAATAGAGAGAGAGAGAGAGAGAGATAGATAGAGATTTTCGGTTGATAGCTCTTTTTTGAGAGAGAGCGAGAAGATTAGGCATGAAATTTTTTATCGCCGTCGGCTTTTTCGAAGCAGTTTTTTTTTTAGCTTTTACTACTTTTTGGTTTATTAATTTTTCTGGTAACGGTGTTTTTAAACCATATTGATAAGTAACTGTACTTTTGGGGGCATTTATGACCATCTGAATCATATATTAAAGTTTTATATGCAATCTTGAGCTTATTTCGTTAATGTCGATTAAAAATGGTTTCAGTTTAAGAAAATAGAAATAATTTGAACAACTTTTTGCTTAATTTATCTGCTCTTGAAGTTTTTTGCCTATTTTTTCCAGAGTTTTTTTATGTTGATTGTTTAATTAGGGTTGTTAGTAGGGTTTTCTAAGTGTAGGTTGATGGCACATATTTAAAAAAAAATAAGTTGATTAATTCTGCAGTTTTTTGTAGATTTTACTTCTTGCTTATGTTTTAAGTCTTTTCCCCTATGTTTTTCAGTGCAATGTCGTGTGAGAGCTAAATTAATCAGCAGAAACTGTTTCCTAAATCATTGAGAGTTGTTTTTGAGACTTTGCTTTTTAGAAAATAATTTAAAGAAATTAACAGGTGTTACTTTTTTGTCCTTTAAAATTCTCTTACTCATTTTTTCTTTTTTCGAGATGTCTCGTTGGTTATATTGTTTCATCAATTGATATTCAATTGTTGATCATAATTGTATTATGCTAGAAAATATATTATAAACAGTGCTTTTGAAGTGGCAACTTATTGGAAGTTTTTCTGTGATAATATAGTTTGGTAACTCCGTTTGTTGTTTCATATTGAATAGTATAATGAAGTTACTAGTTTTATCGGTTTGTGGTTGGCTGGGGTTTAAGATAAATTTCACTTGATTTGATTTTAGGACTTTGCGTGACAGGAAGTGGAGCGAAAAATCGAGTGATTTTAAGGTGCACACTTTTTGTACTCCAAAAGTTTCATTTTTCTTTTCAGTTAATGCTGTTGCCCTTCCTCTCAATAGAAATTAATCTATTGGTTCCTTGTTGAATTAGTTATTCGTTATTTAATTTGAATTTAGTCAGGAAGAGAATTGGAGAAATTCTCCCTGAGTAATGAAGTAGGAAGCAAATCTATTGCCCAGGTAAGTGTTTTTGAGGGCGAATTGCTCGTATAATGAGAAACTTTAGCAAAAAGAGCTAAAATATGAGAGTTAGGTTTTGTAGTTTTTTTTCACGTTGGACGAAGTTAACTGTATTATAGTTCTTAGTTGCTGCGCTTTATGATATCATCTTGAAGGTGCATAGGTGTTTATTATTCTGCAATGGAGGTTTTTCCGGGTCGATTTGTAACTTCCATTAAAATTGATTTTTAATAGCCGCACAGCGATAGCTGGGGCTATCAATGGCCTTCTCTTGGTTTTTTTACAATTCAAAGAATTTGAAATTTGAATTGTATTGCGGCGCTACCTTTTTTTAAAAGATCTGTTCACACATTTTCATGATTTTTGAACTCAAATTGGAGTAGTGATTTTGGTCACCCCGAAACAGGAAGTGGAGCAAAAAAGCGAGGGGTTTTGCGGCGTGGAATTTTTTTGCTCTAATTTTAAAGAAGATTGAGAAAACGGTGTTTGAACAAAAATCGCTTTCTCGCCAGTGGTTTTTTTGTTCACATGCGGCAATTTCACTTTGATTTTTACAGTTTTTTCGATTTTTTGGATTGGGTTTTTTTCTAATTGGTTTTCCCAATCCATTCATAGTTCATTCTAGGCCTAGTTTTTTGTTTCAAAAGATGTGGCAACTTATTCGAAGTTTTTCTGTGATAATATAGTTTGGTAACTCCGTTTGTTGTTTCATATTGAATAGTATAATGAAGTTACTAGTTTTATCGGTTTGTGGTTGGCTGGGGTTTAAGATAAATTTCACTTGATTTGATTTTAGGACTTTGCGTGACAGGAAGTGGAGCGAAAAATCGAGTGATTTTAAGGTGCACACTTTTTGTACTCTAAAAGTTTCATTTTTCTTTTCAGTTAATGCTGTTGCCCTTCCTCTCAATAGAAATTAATCTATTGGTTCCTTGTTGAATTAGTTATTCGTTATTTAATTTGAATTTAGTCAGGAAGAGAATTGGAGAAATTCTCCCTGAGTAATGAAGTAGGAAGCAAATCTATTGCCCAGGTAAGTGTTTTTGAGGGCGAATTGCTCGTATAATGAGAAACTTTAGCAAAAAGAGCTAAAATATGAGAGTTAGGTTTTGTAGTTTTTTTTCACGTTGGACGAAGTTAACTGTATTATAGTTCTGAGTTGCTGCGCTTTTTGATATCATCTTGAAGGTGCATAGGTGTTTATTATTCTGCAATGGAGGTTTTTCCGGGTCGATTTGTAACTTCCATTAAAATTGATTTTTAATAGCCGCACAGCGATAGCTGGGGCTATCAATGGCCTTCTCTTGGTTTTTTTTACAATTCAAAGAATTTGAAATTTGAATTGTATTGCGGCGCTGCCTTTTTTTTAAAGATCTGTTCACACATTTTCACGATTTTTGAACTCAAATTGGAATAGTGATTTTGGTCACCCCGAAACAGGAAGTGTAGCAAAAAAGCGAGGGGTTTTCCGGCGTGGAATTTTTTTGCTCTAATTTTAAAGAAGATTGAGAAAACGGTGTTTGAACAAAAATCGCTTTCTCGCCAGTGGTTTTTTTGTTCACATGCGGCAATTTCACTTTGATTTTTACAGTTTTTTCGATTTTTTGGATTGGGTTTTTTTCTGATTGGTTTTTCCAATCCATTCATAGTTCATTCTAGGCCTAGTTTTTTGTTTCAAAAGATTTCTATTTCTCGCTAGTGGTTTTTTATCTACATGCGGCATTTTGTCCTTGATTTTTCTGTTTTTTATTTTATTTTCTGATTTTTTTAAATAATGGTTATCCCGATTCTCTCATAGTCCGTTTTATGTCTAGTTTTTTGTTTAGTCAATGAAAATTCTTTGAATTGTTCGTCAGGACTTGTCCTGCTATGTTTTTCTTTCGTCCTCGAGATTTTTGTTACGACCATATGACGTCACAACCACTTCAAATCTGCTTTTTGCTCATTCTTTCATGCATTTTCAACTGAAGTGCGTGTGTGACGGCATTTTTCGCTCTTAGTGGAGCGAGTTTTTTTTGTTCATTCGCGTGGTTAAATTTTTGGTCACACTTGACTTACCTCACTCTCAAAAACGACTTCTTCACTTTGAAATTGACTTTTATTTACTTTAATTCAAAGATATGAGGTCAAATGGTTGTGTGTCAATGTAAAGGAGGGTTATTTGAGAGCAGCTAATAGATTCAGCAAAAACTTATACAGATTTTTTATTTTTAATCAAAATATAACTTATCAGCTTTCAAGGAAATGACGATTTTTTTGGCTTGTCTCACTGTTTTTCGAGACTGCAGATCTACAAAGCTATTGCGGCTATTTTCTGGCAATCTGCCAGCTATGTTTGTTTCTTTTAATGAAATCGACGAAAATTGTTGTTAGTGCGAAACATTGTTGATTCTGCGTTTCTAATTTTGTTTTATTTTTGTGTTGTAGTACTTGTGAAATATTTGCAAAGCCGGCTCGAAACCTTTTTGAGATTCTTCTTTTTTTTGCATTATTTTCTTTCTTTGGCTTCAGGGTCCTTCCTTCGTCAATTAACTAAATTTTTCTCCTGCAGCTAATCAATTTTTGTTGCAATAAGGTGCTAGTTGGTAATCGAAAGAAAACATTAAGGATAATAAAAAAGTTCCAGCTAATTTTTTGGAGTGTTTTTTGAAAGTTCGAATTATGAAGGTTCTTAGCCAGTTTGTTTTTGTCTGCATTTTTTGTTAAGTTCTTAAAATGCTTTCATTTTTTGCGAAGTCAGAAGAAGTCCCAGAACTGCTTATTTTGGATCTCCAAGCTGATATTTAAATACATTTGCGTGCACTTATACGCGCCTTGCACTCTGAATTTTGATTTTTTTGACTGCTAACATCGCTAGTTTTTCAATGAATATGAGGCCGTCATTGAACGATAATCCAACTTGTGAGCTCTTCTCCATCGCCAATTTAGGGTTACAGTTGACAGCGGAGCATTTGAAATGGCTCTTTATCTTTATTTTTGAGCCACGAAAGACAAGTTGAGCTTTCGTTTTGTGGCTATCTGCCTTAATGAGGCAGATTTTTTGCTTTGGCTTATTTTGCCATTGTTAATTAGCCACTATTCCTCTCAGGCAGAGGAATCTAATTGGCTAGCAGGGTTTTTGCGGAAAGTTTGTTCCTTTGGCTACCGTCAATACAATTGACCCCAGGCTGTGGTGTAGCGGGAATTATTTTGTTACTGATAGTCTGGTTTCATGTTTTTTCATTCGTTTTTATATTGAAATATAACTTAAGCAACTGCTGCTACTAACTACACGAGAATTGTATTTGATCTGGCGTTGTTGGTTGCAGTACGTCTTCATGTATTGAGCATTGTTTGATTAGATTGGTTTCTCCAGCTCAGCTTTGTAGCCATTTTAGCTCCAATTCTTAATTAATTTATCCCTTCTTTGTAATTCTTTAAATAATTTTTTCAGTCTTTTATTTTTTTTGCTGAATAATTTTTGTGCAGATTTTTAAGCAATCTAGTGGCTGAAAAAATTTTTGTGACATTTATTGCAGTTTTTTTGCGTACAAAACGCTACATGCGGGTAAAACTGTTATTGGTGTTCATGGTGAGTTTCGGGTGAGTTACCAGCAAAGCATTCTGGTTGTCGTTCGTTGCTGATGTGAGGTTCGCCTTCCTTGTTATGATGTATCGTGAACAATGGACACTAACGCCCGTCTTGCAAATTGCAATCGAGCTATATGTCGAGAAATCTGACTATTGGTTCTTTCTGCGCATATCGAGTTGCGTAAATTTGCGCTGAAGTTTTATGATGTCGGAGAAACAGCTTTTTTTTGAGGAGTTTTGTTTTTTTATAATCGCACCGAGGTCTCATTAGCAATGTCGTTTTGTTTCAACATTACTTTCTTTTTTTTGTGCGGCTTGTCTTGAATCGTTTCTTGTTTTATGCGACGCTCTCGTTCATCAGTGCGGCTGATACCTGCATTGGCTTCGTCTATAAATGTGAGCTGCAAATAGTTACAAGTCTGTCCGGAAGTCCACAGGAGGTTCTTAAGGGGGGGGGGGGGGTTGGGGTTGGAATTTACTAGATTGTAGAGCAACTTAAAGTTTTTGTTTTGGTCGGAACCAGCGTAGCCTTCTAAAGAAAAGTACGTGTCATTTCGTGTATTCTCTACAAGCTGTAGATAAAATTTGAGGGAGATGCCTGTCAATTGTCAAGGGAGATATCTAGCATGTTGATGGTTGTCTTCTGGTTTTCGGGAGACTGCAGTCCTTGCTCTTAGTAGCCCTCGAAATGTTGGTAATTTTTTATCTAATCTTCATGGAATGGTTTTAGATGAGCATGGAGTCAAGCGGGTCCTGCCATGAAAATTATAATTTGGTTTTTAATTCAGTAGTTGGGATTGAACGGCGCTAGTTGCTCTTGTAATTTCAATTGATTTATGATTATTTTGTGCTCCAGGAGTAATTCTCTATTAGATTATGTTCGAGATTAATAAAAGTGGAATGTTTAATTTTTTAAGTTTTTGTTAATTTCGTTTGTTACTTTTCAAGTTTTTTCCCTTGCAGTAAGCGGATCATTTTTTTTGTTGTCTGGTAATCCAGTTAAGACGTTGCAGAAAAATTTATCTTACATCTATCGCCATATGATAACTCTTGATTCTGTTTCATTGTATGATGATAATTTTCATGTATCTAAAAAAGATCTGTCTCAGAGTCGGAGTTATAAGGCTTTATTTTGAACAAGATTTATTGTGCTGTGGGTACTATGAAAGCACTTTATTTTGGATCTAGTATTCAACTTTAATAGGCAACTGTTTTCAACTGAGCATAGAGAAATAATCATTTAGTACTTATAGTAATAATAAAGTACTTGTGATATACATGCAGAGTGCAAATTTCAAGCAATCAACTTGTCTCATGAATAGAATCATTATATTCTTATTCGTGGAAAAAAATCGTGGAAACGATGTGTTGGAAACCGTTAAATTCAGACCATGATTGAAAATTGCATGAAGTGCTTGATAGAGTTCATTTCAATGTTCTAGTTACTTTACTGATTATTTTGCATGTAGGAGGTTTTAGTTGCTATAGAGTAGCTTCACTGTACGCATACGAAATCAGACCTGTTTTTTAAAAGTATGGCGTGCCCATGTGGAACAAAATAGGCAGTGCAATTTGGATCCATCGCCAAAATATTAAATACCGCTCACACCGATACTAGACAGAGATTCATAGTTTCAGGCTCAGCTGCGATGCTCCGGACAATATTTTTTAATGAAGCTAGCAAAAGCAAAAATTAAAACATCCTTTTTTATTGAATTCTAACCGCTTTCTTAAAAGAACGTTGTTCGTTGTATTTCGTTTTTTTTTCATCTGATCAGAATAAAAGAAATGTAACAAAGTTCGCAAGGTTAGATTTAATTTCATGCATTTTGTCGAGAGCTATTTTGAAACATTCTCTGCCGTGTATGAATTTGTTCAACCTCTTTCCCAGGTATCGTGGTGTCCTGACAATTGCTACCTTATTGCATCCAAAGACAGTGAGCGTACACTTAATTTATGGGATTTGTCAAAGATCGGATCCTCTAACTCGGATTCAGCTGTCAATAGTCACGATCAGTCGGCAAGAGCGATTTTTCCATCAGAACTTTTATTTTCCCATAGAGGACATTCGAGTAGAATTACAGATTTCGCTTGGAGCCCCAATGAGGCTTCTATGATTGGTTAGATTTCGTTTATGTTAATTCGACTTCTTTTGGTTCTAGCCTGGCAAAAATCAAATTGTTGGCACTTCGAAATAATATTGTTTTCACTAAATAATATTCTGTATTTATCTCGCTGATGATGAGAGGTTTCGCATTTTTTAATGTATCTAAAAAAAAATGTTTCGACGAAGTTTTGTTAAGTATTGTTTTAAAGTCAATTTCATATCCCTCACTTATGTATGTTTCAGGATCGGTTGCTGAAGATAATATCAGTCAATTCTGGAAGCCCTGCAGCTCTGTGTTGTCCTTAGTTTCTAGCAAATGATGTACTTTTGTTTTTGAATTTTGATGATTTGCTGATCTCGAATTGATAACACTTTGTTTCGGGTTTTGTTGACGCAGTGAAGAAGGAAAAATGTATACCTCGTCTCAGGTTTCTTTTTATACCGATCTAACAAAAGTCGGAGAAGGAAATGTCTGTCAGATTGGCTTTTTATTGAGTCAATTTTGGACTGTTGATATCGTTGTGGTTTCAAATTATCTCAATGCAATGCGCTTAAAAACTAAATTGATTGGCAAATTCTTATACACAAATTTATAATTTTTTTGTTATTAGCTGGGATAAGCTTTCATTTGTCATTTCTTGATATTTCATTGGGACAAGAATTTGAAATATTGCGTCACTCTTTTTTTAAAGACTCAAGTAGGAGTTATAGTTATCGATTCGGTTAATAGGTTGAGTGGTCGTGAGACATGCTGTAAAAAATAACAATATAGCATATGGCGAAGTTTTGATTTTAATAGTGGTTATAGAAGCAGAGGGAAAACAAACTTCAGTTTATGCGTGGCATTGTCGAAGCAGTTATTAATAGCCGTCGTCAGCCTCTCAGTGGCTATTATTCAGGTGCTCTCCTTTTTATTAGAATTCGAAGAATTTGAATTGTGTTGGGGCGCTGTCTTCTTACAACTCGAAGAGGAGTTGTGGTGGAGCTTTTTTTATCGAAAATTTTTTATAGAGTGTATTTAAAGCAGGATGTAGAAGCCAAGACCGAACGTAATAACTAAGTAATTAGGTCAAACAGCTGAACGATTTCGGGAACCGAGAGAGTGATTTTCTGAGAGATTTTTGTATTATTCTTCGGTTTTTTCTGCCTTTCAGAAAACGTTTTCATGTCTACTTGGGTTTGTCAATAGGTTCATTGTTACTAAGTAAAAACAATTGTTACCACTTGAAGTGAAGTATTGGTTGAGTGTCTTTTTTATCGGTAATTTTATTGAAGTGTATTTGAAACAGGAAGTGAAAAGTGTTCAGGTAAAATTGTGTGTGTTACCATACTGATGACAACGGATAACTAATGCGTATACCTAAATCACGTAAACTGACAGCAGTTCCAGCTGTGATCTTCAAGGAATCCGAAGGGGCTCAATCCCTTACAACAGAAAGACAAGTGACCTACTAGAAGACGTTGTGGAACATCCGAAAACCTGTCAGCACATGAAGGTCATCAAAAAGATGGCAAATAAGAGAGACAGGACACATCTACTGCAATCAAAGAGGATTGGCACAACGCAGATAGTGTAGCTACTCGTCAACAACAAACATTGAGTCGAGAGAGCTGAGATGTTGAATAGGAAGCACTGAACGAAGAATCTTTTGCAATCAGGAGTCGACGGGACTCAGGATTACTTACAGACAGCGATACTGATGGCTTCTCAACCGGAGAGAAGGATGTCATTGGTATTGCTGCACAGGAGGAAGTGACTGAGATGAGCCCAGACGAAGGACACGAGCGGTAAGTTTCAGCAGTTCTGTGGAGAAGTCAACTTGTTTTGCGTGTGACTGATGTTGACTATGTGGAACCCAGATCAGTCTAGGCAGCCAAGCCAACTTGATCACTTGGACTAGTGGTTCCGGACAGTGGACGGGGTAAAGGCGTTCCAAGAAACGAGACTTGGAACTTTGTAAGAGCACTCTCAGGGAATTTTAGAATGCTGATTAATTAAAACAATTTTTGGCTTGAGGCAGGCATCTAACAACTGATACAAAGAATTCCAAGAAACGAGACTTGGAACTTTGTACGAGCACTATCAGGGAATTTTAGTATGCTGATTAATTAAAACAATTTATGGCTTGAAGCAGGCATCTAACAACTGATACAAAGAACTGACAAAGTGTCTCTTGAACTCAAAGGCGATGCTTGAGTGTAAGCAAGCCAAGTTTACCTGAGAAGATCAATATTTTGTTCATTTAGATAATTATAATTAGCTGTAAGTTATCTGATGTTAAACTTTCCCATCGCCATTTTGGTTGTGTATATCGTCAAGATTTTCTTATGGATTATGGGTTCCTATGCGGGCTGTTTCTGGGCGCTTTTGATCTTAAAAATCGAAATGAACTTCTTGATATGTTAATAAGATCTGTCCTGTAAATCTCTAAATTCTACTGTAAAAATTGTTTTATCCTCTCCTTCTTGAATATTTCGTTTGTTTTTAGTAAAAGTTAGTACAACTTAGTTAAAAAACGCTTTTGTGAACTAATCATTTTGTCATCTCTCAAAAGCCATGGCCATCCTTGAGCGCCCTTTGTTATCAAACTATCACAACCTAACATGGGTTTAAAATACCCGCTTCATTTCGAGAAAAACATGCCTGATAAGTCAGCTGCTGTTTGGCGGGGTGAAATGACAGATAGACCAAATGACAGAAGTATGAATTGATATGGGGTCAGATGTGCGGGGTTAAAGAAATCGGGATGAAAAGAAGTAGAACCATGAAATGACAATATTTGATTACCAACGGAGTGAAGATTGTTTCTGCTGTGGTTAACGTTTCAGATCGGAACATCCGTCTTTGGATGGTCCCTGCAGATGTAAACGGGAAAATATTGAGGAAATTTTCTTATGGTTTTCTCGCTCAGTTTGCTGTTGCAACCGAGGTCACAATAAAAGCCTATTTCGAGCATTTTTGAGCCTGCTACTGTGACGTGCTGTAGTGGTAGATCGTTAGAGCTGAGATTTAGTACTTAGCTTACCCAAATTTGAAGTCACGCCAACACGGGAACTTTTATGTCGGAATGGTAGTTTGCAGCAATGAGTTATGAGAGTGATGAAGCATTCTTTCGTCAAGTGCTTCAAGATCAGAGGCAAGTTCGAGCGAGTAAATACAATTTCGGTGGGCGGTGACTTCTGTATAGTTGATGAGAGTGAAAAGGAGGATAGGAGTGCAGTAAATGGACAAGAAATAACACATTGGCAGTCTTCAGCACAGTCACGAACAGGAAGCTGAACAACTTACACGTCGACAGTGATATTGTCTTTTGAACTGTTTTGTCTGGTACAAAATTCATGTATACAGTATTTTGTGCATGTGTTCAAATTAATACTTGGAAGCATTATCTAATGCAAACGTTTGAGTGCATGAGCAGTCCCCTAAAGTGTCTGAACGTAGTTATGTTGTTAATTTCAAAGTAAACTCTTAATATTCAGCTCTATTTAAAATGTAAATTAAGGAAGATTTCGAGAAAAACCTACTCAAAAGTGACAAATTTCGATGAAATTTATTGAACGCAGCTTTTTCTCGTTATTGGTTTCAACCTGTCAATCGAATATGTGCATAATTCCTGTTTCGGTTCTTTTGTATGCTAAGTTATCCAAAAATATGTCTGAATAAAATATTTGTTCGAGGTAAGAGTTATCAGTTGTTGCTTTGAACAAGATTTTTAGACCGCGCTGTTGGTCTGATAAAAAACGTTCCTTTTTTTGCTCTAAGATTCAATTCAAATATGTCACTGTTTTCAATCGAGTAGCCAGATATAATTATTTGGGAAACAATTAATTTATAAATTAGTTGGGATATGTTTGTTCCGACCCAACTTAGTGGAGGAGGAGAAACTATATATCTAAATATATATGCTCAATTGTTTTTTGTTCAGTGAATTATGGCCGATTGATATCTTTGACTTAGAAAGACACGAGAGGTATAGGAAAGACCACCGAGCATTGAATTGTAAATAAAAAAACGTTTTTCAAATTTGGGTTCTAATCTAAAAAACAATCCTGCTTTTTTTGTGAACTTTCGTCATTTTACAGTAATTTTGTTTAGCGTAATTTTTGATGAAACTGAGTTATTCTTACCGAATTGCGTTTATTTCAATGACCACTTTGTTTTGCTAATAACCGCGAGACCCAATGGCGAGGCTTTTATTAGGCTCTTTGTGTTGTTTTGCAATCAAAAGGAATTGGGTTGTGTTGTCATTTTTTTAAGATTGCTTTTGTTTTCGATTTTTAACGTCAACGAGAATTAAATTCGCAGCAGTGTTTTTGGCAATAGAATTGTAAAATGAGGAATTGTTGAGAAGCTTCCAAGTGTAACAATTTTTCCAGGCAACATTTAATGTTGAATGAAAAATTTTTGAACCAAATTTTGGATTTACTGATAATTTTGTTTCACGTGCGATAATTCGATTACTGTTTTTGCTCTTTTTTACTTGATTTTCTGCTTTTGATTTTAAAGCCGTTACACTTGTTCTACTGTTACATTGATGCTGTTGTTTGAAACGACCAACGGACAGCAATTTAATTAACTTTTTTTCTTTGACTCGATTGTTGCTCGTTTTGCTCGTTTTTGTTGCAGTTTATTGCTGCTCTACTACTTTTTTCTGCAAAAAAAAGATTCGATTGACTGTTTGAAAAGGCATGAGTGAACTTTGCAACGTTTTGCTTGAAGGTTTTTGTGGCTTTGATACTGTTTTTCTGTTAACATCGGGTAAATATTTCTGGCTTCAACGGTTGTTCTTTTTGTTTCTTTTGATTATCTTTTTAATTGCTCTTGAACGATGTTCATAGCAATTATTGTAAATTGTAAACGTGAGTGTCTTTTTTGCAAAGATTTTGCTTGACAATTTTGACTTTTCGAGTGACTTTTACGCCCCTGACTTTTTGCGTTTCGCGTGATCTAAAATTCTCTCAATCACAATTTCAAGCAGCTGAACTCAATTGGCGGCAATTTAATATTAAAAGTCAAATGAAAAGTACGCCGAAACTGGTGCCATTTTTTACTTTAAATCTTAATAGTGGTATTTGTTAACCTCTAATGTGGTTATTTGAAGCCCACTATTAAACTTCTTAGTCCCATTTGGGCTCCCCCTCCCTCCCTCCCCCCTCGACTGATGCAAGCTTCAATTGATTAGAGCTCCCACTAATTGTTCGAGAGCAATTCTTCCGACGTTTAGTCGGTTATGTTTAATTTTTGGAGTCATTGAACTTTTTATAGAAGCATGAGTGATTTTATATAATGTTTTTTTTTAGTCCATTCTTGATAATTTTGTGCCGAAAACATGTTTTTCTTTTTGCCTGTTTCTAGTTCTGAATTGTTTTATATTGAAAGAACAATTCGGTTTTCTAAAGATTCGTCAATGAGCTTCCGGTTTTTGTTAAATGTTGATTGTATATGCTTTTCACTCTTAACTTGTTTGTCTTTGTTGGTTTTTGACTTCGATAATGATTTTTTCTCTTAAAGGACTATTAAATTTTGTCCCTGTTTTTGTTGCATTTCGTTGTTTCATTTTCAGTAGTAACAAGTCTATTTTCTAATGGTGTATTAGTTGCTTTGTGATTTTGTTTTAAAGCTGAGATTGGTTACAAAGACGTTTTTTATGATTAAATTTTCAACAGTTACTGAACTTTCTAATCTTTCCTTCATTTGCTGGTATTTACGGATCTATTCTGTTTTGGCACCAGTGTTTTTTTATGCCCCCAGTTACGCATTATATTTTCTTATACAGCTTGTTACTATGTAAAAATTGCACGTGCGGGGCGCGTAAAAGATATATACACGCCAAGTGGGGGGAGGGGGGTTGAAAAAGAAATATTTTATAAAAGTTCTTTCTTAAAAATTTAAGGTTTACTTGAAGACAGCGGATCAAATGGTAGATTGATAATTGAACTAAGCTCAGCATTAATGTAATATTGATTTTTTGCAAGAACTCTTTTGCTTCCCATCTGTGAGATAGGAGGGCGAAGTATTCAAAAGAATTAAGAGTTGAAGGACAAAAAGTTAAACTTTTTTTAGAAATATATGGAAAGTTACGTTGCTTCAAATGAATCTTGTATTACGTTATTCTTAAACCATTGAAAGAATTAGTGTACTAGCATTTTTGCCGAGATAGGCCTAATTTGGTAATAAGCGGCAGATTAATACAAAATAACGAAAGCTGACCAAAATTTGTCACAAAGCAAAATTGATTGCCACCTTATTGCAAGTCTTATTGAAACCAGTAATGAGTATGCCCACAAATTTCAGTTTGCATTGGAGCTTTTCAATTAAAACCGGAATAGTTTTACTTTCATTGAATGCAGCATCAATTACTCCGAATTACCAAATGCTGTAGCCCTAATTGACTTTGCATCCGTTCTTTTTTTCGATTATTGAGCTTGTTTTTGGCTGATCCAGTGATCAATTAAGGCAAAAAGAGGGAACAGCAGTTTAATAGCAATCGGCTGCCAACTCACCAATGAGAGGAGAGTTGAAATATATATAAATAAAGATAATGAGTTAGTGGAGCACAATGAACACCTGAACAAATTGAGAAATGTCACAATCAATGATCCACTAATAGACAAATCGAATTACGATTACGATTAATTTTATTTAACCACGTCAATGACGTTTGTTTTTAAAAAAAGGCATTGAATGTCCTCGATTTAACTGCAGATGCTTGTATCCTTGTGACTTCCGATTTTTTTTATCTAAGTGGTTGAAAAAGCTGTACCCGGACCTAATTTAATTTCAATATTCTGTAAGTATTATTACAAGTCTAATGGCATCGCTGACTCAGAGCTATGATGATGTCACTTTTTTCTGTGGTCAGTCTGGATGTCCAGACATTTGAATAAGCTCAGTTGAGTGCAGTTTTTGGTTGTGTTATGTGCCTGCCACTAATTAGTGTCAGCCGGTGATGCAAGACTCAATTCTAATTAAAGTAATGGGTTATTGGTAAGGATCAATTGCTGCTTTCAGGTCTTAATGATGGTCGAGTTTATCCTGAGGGTATACGAAATTGATAGAGTAGATTGTTGATTGGTTTGTTTTGTGTGTATGGGAGTGGAGAGGGGTCCTCTTGTTGCCCTGTCCCTCATAGCTGCTTCTTGTGGCATGGTCTACTATGTGCACAGATTGAAGGAGAGAGACAGAATGGCTATGAGACAGGCTGTTTACAAAGACATGGAGAGAATTAAACAGAAGAGAGATGCCATCCACAAACAAAAATGAGAGCCAAAAAATATCTCAACCAAACACTTTCTTCGATGTAAAACAGCTTATTTTGAACCCAATTGTTGAATGACGAGATCTAATATAGTTGAATTGATTTTTGTAGCTATTGTTTCTGGGAGTTTAGTTGAAGCGAGTCCAGTTCTTAATATATTATAATATATTATAAACCAGGTAGCTTTATATTGTATCAAACTGAAAGAAACCCCAAGATGCTCTAGTCAACATGGCGCAACAGGGGGCAATACTATAAAATGATATTCACTGTCATTCAAAACTGCAAATAGAGATATTCGTTACGAATGGGTCGGCTCTCTCACCGCCTTACCGAAACATTAAAACATCAGTGACTTTTTTGTTAACTTTTTCGAAAATTTTTGTCTTCATGCTTGAGTGAAAATCAATGTTCATGCATGCTGTGAAAAAATAATTATATTTAAAAACTGCTCGTTCCTGTTTCCATGAACTAGCGCCAACGACTATTTAAAAGGGGCTTTGTAGCAGCGTCACCTCCAAGTCAATCGTCTTAGGGTGTTGCTTCGCAGGCGTCTGTCACTTAGAACATCGGTTCAAATTTGGGACGTACCCTTTGATCCAACACGATCAAAAGGAACCGTACGGCTCTTATGATGATCAAACTTGTGGTTACAAACAGTCTGTGGGATGCCGGTGGAATGATTGCCTAGTAGAGGGTGGTTTTAAGTGAGAGTGCCTTTGTTGGACAGATCGGCACTGAAGAGCGTTAAGAGCGGTCTCAACAAGGCAAAATGTGGTGTTCAAAACTGCGTGTATGAGGCAACCAGTGTGGTATGAAGTACGCGCTTAAATCTATGTAGAAACTACGTAAAAACTACCAGCCTCCCGCAGATGACACCTTGGTGCAGCGCACTGAGTGCGCTGATTTTTCATTAATGCCTCTTTGCGTTTTTGTGTGGGTAATTCCTTTGTTATTTATCTCCAAATTGGTTGCGTACTACACGTAAAAATTGATCTGGTGTCAGGTTGTACGAGAACGAGAGCAAATTTCCAGTTTGTAAATGTGGGACTAGATATAATGACAGTCATGTATTGGCCGGGTTGATGTGATCTCTCGCCATGATTTTATACGAGACACAATGTCAACTTGATGGGGAAATAATTTGTCGCCCATCTATGAACAGAAGAGTTTACTACGAGACAACTCCAGACTGGTCAACTTTCTGAGCTTCATGAAATGTCACCGTTGGATGTCACCGTCTGTTCGCTCCTTTAACAAAGCTTTATCGCGAATCGGCCGGTGGAGTTTGGCTTTGCCCTGCCTACTGCTCAATACAGGAAGTACAACCAGTACGCTCAAAATGTATCCGAGAAGTTTAGCTTAGAACTCTAGCTTTCATTGGACTAGCTCAATCAATTTATTTCGGCAATACGCTCGTCCTCAATACGGCTCATTGCAAGAGACGCTATGATTTAGGAACATTTCAAACGTAAGCGATCGTTTTGAATCTTTATCTTTTATCTTACCCGCTGAAAAGGGAGAAGACTTCTTTGAAAAAAGTGTAACTCAATGAGCTGCGACAATAAATACTGATGAGGTTTTTGATGTCTCACCCAATGAGTGGGGAGCTCAGAATTTTGTCCTATTGTATTGGCCGTAACTCATTAGTGGGAAGAATTTGAAAGCAAGAGCAGGAGAAAAACCTCAAAACTTTTATCGAAGAAGCTAGCGAAACTGATTTTATTGTTGATTGGAACTGAACTGATGCTAATAATAACAAAGGTTGGTTTTGAACCCAGATTTCAATAAATTACCTTTTCATTGACGTTTTTATTTTATTTTGTAGATTTTTTGTATCGTAGTCTCATTGATGACAGACCTTTAATGCGGTATTTTTTTTAAAAATTAGTGGTTAGAGTTTATAACGGTTTTTATACTCGCACTACTTTTTTCCAACATAAGTGAATTTTTCAGAGTTTCCTATCTCTTCCTTTTTTGGCGGACAATTAAGTAAAAATTCTGGTTCAGCTGGGTCGGAACATTATGCGCGAACACACATTACCATCCGAATGGTTACAAATTTTTATTGCTACGAATCTATGGGAAGTTAGTAGGTATGGGAAGATATTGTCTGTAAGATCTAATCTATAAAATCTAATCTTTTATTTCTTCAGATTTGATTGGCTCAAAATTTACAACAAACAATGATGTCCTCTCTCGTTTTTTGTAGTATTTAATACAGTATAGTCAGAACTTGCTTGTAATTTCGTTGTTTAATGCTGGCTTTTTAATTACATTTGGAAAATTCTTTGCACATTTTAATGCTATATCTGAATTACTATAAATAACGAGCTAATTGTGCTCCTGTAAAAGCATTTCTCATTGTTCTATTGGATTCTGGCGACATTTTGGCATATGCAAGTACAGAACAAAAAACTGCTGTTATAAGACTGCTTTCGGTAACATATAACATGTAATTTCTAATTTCAACTCTGTTTCTTTAATGAGCTCTAGGCCTGTTCATACTTTTGCATGCCAAGTACGGCCTGTTTGTCGTACGGCTTTTTTGTTCTACTGTGTGCCAAATTTTTAGCGTAAAAATATTTTCACGTGTTTTCTAAAACGGTATGATCACATTATAGCTTAGAATATGATGCAATTGATCTTCTAACAGCGTTTTTATTTTCGACGTTACATTTACATCCCAATTATACTTTCTACAGTAGATTTTTCAATTTTCATGAAAACTTATATTTTCTTGATGTTTCGCGTACGTCGGTTGCAAACCTTTGGGTTCATTTTAATTGGATGTTCAACACTAACAAAAATACTGTTGCAATTCTTAATTACCGGAACACCGATTCATTACGGGCACCTCTTTGTTATTTAACTATGTTGGTTTGACTACGCTTAAAACATTTTTTATACCAACTTCAAGTACCTAAGTAGCAAATTTACATCAGTGTCACCAATGTAAAGCGATGGTTTTTCATGCGCATTTATGTCTTATTAGAGGAGGACAACATAGAAAATTCCTCGACTATTTCCATGTCTTTCTGTAGGTTTTTAGGAGCCCATTTGGCACATTCTGGGCAAATAATGAATATCGCTGGACTGGACATTTTCCTATGCACTGAATTTTATGATTTCTCGTCTTTCATTCAAGTCTTCCGGAGTTCAGAATTACCCCATAAGACTGTGTGGTCTGAATCTCGTTTTTTTGTGATCTTGCAAACTAGATTAAGATTGTTGCTGGTTGCACGGATTGAGAAACGTTTTAATCATAGAACTTTCATATTATGGGGCATTGACTTCTTATATTCGAAAAGACAGAAAAGCTTACAACAGAGCAGTGTATTCATTAAACAAGGCTTTTAGCTAGAATTTACTCAGCGTGAACTAAATATATGGCCTGAACCATTTTACTCAAATTGTTCTAGTAGAATAGATTTTGCGCCAGTCAGATGACGCAGCTGTGAACGCCAATGCAGAAATTTGGATTTTAGTGTTTTCCCAGAGCCTGAAACCAGTCAGAAAAAACAATGAGTGTCGTCACTATCAAACTAGTTTTGGAAAATCAAGTTACGCAATATAACAAGACTAGCTGTTAACAAGCTAGTCAAAAACATTCTTGCTTTTTGGAGTTTAATGAGAGCGACTTCTCAATAGAATAATACAAGCAGTCGTCGCCCGAGACTCAGGTTCGATATGACTGTAGAATACTAAGTAATTGCAAAAACATTGGCCATTTTCAGCTCTAAGTTCTAATTTGAATTTTCACGAACCCAGGTTGACCACCATAAACCGATCTTGGATACCTTATCAAAGTCATATAGGGAGTGTATGGCTTCTTAGACTCCATATCCAAGACCATGCAAAAAATTGAAAGTACTCTGAAATGAAGTGTTTCGACTTGCTATACAAAGCTCTAGAGGCATAATTGCATTTGGAGACGGCATTAAATTTTTTTTCAATGGTTTCGTAGATACCATATCCAAGACCATAGACTTTTACGGCCCGTCCAAGATCATAAAACTTCTTTGTGCAACCTCATTTTTTCCATAAAGGTTGGATCACAAACAATTTTCCGCAACTTTCATAGACGCCATAAGTTATAAATTTATATTTTTTAACCGGGAGGGCAACCCGGGTGAGGTTTTGTTTGAATATTATTAGGCAACAAGGGCTTCTAACTTAAGCTTAATATGGAAGACGAGAATATCTCCTATCGTCATAATAGCCATGCAATGGATTGTCCTGTTCTGTAGAACTTTGTTCAACTTCTGTGTTTCAGGGCTGAACGTAGTCAGCAAAGTTTTGATTAATTCATGTAAATATAGATAGAGATTTAGAACCTCAATTTAAGCCAGCAGTGGTTACATGCTTTAAATTCACTTTCAACGCGATTGAATGGTGTAGAGAGCGCACACTGGCTGTGTGTTGATAAAAATCATTTTTTGTTATTTGAATATGAGTGATAGAGGTTAAAACAACTCGCTCACGCGCTCTAATTAACATTTGTTTCATAAAACAGCATTTCTTTTAATTTTATATAAATGTGTATCGCAAAGCTACTAGAGCAATTGGTTGTACCCACATTTTGCATACAGCTTCTCGCAAACTTTTTGTATTCTATAGACTCGGCGTCTGTTTTTTGAGATAAACATCGGATGTCGCAATGATGTCGCATCGGATAAATACGTTTTCATTGTTATGGTGTTTTCACATGAACAAATTTTCATGTTTTCACAAGAACAAATAGCATTAAAAATTAATGATATAAAAAGTGAAACCAACAAGAAGAAAAGACAACCTTTTGAGCCCATTGTGTGGTATCAGTCGTTTAGATGGGACATGACACCGTCTGAGATAGACGAAGAGCTGTTTGAACAGATGCGAGGTGACCAACAACAAATTCTTGCACAAGCTGACCAAATTCAGGAAGCCGATGATTTCACCTTCGCATAAAAATTGATGGGCTTCAAGTTGGAAATGAAATTAAATCAGTGCAGCAAAATTGTTCGATGAGTACAGGTGCGTCAATGTCAGAAAGGACCAAAAAAAGCAATCGGATAAGAAGTCCTTGGATGAAGTGAGAGTATAATAAAATTGAAAACAATGTCGACCGACTGATTATAAATTAAGTTTTCTAATAGCCATACTTGGCATTCAAATAATTTTGTTTGGATGTAATGCACATTTTACCCTAGTGAATCCATTGGAAGGAGTTTGATGTTTAGAATTGGACTGAATATGACCTGAATTCGCATTTCAATGCAAAAAATGCTAGATCAACTGAATAGTGTTACAACTTTGCTCACCAGATTACTTGTAGTAAAGATTCATCTCTTTCACAACTCAGATATTTTAGTTCTTAAAACAATGGATTTGCATATATGCTGAGGAAATTCAAAATCCATTACGACAATTTCAAAGTTGTATTCGGAATTGTTCTGGAAAATGATCTCAACAGAAACATTCAATTAATGAAAAAGAATAAAACTGACACCAATTTGTAAATTATGATTGTTGCTATTAACTACTGCCAATGAAATGCTGGCAAATAATAACAGTTTTAATGCTTATTTTATCAGTGGTAACCAACCGTCCTGCTCTGAAGTGTTTTCATTTGAATCTTTATTGTTCCGACCCACTTTAGTGGGGGAGGAACTACTCAAATGGGTTTTTTGTTAAGTCAATTTTCAGCGATCGATAAATTCATCGTAGTGACTTCAAAGCCCGACCAGCGTAGAATGTGGAAAAAAAGGACTTTTTTTGAATTTCATTTTTTTCCGAGTTTTGTGAACGTTTGACTGATTTTCGTTCTTTTTGTTCCCAACATACGTATACTCATTTTTTTTAAACCAACTTTGATCAAAAACGTTAAAATTGTTAAGGATAGAGTTGTCAGTTTTACCTTTTAAGACATAAGGTTGCTGTTTAACTGTTTGAAGCAATTTTTCGGCTAAAGTTCTGTTTAAATTTTCCAAATTCAGCCTTTTTCATAAAAAAAGGCACGAAATAGGCTGTTATAGTTCACTTTGTTAAAATTTGCCGAATGAACGCAACTTAAAACTGCTTACACGATCTTCGTAAACTCCTAAGAGAACCAGTTTCATTTGCGTTTCCTTCGAGAGTTCGTGAATTAAAAAATTGCCGTTTTTGTTGCTAATTTAACTCGATAATTTTCCAAAATGTATCATTTATTTCGATATATTCACTATTTTGGTCAAATTATTAATATGAATAATATTAGGAATAATCACCTGTTTCTATTGGATAAACAACAATAGAAAGGCTAATTTGGTCCGACTATAGTTGAGATCGTAATCAGGCGATGTTTTTTTTAAAAATGTTTTTTGTATTTTTTGCCTTTTTTTATGTTTATAACAGAAGCGAACAATTCAAATCAATGATTACTGTTGACAGGTTTAGGTGGCTTCTTAAGTAAATGCACGAAAATTGTCTGGTTTTTTATTCGAAAACTAATGGTCGCTTTGACATGCTTTCAAGTAGTTGTTTTCAAAAAAATTGGGTTCTTGAGCTTTGCCGATTTTCTATTATTTAGGCGATCTCTTAGCTTAGAATCAGCATCGGTAGTGATATCGTAGATTATCGTAGTTATCGTAGATACTACAAATTTTTTCAAATATTTCTCTATTTCTGTACATAAGCCTTTGAGCTTGTTTTTTGCGTCAAATCATTAACTGGTTACATATCACAATATTGGTGAAAAATGAAAGCATAATTGAACGTATTGATTCAATTACTGAAAAAATTATGGTTTTAATTATCTTCGAGCAGACTCTAAGAAATTTCCTTTGTCGTTACTTGTCCTTCATGTTGTGGTTGTATTAAAATTTCTGTATAATTGCTGGTCTCAGCGGCTTTATTGGATGAACAAAGGAAGCTGGTTACAGATTTCAGTTGATAACTCAAGTTGGCCATGGCTTCGAATATAGTTCTGTATAAAATATATACGTTATTTTTAATTTTGCATTTTTTCCTGTTCTTTTATTCGTCTACTTGTCACCTGGTGTCAATAATTCTCAGTCACACTTCAAGCTATTGGTTTTGAAGTAAGGAACGATTGAACTTATCTAATGCTTTTAGTGTAATCAATATGGCTTCGACACGGTTTTTTTGCAAAATTTTTGTTTTTGTCTGTATTGGCCATTCCTTTCGTAGAAGTATAACAAATTCTGAAAAACGACATATATCAATGACTTTCTTAAAAAAAACAAATGAACATTTTTAGTGATTTCAGTTGATAGCTGATGTTTTTTGACATTAAAATTCTCCTGCTTACAAATGTTTTATTATTTTGCCTATTTTGTCCTTTATTTGTCTACTTGTTTCATAGTCTCCTTATTAATTCCTCTTATATCACATTATTTTGGTTCGAAAAATTGTTTTTATCTCATTTTTAGGGACCAGATTATGGTTTCAACCGCTTCGACACCGTATTCTTGCAAAATTGATCTGAATATTTCATTTTTCTTGCGTTTGCCGTTTTTTTTGTTGATGTATTCGGGATGATAACTTGTATAAACAGGTCTCAATGTCTTCGTATGAGGTATAAACGAACGTAAATCTATCTGATTTTTTCGGATATAAATGGTTTTCATTGCTTTGAAATTCAGTGTTTTGTAAAAAAACGTATTTTTTAATTTGACGTTTTTGATCGTTTTGTCTAATTGTTACCTAGTTTTATTAAGGACTGGTCTTTTTTCTAGTGAAGTACAAGTTAATTTTTTAAGTTCAGGTTGCATTGACGCTATATTGGCATTGTTATTAATTTTTTTTCGAAAAAGCATTGAGTTTTTGATTGTAATTAATGTTTGTTGTTGTTATTTGATTTTTTATCTTGTCTTGTAGTGTTAATATTGGCAGGTCATATCGGTCTTTAAATTAGCATTATTCACTTCACTATGTGATTTGAGTTGGAAGCAATTTTTTATTCATACACCATTTGTTTTTGGAAAACTTTTTGATTTTTTGGAAGTTTTTTGACCTCTTCCTCATTGGTAGATAATTGAACCAAAAAAGTGGATGAGCGGGGTCGAAATATTATGAGTGAACGTATATTACCGAGCCGCCTTGTTTACATTTGATAATAGAGCAAAGCTACTGCTGAGCAATTTTATCTTAGGGGAACAAAGCTGAGGGCAACAAAACAAACGAACGCTAAAAATTAACCTTGAAGAGATAAAAACAACCAAAAAAATCACTGCTCACAAAACATATTATTGCATTTCTTTGTTCGTAATCAAGCGCTGAATTGTCTTTAGAGATTCTCTTCACAAAAAAATTACACGTTTCAAAAGGCAAAACCCAAAATTGAAAGCAATTTATTTTACTGTTGAAGGAAAGGCAAAATGGAACATAATAGGAAAAATAATCTGTATGTGTAATTGTTTTAACTATTCACTTCTTGAAAATGCTAAAAAATGCTAACAGATTGGCCGATTTTATTGGAATGCACTACAGATAGAAGAAAGTTCATTTCATGCGTTAAAACAAACATCATCTTTCACTAAAGTTCTCAACTAGATCTTTCTAAAAAGAATTAAAGAAGTCACATTTCTCACTTCTATAAAATGAACCGCGAAACTTGCACAACAGCAATTTATGACGATAATCGGATGAGTGCTCGGTCTGGCTTAAGACAACCAAGTTCGGCACTCAAACTAGGCTGATGTCCTTAGTCAAATGCATCAGATGTTTTTTTTAATTCTTTTTAATAAGTTCTCATGAATAAAGTTTCCAGCAGATTACTGAGCTGTTGCGGAAAAAACCCCCGAAAATCAGTTTTAAAATGTTGGTTTGTTTCCGTTGGGGTATAAATCCTATTTGAAAGTTAATGGGTTTTTCCTTGGGTTTTTTGCTAGACTGATTATTGAGACCAGAGAATAATTATTGAAAACTCTCAAACATAGGAGCTCTTATCTGTTGCGTTGCACAGGGAACGATAGATATCAAATTGCTTAAAATTATTTTCACGTGTTTTCTAGCATGGTATGTTCACATGATTGCTTAGAAAAGGATGCAATTGGTCTTCATACAGCGTTTTTATTTTCGAAGTTACCATTAAATCCCATTTATACTTTCTTAAGTCAGAAGATTTTTCATTTTTGATGAAAACTCAGATTTTCTTGATGTTTCTCGTACATCGGTTGCAATCATTTGGGCTCATTTTAATTGTATGTTTTACACTAACAAAAATATTGTTGCAATTCTTCAATAACGTAAAATCTATTCATTACGGACACTCGTTTTTATTAACTATGTTGTTTTGACTGCTTAAAGCCTTTATACCAATTTCAAGTACCTCACGAACAAACTTTCCTCAGTTTCTCACCAATTTAAAGCAATTCTTTTACACATTTCGAGTCATTTTTATGTTTTTTTTCATGCGCATTTATGTCTTTTTCGGGGAGGGCAACCTGGAAGATTCCTCGACTATTTCCATGTCTTTTTGTTGGTTTTTAACTGCGCATTTGGTACATTCTTGGGAAAAGATGAACATTCTTCATTTTCCTATGCACCGAATTTTATGATTTCTCGTCTTTAATTTGAATATTTCGGAGTTTAGAATTTGTCTCAGATATTACCCCATAAGAATGCATTGTACTAATTTCTGTTTTTTTTTAAATTTAGTACAATCATTTGGTAAAAAAAAGTTTAATATACCTCAAGAAAAAAATCAGTTTAAAAATAAACGTCGAGAAAATATTTAATGTTAAAACTGAGGTTTTGTTCTCGTTCTATTGAAAGACTGCTTCTGCCTCAGGCGCACTTAGTCATTCCAAGCACCGTGTAGTTTAGATTTTTTTCTCAGATATTACCCCAAAGCTTAGCTTAACACAATTACGAAACCTAGGCTACAAATTATCCTTGAATAGACAAAAACAACCACAAAATATCATTAATCACAAAACAAGTTATTGCAATTTTTTTGTTCTGAATCAAACGCTAAAGATGTTTTAGAGGTCTTCAATAAAATTTAAACGTAACAAAAAACATATCGCAAACTGCAATTCAATTTTCACTAAAGTGTCTTGGAAAATTTATGAGTTGAGGGAAAGCAAAATGGAGAATAATTGGAAAACTAATATGTATGTATAATTGTTTTTTACTATTCAATTCTTAAAAAGGCTAAGAAAATTGATAACAGAAGAATGGGTGAATTTATAAGAATTTATTTCAAATAGAAGAAAGTGGATTTCATGCGTTAAACAAACAAAATTTTTTTACGAAAGTTCTCAACTACTAAAGAATTGAAGAGGTCAAGACTTCTCACATCTATGAAATGAACTGTAAAACTTGACAAACATTAATTCGTGAAGATACTGAGATGAGTCCTCGTTCTGCCTGAAGACAACCAATTTGAGCACTCAATCCAGGCTGATGTTTTTAGTCAAATCCATCAAATAAGTTTTCTTCTCCTTAATAAGTTCTGTTGATTCCCAGTCGAGACCTGGAATTATTAAAAGACCGTCCTCGACAGATTTAGGGTATGAAAAGAATTTTTCTGGACCTAATGTGATGTCCTGGACTTTGGCTGGAACTAAAATAATCGTCCTAGAATTTGGCTGGACAATAAAGGTGTTCTGGAAATTGGCTGGACAATGCAACATGTCCTGGAATTACAGTCGCAACCGTTATAATGACTTGTTTTCAATTTCCTTCAAAGTTAAGGACATAGCGCAATTGGTATAGCGCAATCCTTCAAAGTAGCGCAATTGGTTAAGCATTGGGTAAGATTGGAGATGGGCACGCGATTGAATCCAGGTGTCAGAACTTTTTAGTGTGCCTCATTTTTGCATATGAAAAGAATTTGGCCGGACTTATGGAAAGAATTAGCCTCGAACTTAACTAGAGTCCTCGACAGTGTAATTTAATTCGATATTTACCGCGCAACTGGAGTTAATAGGTCTTTTCATAAATTCCAGTTCTCGACTATGGAATCTAGTTTCCCGCAGATTTGAGAAAACAAATGATTACAGTTTTTCAGATTGTAGAATAGTTTTCATGCCTGAGAATTATCGCTCATTATTGAGCGCTTGCGGTAAAAAAAAATCAGGGAAACTAACCCCCCCCCCACTCGCCAGTACACCCCTTCACCCCCACGGAAGTAAACCCATACTTTACTATTTATCAGCGGCGCATTTGGAGCGTGTGGCCATGGGGAGTTTTTTCCCCTGGGGGTTAAATCCTATCTAATATTAAGTGGGTTTTTTCCTTGGGTTTTTTTCCAAGACTGATTACTGAAACCATAGATTAATATTTGTAGCACACTCTCAAACAAAGGAGCTCTTGACTGTTGAACAGAGGACGATAAAAATCAAATTGCTTAATATTAATTTCACGTGTTTTCTAACACGGTATGTTCAAATAATTGCTTAGAAAATGATGCACTTGATCTTCATGCAGCGTTTTTATTTTCGAAATTACATTTACATCCCATTTATACTTTCTCAAGTCACATGATTTTTTCATTTTTCATCAAAACTCAGATTTTCTTGATGCTTCTCGTACATCGGTTGCAATCATTTGGGCTCATTTTAATTGTATGTTTTACACTAACAAAAATATTGTTGCAATTCTTCAATAACGTAAAATCGATTCATTACGGACACCCGTTTTTATTTAACTATGTTGTTTTGACTGCTTAAAGCCTTTATACCAATTTCAAGTACCTCACGAACAAACTTTCCTCAGTTTCTCACCAATTTAAAGCAATTCTTTGACACATTTCGAGTCATTTTTATGTTTTTTTTTCATGCGCATTTATGTCTTTTTCGGGGAGGGCAACCTGGAAGATTCCTCGACTATTTCCATGTCTTTTTGTTGGTTTTTAGCTGCGCATTTGGTACATTCTTGGGAAAAGATGAACATTCTTCATTTTACTATGCACCGAATTTTATGATTTCTCGTCTTTAATTTGAATCTTTCGGAGTTTAGAATTTGTCTCAGATATTACCCCATAAGAATGCATTGTACTAATTTCTGTTTTTTTTAAATTTAGTACAATCATTTGGTAAAAAAAGTTTAATATACCTCAAGAAAAAAATCAGTTTAAAGATAAACGTCGAGAAAATAGTTAATGTTAAAACTGAGTTTTTCTTCTCGTTGTATTGAAAGACTGCTTCTGCCTCAAGCGCACTTAGCCAATGCAAGAACCGTGGAGGACTTGTACTGGCTAAACTTGATTTATCCCAATGAAAGCGGCTCGATTATTTGGCTAGCTCCGTAGAAGAGGGTGTGAGCGGCATATGTGCTGTTAAATGATTAAAACAAAAAAGATTAAATTTGAGGATATTGAAAGTTTGATGTGCGTTGGAGGGAATCGAACCCCATTATGTGGATTTGTAAAAATCGCTAGTTAATAGCGCACTGCACTATATTGTCTTCTTTAATTGAAGGTGTTCTGTTTAATTAATAGCCGCGGTGCGATAGCGGATTTTAGTGAAGACACCGTGGTTCTTTATTTCGTCTCCATCTTTTCTCCATCTCCATCGCTACCTGACTTCTCAGAATTGAATATTTCAATTTCTGTAATTTTAACTGCGTTGCAGTTAAAATTTGTGTGCTTGACGTCTTTTGTTCTGCTTTTAGGTCAATTGTGTGAATAACCACACTCGCGACTCCTGATCTTGTTTAATGAACTTCAAGTTTTATGAAAATTTACCAGCTAAATGTCAATAGTGCGCATCTAAAAAGTACCAAATGCATATGCCCTAACTGTTGTGTATTAGAGTCTTGAATTTTTTATTTCGAATATTAAAGTTGAAAAACCACTATTAGGACTTTTTCCTCATAGAGCATTTATCTCATAAAGATGACAATCCCAATCTAACCCAAAAAGTCTAATGGTCAAATAAAGGACTCGTGTTCAATCTGTTTATCTTTTTTCTGTAGTTGTTTCAATTCCATGGAAGGCTGCAAGCGTCTATCGCGGCTATTTTCTAGCAATCTGACAGCTGTGTCGGTTACATTTGTCTTTGTATCAATTCATTGCAGAATTTGACAAAAAGTCTGATCATGACGAGCTTGAAACCGACGCGCGATTTTTTGATTACGTGTTACCTGACCACGCTAACTTCCATGAGACATGCCGCATATGTTCAGCTTTTTTCTTTTTTGAATATTTTTGAAGTTTTCTGGTCTTCTTTTCCTAAAGAGCAAATCGTAATCGGCGTCTATTGCCCGTGTATCCTTGTGCCGAATAGACAGTTCAGCCTCGAATTTACTAATCAAGCATCCTTTAAAGACATAGGAGTGCAAAAACATTGATATGGTCCCGAACACGGTGAGCGGCTGGCCTTTCATTCTTGATTTGTTTGAAGCGCAGAGAGCGTGTGCATAAATCTCACATGAACGAAAAATCGAAAAAAGATTGAGCTGAGATTCGAACTCTTGTTGGCTCGAAATTTCATTTTTGTGCGCATGCTGTTATCCACTCCACTGTTTTTGCTCTGTTTTGACACAGCAGAATTTTCTCGATAGGTTTTACGAAAGAGACAGCGCATCGATTTTTAGATCAAACTATAGCCAATGCGTATTCGTGTTATCTCGTACATTTAACGAAAGCAGTAAGAAAAAAAGTTGTATGAAAATTGAAGAACTTTAATTCTTCGTTTGAGTAGAGTTTGTTTGATTTAAAAATTGTCCGCATTCCGTTTTCATCAAAAAATCGAACTTACATTTGTGTTCATTAATATACATTCTTTTTCAGTTATTTTAGCGATAGAGGATTGGAGAGGTAAAGGGTTTACGATCAAACTTTCAGACTAATTTCAAGGTTTTAGCAGTGTTAAAGGAAACTTCAATCCTTCAGGAAAATCTAGTTATTTCATTCTAATACGGTTGAAGCCAAATTTCAGATTTTTTCTCCATTGAGAGTGTAATCTGTCACAAAAACCAAAAATCATGCCTTGTGTCTATATATTGCCGTACTTTGTTTGAAATTTTTGTCAATAACCTTCTTGAAATTTAAAACCAAATTTGATTTTGCTAAATAAAAGATAATAAGTTTTTTCCATTATTGTTTGACAATATGTCTAATAAGGATGATGCAAACAATTGGAGTTAACCTCTGAATTATCAGTTGATGACATACATATGACGGTGATGCTCGTTTAGACGTAAATGGCCGGAAAAATTTTTCACAGCTTCGCGTTTTCTATCACCTATGACTCTTAATAGAAGGAAAACTTTTATTGCTGAATCATACAAAGTCCATGCAGATTTTTAATAACTCCAATAAAGACTGCAGAAAGGACCCACAAAAGGAATATAATTGTACTTTTAGAGGGTCCAGAGACACAAAACCTAGCAACAATACATTCTGATTTAAAAGTGCTTTACTGAATTTAATTTCATCAATTTCCCCAATTCTTTTATAGCTGTGTTAAAGTTGGCCTTCAAAACACCCGGCGCGAGCTAAAGCTGCTCCTTTTGAGATGTGAAAGTTTAATGCTTTGACTCTTCGGTTGTGAACAGAGATTTTGGATTCCATAAACCTACGTTCCGGTACCTGAAAACAACTTGATGTACTTTTAGTTGCCACTCTGGACCCTTGCCGTCATACAAACACTTTATTCACAGCTTCCAAATAATGTTTACCTCAAATTGACTTAATACTTACGTTTAGGAGTTCAGAGATATAGAAATCATATATATAATCCTATCGCTAAGAATTTCAAAATATGCCCTTTGTGGAAGTGCCGGCTTTCGAAAAAAAAATCACAAAAAATCAGAAGTCTTGCTACAAAGGACACGTGTTGGGCCAATTTTTTAATTGTTTGACCAAAAAGCGAAAAATAACTCAATTTATTTGTCAAGATGGAGCTCCGAATACTTTGCTGACACATTCTCGTCATTTTCTACGTCCAACAGTACAGGAAAAAAATGTTTTGATCACATTCAGAGATAACCCATTCTGTTTCATTCAGTTGCCACTTTTGATGATTCATTGTTCAATACAGAACTTATTATTGTATGAGAAAACTAAGAATTGACGTTTTTGGGACGCCACAGATTCATAGTTTTTGATAAATCAGATGAAAAATTGTTTACATCGACAAATTGGCGTCCGCCTAATGGAAGTCTAAAACAATATGAAAGATTTATCTTCTGTGTGTCTTACGTTTTCTGTTATTTCACGTAGTGTGTCAACAGTGCTACATTTTTTTACCTACACCCAAGTTGTTTACAGCAGAGTAATTTTTTTCTTTAAAATTGTCTATATGTTCATACATAACTCTTTCTATTGTTTTACTCAGTGTAGGCAAGATAGAAATTACTCTGTTGTTGCCAAAGCTTGATTCAGAAGCAGTTTCGAAGAGCAGGTAGATTTGCGCATCCTTCAGACATGCTGGAAACAAACCAGAACTCAAAGAACTGATCATGAGGTTAACGAGAGGTTATGCTGTGAACAGAGGTAAAACATTTTAGTATTTCAGACATTATTCCATCTAGATTACTTGTTTTTTAGGCTTGAGTTCCAAGATTCTGTTCTGAATATTAAATACCTTTGCAGGCGTTAAAAACATGGTGTTATTATTGCAAAAATTTTCTGAATCAGGAATAGAATCTGATTTAACTTTGGTATCACCTATCCTAAAAATGTTTTCTTTGAATGCATCTGCAAAATCAATATATTCTCTAACTCATGATTGTCACTGTTGGTTACAGAGAAAAGTTTTAAGGACTTTTTTGGTCACAAAATTTAGTTTTTTGAAAGTTTTACTGGATTACTTATTATTGTATCAAATTTGCTGTGGTAATAATCATTTTTTAACCTAATTAACGTGATATATAATTCATTGCGAAACTTTTCGAACTGTTCAAAATTTACTGAGCTTTGATGCCGTGACGATATCTTATGTAGGCTATTCTTTTTGTTAACAGCATTTATTAAACCATTATTAAACCACGGGGTAATTAATCACACCTAGCCAATGCTTATTTGGTTTATCTCGTACATTTACCGAGCACAATCAGAAGACAAGCTTTATGGAAAATTTAGAACTTTAATAATTCGTTGGCAATTTTGAATATAATTTTGGGCAATTTTTTGCTTTTATCATTTGAGTAGAATTTGTTTGATGTCAAAAATTGTCCCTATTGCGTCTTGTAAAAAGAAAGTGGACCTTGCTCTAATTTGTTTTCATTGAGGCACATTCTTATTCATCAGAGCTGATTATTTCAGAGATACAGGGATTTGAGAGGTAAAACGTTTCAGATGAAAAATTTAGGCTACTTTCATGGTTTTAGAAGTGGTAAAAGAAAAGGCTTCAGGAAAGTCACATTAATATATTTCTTTCTCCATTGAGGGTGCAAAATTTCAAAACAACCATTATTTCACTCCTCGTTTGTATATAACTCCGTACTCCGTTTAAAATATTACCATTAACGTTCTCGAAATTTAAATTAAATATAATTTTGTTTAAAGTTAATCATTTTTTGCATTTTTTAATGATTTGTCGTATAAGGATGATGCAATTAATTGAGAATAACTTCTGAAATATGAGTCAATGGCATGCTTATTATTGAAATGCTTTTTTAGACGAAAATGGTCGAGAAAAAATTTCTGCTTTTTTAAGGGCTACATTGGCTGTTAAATGCATTCCTGGAATCAATCAGAAGGATTGTTTCTCAACGATCTTCAGGAAAACGTCGGCGGAATTCTTGAGTATGATGCCAATCATGAAGCAATTCTTGTTCGATGCCTCTTCAGGATCAGCTTTACGTTTTCCATCACTGATTGGAGGTCTCTTAGTTAACGTACTTCGCTGCACTCCTATGGATCTTAATAAAAGAAGTCGAATTTCTTTTTTTTTTTGAAAATTACAAAGACAAAATATCTTTCTATTAATTCTCATAAAGACTGCAGAAAAGACGCACAAGTAAAAGGTCATCTTACTTTTGGAGGGCCCAGATACACAGAACCTAGAAACTAAACATTCCGATTTATGTTACAGAAATTATTTTCAATCACCTATTTCCTCGATTCTTTTATAGCTGTATCGCTTATTATTGAGCGGTTGCGGTAAGAAATGAATCAAGGAAAGTTCTCCTACACCCCCATGGAAGTAAACCCATATTTTAGTTTTAATGAGCTGCGCATTTGGAGCGTGTGGCCATGGGGAGTTTATTACAGCAGCGGTTGAATCCTATCTAAAATTAAGTGGGGTTTTTCGTTGGGTTTTTCCCCTAGACTGATTACTGAAACCAGAGATTAATATTTGAAGCGAACTCTCAAACAAAAGACATCTTGACTGTTGAACAGGAAATGTTAAATATCAATTTGAATAAAGTTAAGTGTTTTACGTGTTTTCTAACACGGTATGTTCACAGAATTGCTTAGAAAATGATGCACTTGATCTTCATACAGCGTTTTTATTTTCGAAGTTACATTTACATCCCATTTATATTTTCCTAAGTCATAAATTTTTTCAATTTTCATGAAAAGTCAGATTTTCTTGATGTTTCTCGTACATCGGTTGCAATCACTTGGGCTCATTTCAATTGGATGTTCTACACTAAAAAACAGTGTTGCAATTCTTCATTACCCGAAAATCAATTCATTATGGACACCCGTTTGTTATCTAACTATGTTGGTTTGACTGCTTGAAGCATTGTTATACAACTTTCGAGTACCTCACGAACAGAGCTACCACAATTTCTCAACAATTTAAAGCAATTGACACATTTCGGGTCATTTTTATGTTTTTTATGCGCTTTTATGTCTTTTTCGGGGAGGACAATCTAGAAAGTTCCTCGATTATTTCCATGTTTTTTTTGTAGTTTAGGTTTGTAGGTGCGCATTTGGCACATTCTTGGAAAATGATTAATTTTGCTCATTTTCCTATGCACTGCATTTTATGGTTTCTAGTCTTTCATTCAAGTCTTCCAGAGTTTAGAATTTGTCTCAGATAATACCCCAAAAAAAGTCTTGTCCTAATCTCTAGTTTTTTGTTTTTAATTTATGTGCAATCATTCGATAAAAAAGAAGTTTAATACACCTTGTGGTAGATGGGTTACCATTTAACTCTAAAACAACTTAATCTTTGATGCAGTGAATTAATACAGTCATATGCAGTGTGTATTTTATCTCATTTGTTATCTCTGCAATCGCCGTGCGATTGTTCAACCTCCAAAAAGTAACCAGTACTTACGCACTAATAGACAGACAGTGAAAAGATCAAGTGCAGTCTGCCTTAAACTTACATGAATTAAAGTTGTGCGTTAACAATCTCTTGGCCTGGTACTTAAGCTAGAACACGTGAAGGATCTGAGTACCACATGGCGCAGTCAACGGAAAAAGGAAGAACCATACTAGAACTGGAACCGTTTTGGGATCAACCCAGCTCCAACCCCCCATTCCATGGGAGAAGTGGAGAAGTCAACTCAAAATGGCCCTCGTCGCAAAGACAAATATAGAACTCGACGAGCTCCTAAGAGAGAAACCGACAACAATCATCTACCCCCCGGAACCATTGGAAGAACAACCTGTTAACAAACCGACACAGACAATGGAAAGGGAAAGACTCACAAGATACAGTCAGGCAGTAGCCAAATGGAAGAACGAGTGTAACCTAATTGATAGGATAGGGGTGTTGTGCGGAGACAAATCTTGGGATGTCGCCGACAGAAAGGCAAAATCAATGGTCTACCTAACCATTGGAATCGAAGGACGCCGGATGCACACCCGAAAGTACCCCTACACAAACTTCGAGAACATCACGACCCTACAACTGTGGGAAGAATTGGAGTTGACATTTATACGACCTCGAAAAGTGACGTTTGACCGAAATCTACTGCTAACCAGACGTCCGCAAAAAGGAGAAACCATGGAGCAATTCCACTCTGCCCTAAGGTCCCTTGCAGAATTTTGTCAACTTGGAGCATTAGAAGAGGATCTGTTAAGAGACATCTTCACAGCCAATATGACCGACCCTGAAATACAAAAAGAACTCCTGAAGGTAACACTCGACCCAGAGAAGGCACTGGAATTAGCCATTAGTATCGAACTAGGCGCACGAAGCCAATTAGCCATACAGGCAAAACAAACGTCGGACCCATCCATGGTATCCATTGTAGGACGATCGGAGCCCGTATTAGCAATCTCAAGCTCAAGATACCGTGAAAACTTCAGAGGCAATTAGAGCCAGCCCAGAGGCACATTCACACAGCCCAGAGGCAACAACAACAACCAGTCAAACAGACAACAAGTACAACACAACTACAGAAACTGTGGACAACTCTGGACACAAGATCATAGAGCCAAATGTCAAGCATACGGACAAATATGCCGAAGATGCTATAAGCCCAACCTTCTAGCCAAAGTATGCCGATCAAATTTGACACGTAATAACAACAGGAACATCAACGAAATAGAAGAACGCAACGAGCCACAATACGAGGACAACATAAATATGGTCTCCCTAAATGACGAAATAGAAAGCATAACACACGACTCCGAGGAAGACTACAGTGTGAACCTCGTTTCCCCGACAGACGGATCAGCAACCCCAACCAAACTCAATGTGAAATTCGGCAATACGAAATATTGGGTTATGGTAGACTCGGGTAGCTCACACAGTTTAATCACGGAGAGGATGGCTCGCGAGACAGAGGTGCGGGACAAAAACAGTTGGTGGAGTCGTAAGACGAATCCAGTTAACCTGAGAAGCTTCACAAACACCGCAATCAAGAACAGAGGCACCCTATACTGCGACGTCGAATGCAATGAATGAAATGCTGGAAGGGCCGACCTTATCGTGGTACCCAACAACCATAGAGCACTGATCGGCCAAGACCTCTTCCAAGGACTAGGGATACAAGTCGACCAACAACCATCCCCAACTTCAGAAGGTAAGAACGTCGCAATGATAGAAAACCAAAATAACAAAAGCCTAAAACAAGAAATAGCAAAACAATTCCCTGGTCCAATAAAACGAATAGGACGATCAGTCAATCACACAGTCAAATCCAAATTTAAAACAAACTTTACACAGGTACACCAACGAGGCCGAAGAGTGCCGATTCACCTACAAAAACAAGTCGAAGAAGAACTCAAAAAATTACAAGACAACGGAAATATAATAAAACTGGACAAATGTAGCGACAAAAACTTCATATCCCCAATAGTAATTACAGTCAAAAGAGACAAAACAATAAAACTAGCCATAGACTCCAAAATAATAAACAAGGCAAATCACAAAAACAAATACCAGATGCAAAATATTGATCGCCTGATGGACAACATCGCCCAATCCATCTCGGAATCGTCGAACAAAGGCGAAAAAAAAGTCGAAAAAGGCGAAAAAAAGCGTAAATTGATTGTTTTCTCAACAATCGATTTACGCTACACGTACAGCCAACTACCGCTAGTTGAAGCTACAGAAAAACAATGCAATTTTAATATAGCAGGCGGCCAAGCCACCGGAACGTACCGATTTATTACAGATTTTTACGGCCCAACAGACATGCCGGCACAATTCCAAAAAGCAATAGATAATACACTAAAAGGCCTCGCAGACACATATACTTTTTTAGATGACATAATCATTGTCTCCGGTGGAGGAATAAAAAACCACAAAGAAAAAGTTTTCAAATGCTTACAAAAACTAGACAAAGAAAACCTAAGCATAAACTTAGAAAAATGCCACTTCGCTAAAAAACGAAATCGAATGGCTAGGATTCGAAATCAATCAAAACGGTATAAAACCACTGATTAGCAAAACAGAGGCCATCCAAAACCTAAAAGCTCCGAACACATGCAAACAATTAAAATCATTCCTCGGAAGCGTACATCAACTAACGAAATTCGTCCCTAACCTAGCCATCCAGTGCAGAGTCTTTAGAGACCTCCTGGAAAAAGATAATAAATACCACTGGGAACCAAAACATCAAATAGCATTCGAACACATAAATCTCCACATAAAAACATAACAGAAAATACGCACTACGATTCCACAAGAAAAACAAGAGTCAGAACGGACGCATCACGATCCGGACCCGGAGCCGTCTTAGAACAGGAATCGCACAAAGGGTGGGACACAATTGCGTACGCTTCACGTTTCCTAAATAACGCCGAAGAAAAACATAGTGTAAACAAATTGGAAATCTTAGGGGTAGTCTGGGCACTCGAACATTTTAAGCACTATCTTTACGGCCAATACTTTACCGTACAAACAGATCATAGAGCCCTACTATCCATATTAAAAGACAAATCTACAAAAGCACATCAAAGTAAATTAACACGTTGGTGCGATAGATTAATCCCATTCCACTTTCAAATCGAACGTATACCAGGATCAAAGATGGGATTAACAGATTATATATCGAGGAACCCCCATAACAAGGCAAAGCCAATAAGTCGTTACGATGAAGACTTTGTGATCGCACAAGTAGATGCAATCATACAGACCATTAATGCAATTAAGCAAAGAGGAAGACCACGAAAACTAGACAATTTGGAATCGCTCGACGATTCCAAAGCACTAACCAAAAAGCTGGAATCAAACCACAAAGAGGCCGTCCACGAAAATTACCCTTGCAATCGCAGGACGATTCCAAAATCAAAATGCCTAGAGCACAAAGTCACAAGACAAAACCACAAGCGGTGCAAAAGTTGCACAATTACAGCCTACGTAGAAAACAAGAATTACCAAATACGGCAAACCACGAGACAATAGATGCAGCAAATTTAGCAAAATCGAACAGCAAACCATTGCAAAAGCGCATTTGCCAAATAATTCTGCTACAGAACAGTCATTGTTAAATTCCAAACATAATTTCGAAATGAGTAATTAACAATCTTCAAGCCTATAAACACCACCTACATCACCTGCAAAGAGCCCGATATCATTTTCCACCTACCTGAGCTCAGAGAAAAATGACCGCCCCACAAAAGCAGACCCCCAACTTGACATAAGCAATACGCGACGTCTTCAGTTCAACACTAATCGCGGCTATGACAAACAAAGAATCAGTTCTACACGAAACAAGAGATTGTATAATACAAGGGGACGAACTGAGATGCAAGGCCGTAAGCAGACAAATCCACACACACTGGAAACAACTCAGTGTCAACGACGGGTGCATCCTTCTGGACAATCAGCTAACAATCCCCAACGCAATGAAAGACGCGGTAATAGATGTACTGCACGCAACGCATCCGGGCGCGTGGGGAATGACCGAATTAGCAACCAGACTTTGGTGGCCGTTCATAAATAGAGATCTCATCAACAAGTCAAAAACGTGCCGCCCGTGCACCGAATTTGGTAAGAACCTTAAAAGCATAATACCAAAAACCAAATGGTCATCACTAAAACCATGCGTCGAACCGAATGAAGAAATACAGATAGAGTTCGGCGGCCCAAATAATAGATGGTCAAGGAAGAGAAGTATACTTCCTTGCATGCATCGATAGATTTTCTAATTTTCCTACACTTAAACTATACAACAACGCGAATGCCACAAACATAGAACATTTACTTACTAAATACATTGCTATTCATGGCCCAGATACATACGAATGGACCAGGCTAGATGCCAAACAGGAAACGTAATGAAAGAATTCTGTAAAAAGAATAATATCAAAATAATATTCGCACCAGCGAACGGCCATCGATCTATAGGACTCGTGGAAAGACTGATACAAACAGTAAAGCGTCGATTAGGTTGCCTTAAATTAGATACAAATCAACGCCCTTTCAACATAAAACAGTCACTTAGACAAATCGCACAGGAACTAAGAATATGCCGGAAAAAAGCAACTAACATATCCCCTTTCGAAGCGCACTTCGGCCGACCCGTAAACACACCAATAACTAACATAACCTCTCATGCGGATAGCCGAAATCTAAAATCGCCAAACATTAAGTCTGATTATTTAGATGACAACATCATGGGCAATGACGAACTGATCTCTGATGAGCGATGGATTCAAGAGACGTTGGACAGTAATGAGGAAGTGAAGGCATCCAAGCAACGAATGCTATTAAAAGCACTCAACAACAAAGGCGAAATCCCGCCCACCTTCCGAATGTCTACACACAGCCCACTACAACCACTAGCCGAAAACAGCAAGGAACTAAAATTTGCCAGAAAGACCCTCTCCACCACTCGAAGTAAGAAACAGTTACAGGGACTATATGAAGCCATCCCCTAAGGAGCGGCACTGATAAAAACCTCCGGCTCCACAATGACAATCAAATACCCCGGCCAAGATGACACGGTGTTTCACAAATCAGAAGTAGCACTCTTCGGGACCCATCAGAGCCGAAAAAACCACTCATTCAGTTTGCCGCTAGAAAAACTGTCATAAACCATGGCAAGATCCAACGACACAGGAACGCACATCAGAAGGAACAGAGCGCAAAGCTCAAAGGAGAGAAATCAATCAGAAAGAGGCCAAGCGATTCACCCACGAATCCAAACCTAGCTAATCTCCTAAAAGTGAACCGCACGAAGGTCCCTCCAAAGCGAAAATTTGTCCAGTCACCAAGGAAAGGAACAACAGGAGCAAAGAACCAAAAGACAACAACCCCGCCCGACTCCCCATTCGACGACGAAGACCTCGAACTGGAACCAGCCCGACAACGGAAACGCAGAAACAATGAGGACTCTGACTACAATCCTCAAGAGGATCCATCGATACAAGTTATCGCAGCACACAAGAACCCAAGGAGGAGCAACAGGCCAACCAAGAAGCCTGAAAAATATGGCCACAGCGAAACCCTGACAACCGATGAGGACACTGAAGACTCTGAAAATAGCCCCCCAAGAAAGCGCTTCACCGGAATCGCTAACTACCAAGCAACTACTACAGCGCTGGACGACAACCAACAATCGCCGGCACAACAAGCGGAAGAGCAGGGCGAATCCCAGGCACAAAAAGAGGATGAACTAAAAGCCAACACTCTATCACCACCACAAGAAGACTACGACGATACCGTTTTTCCACAACAAGCACCCGCACAACAGTCACCTAAGACACCAACTGTCGATGAAGACAACGAAGAAAGAGTGTTAGATCCCCATGAGTTCTGAAAACAAACTTGTAAACTTTGTTTCCTCCCCGAGGGGAAATGTGGTATATGGGTTACCAATTAACCCTAAATCAACTTAACCTTTGATGCAGTGAATTAATACAGTCATATGCAGTGTGTATTTTATCTCATTTGTTATCTCTGCAGTCGCCGTGCGATTGTTCAACCTCCAAAAAGTAACAGGTACTTACGCACTAACAGACAGACAGTGAAAAGCTCAAGTGCAGTCTGCCTTAAGCTTACGTGAATTAAAGTTGTGCGTTAACAATCTCTTGGACTAGTACTTAAGCTAGAACACGTGAAGGATCTGAGTACCACACACCTCAAGAAAAAGCATCAGTTTAAAAGTAACATCGAGAAAATAGTTAATGTTGAAACTGAGTTTTTGTTCTCGTTGTATTAAAAGACTCTTTCTGCTTCAGGCGCACTTAGCAATTCCAAGCACCGTGGAGGACCTGTACTGGCTGAACTTGATTTATCCAAATGCAAGTGGCTCGATTTTTTGACTAGTCTGGTAGAAGATGGTGTGAGCGGCAAGTTTCGTTTTCTTAAGGTAATATGTACTGTTGAATGATTAAAACAAAAAAAAATTAAATTTTAGGATATTGAAACCTTGATGTGAGCTGGAGAGAATCGAACCCCATGATGTGGATTTAAAAAATTGCTCGTTAATAGCGCACTGCACTATATTGTCTTCTTTAATTGAAAGTGTTCTGTTTAAATAATAGCCGCGGTGCGATAGCGGATATTATTGAAGACATCGTGGTTAATTAGTTCGTCTCCATCTTCTCTCCTGCTCCATCGCTACCTGACTTCTGGTAATTGACTTCTTCAATTTCAGTAATTTCGACTACTTTGCAGTTAAAATTTGTGTGCTTGACGTCTTTTGTTCTGCTTTTAGGTCAATTGTGTGAATAACCACACTCTCACGACTCCCGAGCTTGCTTAATGAACTTCAAGTTTTATGAAAATATACAAGTTCCAGGTCAATAGTGCGCATCTAAACAGTACCAAACGCATATGCACTAACTTTTGTGTATTAGATTCTTGAATTTTCGATTTCGAATATTGATTTTGAAAAAGCTCTATTAGGGCTTTTTCCTTATAGAGCATATATCTCATAAAGATGACAGTCCCAATCTAAACCAAAAATCTAGTGATCTAATAAAGGACGGATGTTCAATCTGTCTATCTTTTTTCTGTAGTGGTTTCAATTCCATGGAAGGCTGCAAGTATCTATCGCGGCTATTTTCCAGCAATCTGACAGCTGAGTTGGTTACATTTGTCTATGTATCAATTCGTTGCAAAAGTTGGAAAAAACCTGATCATGATGAGTTTCAAATAGGTGCGCTCATTTTTGAGTCCGTGTTAGCTGACTGCGCTAACTTCCATGAGCCATGCCGCATATGTTCAGCTTTTTTTGAATATTTTTTAAGTTTTCTGGTCCACTTGTCTTAAAAAGCAATTTGTAATCGATGTCTAAAACCATGTATCCTGGTGCCAATTAGACATTTCAACCCCGAATGTACTAAGTCAGCAGTTGGCTGAACTTTTGAAGACATAGAATTGCAAAAAAATTGATATGGCCCCAAACAAGGCGAGCGGCTGGCCTTTCACTCTTGATTTGTTTGAAGCACAGAGAGCGTGTGCAAGGATATCACATGAAAGCAAAACCGGAAAAAGATGGAGCTAGGATTCGAACTGTAGTTGGCTCGAAATTTTTTTTTGTGTGCATGCTGTTATCCACTTCACTGTTTTTGCTCTGTTTTGACAAAGTAGATTTTTCTCGATAGATTTTGTGAAAGAGACAGTGCAATGATTTTTCAATCAAACTATAGCCAATGCTCATTCGTGTTATCTCACTCAATTATCGAAGGCAGTCAGAAGAAAAGATATATAAAAATTGAAGAACTTCAATTCATCCTTTGAGTAGAATTTAATTGATGTAAAAATTGTCCCCATTCATCAAAAAAACGACCTTGCCTTACATTTGTTTTCCATGATATACATTCTTATTCAGAGTTTGTTATTTTTAGAGATCGAGGATTGGAGACGTAAAAATTTTAAGATCAAACATTTATTCTAAATTTCAAGGTTTTAGCAGTGCTAAAGGAAACTTCAATATATATATATATAGATATAGATATATATATATATATATATATATATATATATATATATATATATATATATATATATATTGCCGTACTTTGTTTGAAAACTTTGTCAATAACCTTCTCAAAATTTAAAACTAAATTTGATTTTGTCAAATAAAACAAAATCAGTTTTTGCTTTATTGTTTGACAATATGTCTAATAACGATGATGCAAACAATTGGAGTTATCCTCTTAATTATCAATTGATACAGATACATATGACGGTAATGCTCCTTTGGACGTAAAGTGACGGAAAAGTTATGCGCAGCTTCACGTGTTCAGTCACTGAGTGAAGGTCTTAGTTAAAGCACGTCATTGCATTCCTACCTATGACTCTTGATAGAGGGAGAATTTTTTAGTGTTGAATCATACAAAGACCATACAAATTTCTATTGACTCTGACAAAGACTGCTGAAAGGACCGACAAATGGAATATAATTGTACTTTTGGAGGGCCCAGAGACACAAAACCTAGAAACTAAACATTCCGATTTATGTTACAGAAATTATTTTCAATCACCAATTTCCTCGATTCTTTTATAGCTGTATCGCTTATTATTGAGCGGCTGCGGTAAAAAATGAATCAAGGAAAGTACTCCTACACCCCCATGGAAGTTAACCCATATTTTACCTTTCATGAGCTGCGCATTTGGAGCGTGTGGCCATGGGGAGTTTATTACAGCAGCGGTTGAATCCTATCTAAAATTAAGTGGAGTTTTTCCTTGGGTTATTTCCCTTGACTGATTACTGAAACCAGAGATTAATATTTGAAGCAAACTCTCAGACAAAAGACATCTTGACTGTTGAACAGGAAACGTTAAATTTCAAATTGAATAAAGTTAAGTGTTTTATGTGTTTTCTAATACTGTAAGTTCACATAATTTTTTAGAAAATGATGCACTTGATTTTCGCACAGCTTTTTTTCGAAGTTACATTTACATCCTATTTTTACTTTCCAAAGTCAGAAGATTTTTCAGTTTTCATGAAAATTCAGATTTTCTTGATGTTTCTCGTAAATCGGGTGCAATCATGTGGGCTCATTTTGTTTGGATGTTTAACACTAACAAAGAAATGGTTGTTGCAATTCTTCAATACCGGAAAATCGATTAATTACGGACACCCGTTTGTTATCTAACTATTTTTTTACTGCTTAAAGCATCTATACCAATTTCAAGTACCTCACGAACAAACTTACCTCAGTTTCTCACCAATTAATTTAAAGCAATTCCTTGACACATTTCGGGTCATTTTTATGTTTTTTTATGCGCGCTTATGTCTTTTTCGGGGAGGACAACCTGGAAGATTCCTCGACTATTTCCATTCAAGTCTTCGGGAGTTTAGAATTTGTATCAGATTTTACCCCATAAGAATGTATTGTCTTAATCTCTTGTTTTTTTGTTTTTAATTTACGTACAATCATTTGGTAAAAAAGAAGTTTAATGCACCTCAAGAAAAAGTATCAGTTTAAAAGTAACAACAATCGAGAAAAAAATCTAGTGCTAAAACTGAGTTTTTGTTCGCGTTGTTTTGAAAGAATGCTTCTGCTTCAGGCGCACTTAGCCATTCCAAGCAACGTGGAGGACATGTACTGGCTGAACTTGATTTATCCAAATGAAAGTGGCTCGATTTTTCGACTAGTCTCGTAGAAGATGGGGTGAGCGGCAAGTTTCGATTTCTTAAGGATAATATGTACTGTTGATTGATTAAAACAAAAAAAAATTAAACTTTAGGATATTGAAACCTTGATGTGTGCTGGAGAGAATCGAACCCCATGATGTGGATTTAAAAAATTGCTCGTTAATAGCGCACTGCACTATATTGTCTTCTTTAATTGAAAGTGTTCTGTTTAAATAATAGCCGCGGTGCGATAGCGGATATTATTGAAGACATCGTGGTTATTTGATTCTTCTCCATCTTCTCTCCTGCTCCATCGCTACCTGACTTCTGGGAACTGACTTCTTCAATTTCAGTAATTTCGACTACTTTGCAATTAAAATTTGTGTGCTTGACGTCTTTTGTTCTGCTTTTAGGTCAATTGTGTGAATAACCACACTCACGACTCCTGGGCTTGCTTAATGAACTTCAAGTTTTATGAAAATATACAAGTTCCAGGTCAATAGTGCGCATCTAAATAGTACCAAACACATATGCACTAACTTTTGTATATTAGATTCTTGAATTTTTGTTTTCGAATATTGATTTTGAAAAAACTCTATTAGGGCTTTTTCCTTATAGAGCATATATCTCAAAAAGATGACAATCGAATCTAACCTAAAAAGTTTAGTGGTCTAATAAAGGACTACTGTTCAATCTGTCTATCTTTTCTCTGTAGTGGTTTCAATTCCATGGAAGGCTGCAAGCGTCTATCGCGGCTATTTTCTAGCAATCTGACAGCTGAGTTGGTTACATTTGTCTATGTATCAATTCGTTGCAAAAGTTGGAAAAAACCTGATCATGATGAGTTTCAAATAGGTGCGCTCATTTTTGAGTCCGTGTTAGCTGACTGCGCTAACTTTCATGAGACATGCCGCATATGTTCAATTTTTTTTTATTTTTGAATATTTTTGTTGTTTTCTGTTCTTCTTTTCTTAAAAAGCAAATCGTAATCGATTAATTTTGCCCGTATATCCTTGCGCTAAATATCCTTATGGACAGTTCAGACCCGAATTTAATGAGCGAGCAACTGGCTGGTGTTTTGAAGACATGGAAGTGCAAAAACATTGATATGGCACCAAAAAAGGCGAGCTGCCGGCCATTCATTCTTGATTTGTTTGAAGCGCAGAGATTGTGTGCATGAGTCTTACATGAAAAAGAAAATCGAAAAAAGATTGAGCCAAGATTCGAACTCTAGTTAGCTCGAAGTATTATTTTTGTGTGCTTGCTGTCATCCACTCCACTGTTTTTGCTCTGTTTTGACAAAGTAGAATTTTCTCGATAGGTTTTGTGAAAGAGACAGCGCATTGGTTTTCCGATCGAACTATAATCAATGCTCATTCGTGTTATCTCGTACCTATACCGGAAGCAGTCAGAAGACAGCTCTTTGTAAAATTTGAAGAAATCTAATTCTTCGTTTGAGTAATATTTGTTTGATGTAAAAATTGTCCTCATTCCGTTTTCTTCAAAAAATCGACCTAGCCTTACAATTGTTTTCATTGATATACAATCTTGTTCAGAGCCAGTTATTTTAACGATAGAGGATTGGAGAGGTAAAAGGTTTACAATCAAATTTTCAGGCTATTTTCAATGTTTTAGCAGTGCTAAAAGAAACTTCAATCCTCTAGGAAAATATAATTATTTCATTCCAATACGGTTGGAGTCAGATTTCAGAATCTTTCTCTATTGAATGTGTAAACCGTCTTAAAAACCCTTTTTTCGTGCCTTGTCTATATATATATATATATATATATATATATATATATTGCCGTACTTTGTTCGAAAACTTTGTCAATAGCGTTCTTAAAATTTTGTATTTAGTACAATTTTGTTAAATAAAAGATGATCAGTTTTTGCATTATTGGCTGACAATATGCCTAATGAGGATGATGCAAACAATTGGAGTTAACTTCTGAATTATTAATTGATGACATAAATATGATGGTAATGCTCATTTAGACGTAAATGGACGAAAAAATTATGCGCAGCTTTACGTTTTCTATCACTCAGTGGAGGTCTTATTTGAAGCACGTCATTGCACTCCTACCTATGACTCTTAAGAGAAGGAGAATTTTTTTGTTTAATCATACAAAAACCCTACAAATTTCTGATAAATCTGATACAGACTGCAGAAAGGACCCGCAAATGGAATAAAATTGTACTTTTGGATGGCCCAGAGACACAAAACCTAGAAAAAATAAATTCTGAATTAATTATTATTTTCCTGAAATTACTTTCATCAATTTCCGCATTTTTTTATAGCTACGTTAAAGTTAGCCTTCAAAAGACCTGGCGCGAGCTGAAGCTGCTCTTTTAGAGATGTGAAAGTCTAATATTTTGACTCTTTGGTTGTGAACAGAGATTTTGGATTCCATGACCTACGTTCCGGTACCTGAAAAAACTTAATGTACTTCTAGTTGCCAATGTGGACCCTTCTCGTCTTACAAACATTTTATTCAGAGCTTCCACATAATGCTTACCTCAAATTGATCTAATACTAACGTTTAGAAGTTCAGGGATAGAGAAACGATATATATATATAATCCTATCGCTAGCAAAATTAAAACATGCCCTTTGTGGAAGTACTGACCTTCGATAAAAAATCACAAAATGTCTAAGTCTTGCTATAAAGGACACTTGTTGGGCGAATTTTTTAACTGTTTGATCAAAATATAAAAATAACTCAATTTATTTGACAAGATGGAGCTCCGAATACTTTGCTGACACATTCTCGTCATTTTCTACGTCCAACAGTACAGGAAAAAAATGTTTTGATCACATTCAGAGATAACCCATTCTGTTTCATTCAGTTGCCACTTTTGATGGTTCATTGTTCAATACAGAACTTATTATTTTTGGGACGCCACAGATTCATAGTTTTTGATAAATCAGATGAAAAATTGTTTACATCGACAAATTGGCGTCCGTCTAATGGAAGTCTAAAACAATATAAAAGATTTTTCTTCTGTGTGTCTTACGTTTTCTGTTATTTCACGTAGTGTGTCAACAGTGCTACATTTTTTTACCTACACCCAAGTTGTTTACAGCAGAGTAATTTTTTTCTTTAAAATTGTCTATATGTTCATACATAAATCTTTCTATTGTTTTACTCAGTGTAGGCAAGATAGAAATTACTCTGTTGTTGCCAAAGCTTGATTCAGAAGCAGTTTCGAAGAGCAGGTAGATTTGCGCATCCTTCAGACATGCTGGAAACAAACCAGAACTCAAAGAACTGATCATGAGTTTAACGAGAGGTTATGCTGTGAACAGAGGTAAACATTTTAGTATTTCAGACATTATTCCATTTAGATTACTTGTTTTTTAGGCTTGAGTTCCAAGATTCTGTTCTGAATATTAAATATCTTTGCAAGCGCTAGAAACATGGTGTTATTATTGCTATAGTTTTCTGAATCAGTTATAGAATCTGATTTGATTTTGGTATCACCTATACTAAAAAAATTTTCTTTGAATGCATCTGCAAAATCAATATATTCTCTAACTCTTGGTTGTCACTGTTGATTACAGATAACATTTTTAAATACGTTGGTAATTTTTAGTCACAAAATTTAGTTTTTTGAAAAGTTTACTGGATTACTTATTATTATTGTAACAAATTTGCCGCTGTAATAATCACTTCCTGCCCTAATTAACGTGAAATATAACTTTTTGCAAAAATTTTCGAACTGTTCAAAATTTACTGAGCTATGGCGATATCTTATGTAGGCTCCTCTTTTTCTTCATAGCATTTATGATACCACGGGGTTATTTTATCATTTGAGTAGAAATTATTTGATGTCAAAAATTGTCCCTGTTGCGTTTTATAAAAAGAAAGTGGACCCTGCTCTCATTTGTTTTCAGTGAGGCACATTGTTATTCATCAGAGCTGATTATTTCAAAGATGTACGGATTTGAGAGGTAAAAAGTTTAAGATAAAAATTTTAGAATACTTTCATTGTTTTAGCAGTGCTGCAAAAAATGCATCACGAAACTCTAACTAATTAATTTCTAATTCGGGTTGAGACAAACTTCAGTTTCTTTCTCCATTGAGGTTGCAAATTGTCACAACAACCATTATTTCATGCCTCGTTGGTACATAATTCCGTACTCCGTTTCAAAAATATTACCATTAACGTTCTTCAAATTTAAATTAAGTATAATCTTTGTTTAAAGATAATCATTTTTTGCATTTTTTGCTGATTTGTCTAATTAGGATGATACAATTGAGATTAACTGCTGATACAATTAGCTGATGACATGCATATTATTGAAATGCTTTTTAGACGAAATGGGCGGGAAAGAATTTCTGCGCTTTTAAGAGCAAGATGACTACAACGGCTGTTAAATGCGTTCCTGGAATCAGTCAGAAAGATTGTTTCTGAACGATCTTCAGGAAAGCGTCGGCGGAATTCATGAGTATGACGACACTCAAGAACCAATACTTGTCCGATGCTACTCCAGACTCGCCTTTACGTTCTTCATTATTGATTGGAGGTCTCTAAGTTAACGTACTTCACTGCACTCTTACCTATGGATCTTAACAAAACAATTCGAATTTCTTATTTTTGAAAAAATCAAAGACATTAATTATTTCAAATAATTCTCATTATGACTGCAGAAAAGACTAAAAAAAAGGTCAACTTACTTTTGGAAATCCCAGAGACACAGAACCTAGAAAATAAACATTGCGATTTATTTTACAGAATTTTTTTTCATTCATCAATTTCTTCGATTCTTTTATAGCTGTGTCAAATTTTTGGCCGTCAAAACACCCGGCGGGGTTATTATTTACACCTAGCCAATGCTTACTTGTTTTATCCTGTACAATTACTGAGCGCAATCAGAAGACAAGCTTTGTGGAAATTTAAAAACTTTAATAATTCGTTGGCATTTTTGAATGTAATTTTGGGCAATTTTTTTCTTTTATCATTTGAGTAGAAATTATTTGATGTCAAAAATTGTCCCTATTTCGTTTTATAAAAAGAAAGTGGACCCTGCTCTCATTTGTCTTCAGTGAGGCACATTGTTATTCATCAGAGCTGATTATTTCAAAGATGTACGGATTTGAGAGGTAAAAAGTTTAAGATAAAAATTTTAGACTACTTTCATTGTTTTAGCAGTGCTGAAAAAAATGCATCAGGAAACTCTAACTAATATATTTCTAATTCGGGTTGAGACAAACTTCAGTTTCTTTCTCCATTGAGGCCGCAAATTGTTACATTAACCATTATTTCATGCCTCGTTGGTACATAATTCCGTACTCAATTTCAAAAATATTACTATTAACGTTCTTCAAATTTAAATTAAGTATAATCTTTGTTTAAAGATAATCATTTTTTGCATTTTTTGCTGATTTGTCTAATAAGGTTGATACAATTGAGATTAACTTCTGATACAATTAGCTGATGACATGCATATTATTGAAATGCATTTTAGACGAAAATGGGCGGGGAAAAATTTCTGCTCTTTTAAGAGCAAGATGACTACAACGGCTGTTAAATGCGTTCCTGGAATCAGTCAGAAGGATTGTTTCTGAACGATCATCAGGAAAGCGTTGGCGGAATTCATGAGTATGACGCCACTCAAGAACCAATTCTTGTCGATGCTACTCCAGACTCGCATTTACGTTCTTCTTTATTGATTGGAGATCTCTTGGTTAACGTACTTCACTGCACTCTTACCTATGGATCTTAACAAAACAATTCGAATTTCTTAATTTTGAAAAAAACAAAGACATTAAATAATTAAAATAATTCTCATTATGACTGCAGAAAAGACTCAAAAAAAGGTCAACTTACTTTTGGAAATCCCAGAGACACAGAACCTAGAAAACAAACATTGCGATTTATTTTGCAGAATTTACTTTCATTCATCAATTTCTTCGATTCTTTTATAGCTGTGTCAATTTTTTGGCCGTCAAAACACCCGGCGGGAGCTAATTCTGTTCCTTTCGATACGGGAAAATCAATTATCTGACTCGGGGGTACTAAACAAAATTTTTGGATTCCATAGACCTACGTTATGGTAGCTGAAGAAGATGAAGTTGTTCTAGTTGCCGCTGTGGACACTTGCCGTCTTTCAATCTTTTTGTTTGTAGCTTCCAAATAATGTTTACCACATATTGACCGAATACTAAAGTATAAAAATTCAGAGATATAGAAGTCATATTTATAATCCTATCACTATCAAAAACATCAAACATCACCTTTGAAAAACATCAAGCTCATAATTTTTTTGGACAAGGAGAATTGGTTTTCATTTAATTATACTTAGTGCAACCGTTGACCTAAAGCCATTAATGAATCATTGGCTTTATGTAAAATTTTTTATTTCTCAATAATACTGGTTGCGAGACGAACTGTCTAAGTCTTGCTATTACGGACACGTGTTTGAACAATTTTTTAACTGTTTGACAAAGATTGGAAATTAACTCAATTTTTGTCAAGATGGAGCTCCGAATATTTTGTTGACTCATTCTCATCAATTTCTCCGTCCAACAGTACAAGGGAAAAATGTGTTTTGGAAAAAAAACTTTAATCACTTTCAGAGATAACCCATTCCGTTTCATCCAGGTTGCTACTTCTGATAATTCATTGTTCAATACAGAACTTATTATTGTATGGCTATATAAAATGTTAATATCGTCAGCAAAAAGATAGATATCTAGAATAATAAATTTAAAAATACGAACATGAGAAATCCAAGAATTGACGCCTGTGATATGCCACAGATTGATAGTTTAAAATCACATCGAACATTGTTTATATCGATACATTGACGTCCACCTAATGGATGGGATTTGAACCAATTCAAAATTACACCTCGAATTCAATATTTTGTAAGTTTTATTAGAAAATTTTGTGATGGATTGTAAAAAGTAAAAATCTGATCAGAATGAGTTTCAAACCGGTGCGCGCCTTTTTGATTCCGCGTTAGCTGACTGCGCTAACTTTCATGAGACATGCCGCATATGTTCAGTTTTTTTTTATTTTTTGAAAATTTTTTAAATTTTCTGGTCTTCTTTTCGTAAAAAGCAAATCGTAATCGATGATTTTTGCCCGTATATTCTTGTGCTAAATATCCTTATGGACAGTTCAGCCCCGAATTTACTAAGTGAGCAGCTGGCTGAAGTTTTGAAGAGATAGAAGTGCAAAAACATTGATATGGCCCCAAACAAGGCGAGCGGCTGGCCTTTCACTCTTGATTTGTTTGAAGCACAGAGAGCGTGTGCATGGATATCACATGAAAGAAAAAACCGAAAAAAGATTGAGCTAGGATTCGAACTGTAGTTGGCTCGAAATGTCTTTTTTGTGTGCATGCTGTTATCCACTCCACTGTTTTTGCTCTGTTTTGACACAGTAGAATTTTCTCGATGGTTTTTGTGAAAGAGACAGCGCATTGATTTTTCGATCAAACTATAGCCAATGCTTACTCGAGTTATCTCCTTCATTTATCGAAAGCAGTCAGAAGACATGTTTTGTGAAAATTGAAGAACTTTAATTCTTCGTTTGAGTAGAAATAGTTTGATGTAAAAATTGTCCGCATTCCCTTTTCATCAAAAAATCGAACTCGCCTTACATTTGTTTTCATTGGTATAGATTCTTTTTCAGTTATTTTAGCGATAGAGGATTGGAGAGGTAAAGGGTTTACGATCAAACATTCAGGGTAATTTCAAGGTTTTAGCAGTGTTAAAGGAAACTTCAATCCTTCATGAAAATCTAATTATTTCATTCTAATACGGCTGGAGTCAAATTTCAGATTCTTTCTCCATTGAGAGTGCACACAAAAATTTTTTTTTTATGCTTGTCTATATATATATTGCCGTACTTTATTCAAAAAGTTTGTAAATAACTTTCTTAAAATTTTGAATTAAATACAATTTTGTTATATAAAAGATAAACAGTTTTTGCATTATTGGTTGACAATATGTCTAATGAAGATGATGCAAACAATTGGAGTTAACTTCTGAAATATTAATTGATGACATTCATATGAAGGTGATGCTTGTTTAGACGTATATGGACGGAAAAAATATGTGCAGCTTCACGTTTTCCATCAATGAGTGAAAGTGTTAGTTAAAGCACGTCATTGTACTTCTACAATTTGCTAATAACTCTGATAGACTGCAGAAAGGACACACAAATGGAATATAATTCTGATTTAAAAGGATTTTACTGAATTTATTTTCATCAATTTCCCCAATTTTTTTTATAGCTGTCTTAAAGTTGGTCTTCAAAAGACCCGGCGCGAGCCAAATTTGCTCCTTTTGAGATGTGAAAGATTAATGTCTTGACGCTTCGGTTGTGAACAGAGGTTTTGGATTCCATAAACCTACGTTCCCGTACCTGTAGACAATTTATTGTACTTCTAGTTGCCGCTGTGGACCCTTCCCGTCTCACAAACATTTTATTCATTCAAATAATGCTTACCTCAAATTGACCTATTACTAACGTTTAGAAGTTCAGAGATATAGAAATGATATATAATTCTATCGCTAGCAATTTCAAAACATGCCCTTTGTGGAAGTACCAACCTTCGAAAAAAATCGCAAAATGTCTAAGTCTTGAAACGTGTTGGGCCAATTTTTTAACTGTTTGATCAAAAAATTAAAAATAACTCAGTTTTTTGTCAAGGTGGAGCTCCGAATGCTTTGCTCACACATTCTCATCTTTTTCTACGTCAAGGGAAAAATGTTTTGATCACATTCAGAGATAGCCCATTACTTTTCATTCAAGTTGCTACTTTTGATATTTCGTTGTTCGATACAGAACTATTATTGAATGAGAAATCCAAGAATTGACGTTTTTGGTACGCCACAGATTCATAGTTTTTGATAAATTAAATGAAAAATTGTTTACATCGACAAATTGGCGTTTACCTAAAGCAAGTCTAAAACAATACACAAGATTTATCTTCTGAGTGTTTTATGCAGAGTAATTCTTTGTCTTTAAAATTGTCATACATATTTTTATATTTATGACATATAAATTTTCATATATATATTTTTATACATAATTCTTTCTATTGTTTTACTCAGTGTAAGTAAGATAGAAATTACTCTGCTGTTGCCAAAGCTTGATTCAGAAGCAAATTCGAAGAGCAGGCAGATTTGCGCAGCCTTCAGAAAAACTGGAAACAAACCAGAACTCAAAGAATTGATCATGAGGTTAACGAGAGGTTATGATGTGATCAGAGGTAAACATTTTAATATTTCAGACACTATTCCATGTAGACCTCATGTTTTTATAGGCTTGAGTTCCAAGATTCTGTTCTGAAATTAAATACTTTTGCAGGCGTTAGAAACATGGTGTTATTATTGCTATAGTTCAGGGGCAAATGTGAGTTCTGACAAGACTGGAGATCTGTTAATAGTCGAAGACTCAGTAGACTACCTGAAGATGTGAATGGGGCCGCACTCCGGCACAGAATCAAAGATGACAACGAAACATTGGACTTTGAACTGTATAAACAGGAAGGCAATGTCAGCCACATCCAACGAAGGGCCACGAATGAAAAAATTTGCCTTCAACGCTCACAGTACAAGAGACGAAGAAGTCCAGCTTTGTCAGCTTAGCCTGAATAATGCGTTAAATTCATTAAATAGCGTTTGGTATTTATTAATTTAGTTCTTCAGATCCTTATTTGGCCATCCAGTGAGTGGACCCGTGACCAAACACACCCTGAAGCACCCGATCAACAGGTTGTTTCTTTTCATATCATATTTTTCAATTTTTTCATAAAATTTCAAAATTTTCAACAAATCCATTTTATCATTTGTTCTCCATAAACTGCGATAGTCTTTCTTAGGTGATTTTTGACTCCGCATTTCAAGCTAAAAAGAATTCCAGGTTTCTCAAGGAGCTTGGCCATCGGAGTAATGTGGACGAAGTACCTGGAGCCTAGTCAGACAAAGGCGACGATACACTCCTTCAGAAGTGCTACCCATTAGGATTCGACCAGAACTCTTCAACATTATAGACCAAAGAAACTACACTTTGAAACTGTAATTGCTGGTTTTAATAATCACTACGCAAGCGCAAATGACTTTTCAAATAACTAGAGAAAATAATAAACACAATTATTGACAAATTTCAACCACATTTCATCTTTGTATCAAAAACTATTGGCTCCACAAAAAATCTTTTCATAAATAATCAAATAATAATCTCAATTCTGTTCTTTATAAATTAATTAGTGGTTTTTTTCATCCAACCATTCAAATTGTGTCCCCATAACTCAAACTCCCTTTTAATCACTTCTGTAATGATGGTATACATTTTTTCTCTTTCTATGGTAACAATAAGTTTGCTTGTTATTTAACCCGCATGTTCGAATTCTTCACTCGTTAGTTAATCATATGTTTTCAGACTACTAACAGTCTCCCTTATTTATATCCCACCCACATGTCCCAGCACTCAAAACTTTCAAACCATCTCAGTGGTGGAGGCGTTTGGTGTTACTCTTGCGCCACTTACCAGCGCGTAAAGTGTAGTGGATTCAGCGCTAGGCGAGAACACAATGAGAACTTCCGCTGCGAAACGAAAGCAACAATAATCTCCTCAGAGGCAAAAAATCTAAGCCATGCAGCGGCTGATAGCCAGACATCGCAAGCTTCCAGGGAAGCCTGTCCCAAACCCTGCAGTTACTGGCTGAACCTCGAGGAAAGCAAAAAAAGAACTTTTGAAGAACTTCGACAAACAAATTGTTCATTGGAAAGCAATTTTTTACGCTACCAAAAAACAAGACAGGCATTAATTTCACCGATACCTTGAATGAAATCCTGTCTGTCACTTTAACTGATTTTAACGCGGAAACGGCAATGTACTGCGCTATGGTGATGTCTCATCTCATTCTTGCAAGAACAAGAACGGAGGATGACGCCGCAATTAACAAAACCATTGCAAGACGGTTAGATCAATGGGTAAAATGGGACATAGATTCCCTGCTTGTTGAAGCAAAGGTAATCCAGGAACGTATGAGCGAACTAAAGCAAAACAATCTTTTGTTGAATAAAAAAGATTTTGATAAAAAACATGTGAACAGGAAAAATTTCCAATGCCGTTCGAAGTCTTAGGGAAGAAGCAAAAAATGGTGTCCTTTCTTTAATTGACAAAATGACAAGAAGACAGTCCTTGATGTCTTACGCGAGAAAGATCCGGAACAATGCAAAGCAAATTTGATTTATCTAGTTAGCAATGAACATCCAAAAGTTTTGCCGTACCAACAATCCAAATTCAAAAAACTGAATGCCTCAATGGTTAGAAAGTCTGCCAAGAAGACGCAGGGAAGTCATGGCCCTTCCATGCCAACGAATGGCGAAGTATTCTGACATCCTTTAAATCGTTCTCAACTGATCTATTCAAAATGATTGCTAAACTAGCAGTACGCATAGCTACGTGTCATTTGATTTTCCTTCTTCCATATAATTCATGGCGGTTGATAGCTGTTGATAAATGCCCCGGTGTATGACCAATAGGAATTGGGGAAATACCAAGGCGAATTATTGGAAGAACTATTTTCAAATGTATTAAAACCGACCTTAAGATATAAGTTGTGATCAGCAACTATGTTTGGGTCAAAAAAGAGGAATTGAACCTGCTATCCATTCATTGAGAGCTGCTTTTAAAGACACCGTAATCTCAGCCGTGATCTTGCGTTACGCAAAATCGAGAAATTATGCTCTTCTCTCTCTATCATTCTATATGTAATTCATACCGTGAAACATCAAAAACAATATTCCCTCAGGAAGATACGACCCGAGGCGGCCCCCTTGCGATGTCGATGTATGGAATTGCCATAAACCCCTTAATTGAACTGAAGATGCTTCACGATTGCTTCAAGACTGCTTCAAGATGATTGCTTCACAGTTCAAAAAAGGTATAAGGACGATGAAGACGCTGTCGGCGCTCTTGTTAAATTGAAAAAGCTTTTTGACTCATTGAAAAAACACGGTCCTGCTTTCGTTTACCATCTTACCAAATGTCAAACCATTATCAAAGAACATCTCTTTGAAAAAGCACAGCAGATTTTTGTTCACAACGAAGTAGAGTACTTGGTAGTGTAATAGGTTCTGATAATGCAGAAAAAAAATTTATAGAAAAATCACTAAAGTAGCAGAAATCGTGGTTAAAAAAGATGGCCGCTCATGCTAATGTCTCACCTCAAAATGTTTGTTTATCGTTCACTTCATCAGTTCAGCATAAATTGACCTTCATAGCACATACAACACTCAATATTGAAGACCTTTTAAAAGAACGTGTGAAATCAACCAAAGATGAGCTATTACCTAATCTATTAAAGAATCCCGCCTACAATCCAATATACAGGGATTTCTTTTCGTCGCCGATAACGGAGGGCGGCCTGAACAACCTTTAACCTGAAGACCGCCTTAGGGAGTATGAGCAATCAGTTCAACTGTCAAGTACCTTATCCCTATCTCTGCCCGAAGCTGAACTAAAGCAGCAACAAAATCATACATAAAAAATGGAGAAAGAGCTTGCTATCAAATCAAAGAAGGAAAGTATTAAAAACGAACTGAATAAAAACATTATTCGCTCATTTGAATTAGCTAGTTAAAAGGGTGCATCAAGCTGGTGTAACGCTATGGCTGGGTCCCAGTGAAGATGCCATCACAATGCGCATGCAATGAAAATTTCACTGTGGCACATGCCCTCCACTGTCCGAAAAGAAAAAACACTAACATGAGACATAATGAACTCCGCGATTCTTTTGTGAACTTGTTAAGTTATTTCTGTCATGATGTCGAGAACGAACCTCATCTTCAGCTGTTGCAAGGGGAAACTTTTGTTCTTAAATCAACGACAACTGATCATGATGCAAGATTAGATATCAAGGCCAACGGACTTTGGGGATCGAGGTTCAACAAAGCCTATTTTGATGTGAAAATTTTCAACCAGCTATCAAAAAGTTTCCCTGAAAGCAGTAAGGAAGTCTACAAGTACCATGAATCTATTATAAAGAACAAATATGAACAAAGAATAACTGAGGTTGAGAGAGCAACATTTTGTCCGCTTGTCTTCGCATGCACTGGTGGGGCTGGCCCATCGGCTTCAAAAGCGCTGAAACAACTGGCATCAAAGCTGTCTGCGCGAAAAGAGGACAGCTACGCTAATATCATATCGTATCTAAGGACAAAAATCAGCTTTGCTCTCCTGAGGAGTTCCATCTTCTGCATTCGTGGGTCAAGAAAGCTTAGGTTCCGCAAAATTGTAGATGCCTCGTTGGAAACTGTTGTTAAATAAGGGAAGCTGTTTATTTGACTCATCTATTTTGTCATTATTTGTTTGTTTTCTAATGCTGTCTTTCTTTTGTTTTACTTTCTCAGCTGATGTTTCTATAAAATATTTTATTGATGGATTTAAACAATGCAAAACGCTTTATGAAGACGTAGTGCTGGGAGCGCCCCTGACTAGCCAATATTCACCCAGTGTTGGGGAGGAGCATTTCTTAATTTACCTATTTTGCACCCAAAACATTAGCTGAGACGAAACAGAGCGCAGTGGTTGCAGGCAGCGGCCCATAGATATGGAAGTTCAGATTCAAGTAACTGCCCGCGCTGACAGTTAAGCGACGAGGACACATAATATACCTCACATCATGTCAGGCCTGGCAAAAGGAACGTGAAGAGTGTTTCAGCTCTCAGTAAGTCACAGTGGCAGTATTAAAAGAAGCGCCAGAGGCGGTAATTCAATTTCTTCGACGGACTGGGAAGTACTCCTTCCCCTGCATCACTGAAGCGGGTTTTCTCTCTCGCACACACAATTAGGCTACGTGGGAAACGGTGTTATCGAACTGCGCAACACCAAACATCCGAAAGAAATTGTCCCCGGGCCGAGGTGTCAACGCTAAAAAACGCAAAATTATGTAAGATTGGCGTTGAATGCGTTGAATTTATGTAAGATCTACGCTTGAGCGTAGATCTTACATAAATTCAACGCATTCAACGCCAATCTTACATAATTTTGCGTTGAATTTTGGCGTAGATCTTACATATTTAGCGTTGAATTTTAGCGTAGATCTTACATATTTAGCGTTGAATTTAGCGTAGATCTTACATAAATTCAACGCATTCAACGCCAACCTTACATATTTTGCGTTGAAATTTGGCGTAGATCTTACATATTTAGCGTTGAATTTTAGCGTAGATCTTACGTATTTAGCGTTGAATTTAGCGTAGATCTTACATAAACTCAACGCATTCAACGCCAATCTTACATAATTTTGCGTTGAATTTTGGCGTAGATCTTACATATTTAGCGTTGAGTTTTAGCGTAGATCTTACATATTTAGCGTTGAATTTAGCGTAGATCTTACATAAATTCAACGCATTCAACGCCAATCTTACATATTTTGCGTTGAAATTTGGCGTAGATCTTACATATTTAGCGTTGAATTTTAGCGTAGATCTTACGTATTTAGCGTTGAATTTAGCGTAGATCTTACATAAACTCAACGCATTCAACGCCAATCTTACATAATTTTGCGTTGAATTTTGGCGTAGATCTTACATACTTAGCGTTGAATTTTAGCGTAGATCTTACATATTTAGCGTTGAATTTAGCGTAGATCTTACAAAAATTCAACGCATTCAACGCCAATCTTACATATTTTGCGTTGAATTTTGGCGTAGATCTTACATATTTAGCGTTGAATTTTAGCATAGATCTTACTTATTTAGCGTTGAATTTAGCGGTAGATCTTACATAAATTCAACGCATTCAACGCCAATCTTACATATTTTGCGTTGAAATTTGGCGTAGATCTTACATATTTAGCGTTGAATTTTAGCGTAGATCTTACATATTTAGCGTTGAATTTAGCGTAGATCTTACATAAATTCAACGCATTCAACGCCAATCTTACATATTTTGCGTTGAAATTTGGCGTAGTTCTTACATATTTAGCGTTGAATTTTAGCGTAGATCTTACGTATTTAGCGTTGAATTTAGCGTAGATCTTACATAAACTCAACGCATTCAACGCCAATCTTACATAATTTTGCGTTGAATTTTGGCGTAGATCTTACATATTTAGCGTTGAATTTTGGTGTAGATCTTACTTATTTAGCGTTGAATTTAGCGTAGATCTTACATAAATTCAACGCATTCAGCGCCAATCTTACTTATTTTGCGTTGAAATTTGGCGTAGATCTTACATATTTAGCGTTGAATTTTAGCGTAGATCTTACATATTTAGCGTTGAATTTAGCGTAGATCTTACATAAATTCAATGCATTCAACGCCAATCTTACATAATTTTCCGTTGAATTTTAGCGTAGATCTTACATATTTAGCGTTGAATTTTAGCGTAGATCTTACGTAATTAGCGTTGAATTTAGCATAGATCTTACATAAATTCAACGCATTCAACGCCAATCTTACATATTTTGCATTAAAATTTGGCGTAGATCTTACATAATTTGCGTTGAATTTTAGCGTAGATCTTACATATTTAGCGTTGAATTTAGCGTAGATCTTACATAAACTCAACGCATTCAACGCCAATCTTAAATAATTTTGCGTTGAATTTTGGCGTAGATCTTACTTATTTAGCGTTGAATTTTAGTGTAGATCTTACATATTTAGCGTTGAATTTAGCGTAGATCTTACATAAATTCAACGCATTCAACGCCAATCTTACATATTTTGCGTTGCAGTTTGGCGTAGATCTTACATATTTAGCGTTGAATTTTAGCGTAGATCTTACATATTTAGCGTTTTATTTAGCGTAGATCTTACATATTTAGCGTTGAATTTAGAGTAGATTTTACATAATTAGCGTTGAAGTTAGCGTAGATCTTACATAATTTTGCGTTGAATTTAGCGTTGATCTTACAAAAAATCAAAGCTTCCACTTGAACTATTAACCTCCAGTTGCGCATGGGACTCGAACTGCTGACCTCCTGTTTGATTGTCCCCTCTTCTGCCATTGTGCCACACTACCTTGGTTTCCTTAAAAGCCGCAATTCTTATAGAGCGTAGATCTTACATATTTTGCGTTGAATTTTGGCGTAGATCTTACATATTTAGCGTTGAATTTTAGCGTAGATCTTACATATTTAGCGTTGTATTTAGCGTAGATCTTACATAAATTCAACGCATTCAACGCCAATCTTACATATTTTGCGTTGAAATTTGGCGTAGATCTTACATATTTAGCGTTGAATTTTAGCGTAGATCTTACGTATTTAGCGTTGAATTTAGCGTAGATCTTACATAAACTCAACGCATTCAACGCCAATCTTACATAATTTTGCGTTGAATTTTGGCGTAGATCTTACATATTTAGAGTTGAATTTTAGCGTAGATCTTACATATTTAGCGTTGAATTTAGCGTAGATCTTACATAAATTCAACGCATTCAACGCCAATCTTACATATTTTGCGTTGAAATTTGGCGTAGATCTTACATATTTAGCGTTGAATTTTAGCGTAGATCTTACGTATTTAGCGTTGAATTTAGCGTAGATCTTACATAAACTCAACGCATTCAACGCCAATCTTACATAATTTTGCGTTGAATTTTGGCGTAGATCTTACATATTTAGCGTTGAATTTTAGCGTAGATCTTACATATTTAGCGTTGAATTTAGCGTAGATCTTACAAAAATTCAACGCATTCAACGCCAATCTTACATATTTTGCGTTGAATTTTGGCGTAGATCTTACATATTTAGCGTTGAATTTTAGCATAGATCTTACTTATTTAGCGTTGAATTTAGCGGTAGATCTTACATAAATTCAACGCATTCAACGCCAATCTTACATATTTTGCGTTGAAATTTGGCGTAGATCTTACATATTTAGCGTTGAATTTTAGCGTAGATCTTACATATTTAGCGTTGAATTTAGCGTAGATCTTACATAAATTCAACGCATTCAACGCCAATCTTACATAATTTTGCGTTGAATTTTGGCGTAGATCTTACATATTTAGCGTTGAGTTTTAGCGTAGATCTTACATATTTAGCGTTGAATTTAGCGTAGATCTTACATAAATTCAACGCATTCAACGCCAATCTTACATATTTTGCGTTGAAATTTGGCGTAGATCTTACATATTTAGCGTTGAATTTTAGCGTAGATCTTACGTATTTAGCGTTGAATTTAGCGTAGATCTTACATAAATTCAACGCTTTCAACACCAATCTTACATATTATACGTAGAATTTTGGCTTAGATCTTACAAATTTAAGGTTGAATTTTTTGAGTTCCATTTCAGACCACTTTATGATTTCAAAAGTTTTTCAAGTGTTTTTTCAAAAAGTCAATTTTTTCACTGTTTCGACTCCTGTGCTTCACAGGTGAGAAAAGCGAAGTCAGCAAAAAACCACTTTTTAGTGCTCTTTTATAGTGCAAAATCCATTTGAGGCCATTTTACAATTTCATAACTTTTCCATTTTTTTTTTCGAAAATCAATTTCACTGTTTCGACCCCTATGCTGCAAAGGTGAGAAATGTGAAGTCAGAGAAAAATCATTTTTTAGTGCTCTTTTATAGTGCAAAATCCAATTGACACCATTTTACGGTTTCAAATTTTTCAATTTTTTTTTTCAAAAAGTTAATTTTTTAACTGTTTCAACCCTTTACTGAACAGGTGAGAAAAATCACTTTTTAGTGCTCTTTTTTAGTGCAAAATCCGTTTCAGACCATTTTACGATTTCAAAACCTTTTCAAGTTTTTTTTTCGAAAATTTAATTTTTTCACTATTTCGAACCCTATATTCCAAAGGTGAGTAACAAGAAGTCAGAAAAAATCTTTTTTAGTGCTCTTTTATAGTGCAAAATCCAATTCAGACCATTTGAAGATTTCAAATTTTTCAAGTTTTTTTTCGAAAAATTAATTTTTTTTACTGTTTTGACCCCTATACTGCACAATTGAGAATTGTCAGCAAAAAATAACCATTTACTCTCTTACGGTGCAAAAACCATTTCAGTCCATTTTAGGAATTCAAATTTTTTTCAAAACTTAAAAAAAATTTTAAATTTTTTCTAGTACTTCTCACATGATAAATGCGTTGAATACGTTGAAATTATGTAAGATCTCGGCTAAATTCAACGAAAAATAGGTAAAATCTTGGCTAAATTCAACGAAATATATGCAAGTTCTACGCTAAATTCAATGCAAAATATGTAAGTTCTACGCTAAAATCAACGCAAAATATGTAAGATCTACGCTAAATTCAACGCAAAATATGTAAGATCTACGCTTTATAAGGATTTCGGCTCTTAAGGAAACCAAGGTACGGTGGCGCAATGGTAGAAGAGGCGACAAGTAAACAGGAGGTCAGTGGTTTGAGTCCTATACCCAGAGTTCTACGCGTTGATTTTTTGTAAGATCAACGCTAAATTCAACGCAAAAATATGTAAGATCTATGCTAAATTCAACGCTAAATACGTAAGATCAGCGGCAACTAGCGTTGACAAGTCGAAAAATTCACCGCCATTCCTTACATAATTTTGCGCTGAATGCGTTGAATTTTTGTCTTTAAATTCAACGCATTCAACGCAAAATTATGTAAGAAAATTGCGGTGAATTTTCCGACTTGTCAACGCTAGTTGCCGCTGATCTTACATAATTTTGGCCAAATTCCTCGGCCCGGACACACGGGATTTAGCTGATCAGGTATTCTCGTGGTTGACGAGCTGAGGGTGTTTTGTCGCAAGTTTCATGAATGCTTTGTTCAGCTTTTTATTAAGTTTATCACTACAATTGGGCTTTTGATGAAGGATTGTTGGAACTATCCTTTGTTCTACTCCCCTTTTTGCGCAGCTTAGTGGTGGTAGTAGTAGTAGTAAGAGACTTAATTGCTTCATGAGGCATTATATATCAAAATTTATCAAAATAAACACTTACCATGATAGTTATCATACTTTTCAATAATAAAAGCATGTAAAAGGGTTTTAAGCTTAATTTTAAAAAGGCAGGAGTCCATAAAAAATATCGAGACTCGTGCAAATTTGCACAGCTCTAAACAGAAAGTTCTTTTCACCTAGGATTTTTTTGTTCTATTTAAAATCAAAACAGGTTGGACGAGCTTCGCAAGCGTTGATTGTATTGAATTTGAATGAGTTGCATGGCACTTAAATCATATTTGCCCCTCAAGATTCTATTCAGCATCGTAAGTTCCTTGAACTGCAGCATGCAGCAAATTGGGGGTAATTCACATTTTAAAATTGTGTCTCGATACGAGTTTGCTTAGCAAATCCACTTAGTACTTTTAATTTGAAAAACTCTCTAATTTTGTTAGTTCAGCACAGGAGGGAGACCGAACCTCAGATCCGTAAAGGAGATTAGACAAAAGGAAAGGTTTGTACCTTGTAAATTTAGTTTGAAGAGACAAACGTAGATTTCTTTTGAGTGGTGTCAGAGTCGAGAAACCTAGGCCAAGTGTTCTAAATATATGGACGTTCCATTTAAAGTTTTCAGAAATATAATTACCCAAATCTTTGACTGTATTCACGTGATGAACTACTTCAACCCCAGAAGAGAAAAGTCTGCAAAAAATTATTCAAAGCTTTCCTATCGTCAGCAAAGAAGTAAAAAAAATTGACACACCAGCAAAGGGAAGGTCATTAATGAAAACTATAAAAAGCAATTGTCCCAAAAACTGAACCCTGTGGAACTCCACTTGAAACGGAAGCCCATGAAGATAAACAATTTTCAGCTTCGGCGCACTGTTCTCTGTGCGTTAAATAGGAAACTAGCAACCGTAATAAATTCCCACCAAATCCAAAACTTCTCAATTTGTTTTGAAGTATTGAGTGTTGAACACAATCAAAAGTATTGCTGAAATCTAGATATAGGCAAAATACATCATCATCCTTGTCATTAGCTTTGTAAGTTTTATCAAGATACAATATATGTTGAGTTATTGTTGAGCGTCCTTTCATAAATCCGAATTGCCGAGGAGATATTCTCTTCCTGACAAAAGGATATAGAGCATTAAAAATAATTTGTTCGAACACTAGGGATAATTTACTTAAGTTACTAATTGGACGGTAAGACTGCATACAGAGTTTTGACCAAGTTTTAAATGTTGGAATGAACATTGCTTCCCTCCATAATTTTGGATATCTCGAAGTTTCAGCAATCCTTTGAAAGAGTTTCATAACATGATAAGTTAAACTATCTGTAGCCATCCACAGGAAGTCACCTGGAATTTTGTCAAAACCTTTACCGAGGGAAGCTTGAGATAAGGTGGCTCGAATATCAATAATCGTAAAGCACAGCTCATTTAAGCTCCGTTGTTCAAAGTCGTCAAAACACCAACGAGAGGCTGATAGACTGTCATAAAATAAGCAATAAAAGCATTTGCAATGGACGGGTACCCATTATGCATTGTACTTTCAGATGTCATTTTAGTAGGTAAGAACTCCCTCGTGAGTCTCTTAATAAGACGAAAACAACTTGACGCGCCAGTAACATTTGAGGCAAACTGATCAAGATAAACTGCTTTGTCCAGTTCTATTGACAGGTCTGCATCTGTGCTAAGTTCTTCCACCAACGCAAAAGGAAACTTCGAATAATTTTTAACAACGTTGTTGCATTTAATCAAAGCATGAATGATGTGGGACGAATAGAACCATGGTTAATTATTCCTTTTTGATCGATTCATTGTTGTATAACTGCTAGGAAGATAATCCAGATATTTCAAAAAGAAGGGTTCAAAATCCAGCAATTTTGTAATTTGTTCAAACACTAGGGATAATTTAAAAGCTTTGTTCTAAAGGTAAATAAAACAAATTAGAAGACAAAATATGGTTAATAGAGGAATAGCAGTCACGAGAAAGAAATAGAAAGCTATAGTACTCTTGGGACTTGAGCTCTGGTAAGTCAATGCAAGTTTTAATGCCAAAATGGGCACTAAAGTCAGTTTTTAAAATGTAGTTTAATGGTAGATATTTCAAAAAGAAGGGTACAAAATCCAGCGATTTTGTATCTAATGCTAAAAAACAAACTAGAAGACAAACATGGTTCAGAGAGGAATAGCAGCCACGAGAAAGAAATTAAAAGCTAGAGAACTCTTGGGAATTGAGCTCTGGTGGGTGAATGCAAGTTTTAATGCCAAATTGTCACTAAAATCAGTTTTCATAATGTAGTTTAATAGTAGATAAAGGACGTTAAAATTAGCAAAAACTGAGTCCAGCATATAACCACCCTTATGTTTGCCATCCTGAACTATCTGAAGAAAATCTTTTTGCATTAAAAAGTCGAAGAGATTTTCAATATCATTATGAGAAGTTGATATGAAAGAGACCCAGTCAACAAATCGTTCATTGAAATCGGCAGTAATAATTGTTATATCATTGAATTGTTTCAACAACAATCCAAGTGATTCAGATACTTTTCCATGGCGGACGATAATTGCTTGTTTTAGGTGGAATGTACAAACATACTACAGGAATGGGACGAGTAGCGGTCTTTACTTCAACAACACAAATAATATTAGCAGAGGAGCAATTTTTGACTTTGCCAAGTAAATTACCGTTTTGGAGAATGGCAACACCACCATGAGCACCTTTCTCCCTGTTAGCCATGGCTGGTTGCAGTGTAGTTAGTATCGAAGGTCAACTTCGACTCAAAATCAGATTCAAGTTAAGTTTTTCAAGTTTTTGTGAGGCAAACAATCTGGGGACAACGTTTAGATAAAAAATTAGTCAGCTGTATTCGTTTCTTAGCAGAAACAATGCCCCAAGCGTTGATCGTATTGAATGAGAATTGTTTTCAATCAAAAGCTACCTTTTGTTTGTCATAAAATAGCTTTAACTTGTGTATCTTGAACTTCTTTTGATGCAATCATTTTGTATCATTTCGATCCTTTTCTACAACAGCTTCGTAAAATTTGTTATTGTTTATGGCTGGCTTAACAATTTGTCTCTAAATTGTGTTGTATGTTTCCATTTGTTTGATAGTGAACTTAGTTAACTTTTAATTTAATTCCTCGGTAACCATTTTTTGTTCATCAAGAATTCCATTGAAAGTGTTCATTCTACTATCAACAAGCTTCATCGTTTTTAAATATAACTTAGCTTCTTTTAAATGCAGTAGAGTATAACCTAGCTTTTTTTTAAATGCAGTAGATTGTCTTTCAGCAAGCAATGTAGCCAGTTCTTTGTGAGCTTCCCATTGAGAGCCTAGTAGTTATTATTGAGCACGTTTTAAAAGTTGGTATGAACATTGCTTTCTTCCATAATTTTGGTTATGTCGAAATTTCAGCAATGCTTTGAAAGAGCTTCATGACATGGTAAGTTAAAAAATCTGTAGCCATCCACAGCAAGTCACCTGGAATTTTGTCAAAACCTTTACCGAAGGAAGCTTGAGATAAGGCGGCTCGAATAACATTCATCGTAAAGCACAGCTTATTTAAGGTCCGTTGTTCAAAGTCGTCAAAACACCAACGTCAGGCTGATAGACTGTCAAAAAATAAGTATTAAAAGCATTCGCAATGGACGGGTACCCATTATGAATTGTACTTTCAGATGTCATTTCAGTAGGTAAGAACTCCCTCCTGTGTTTCTTAATAAGACGACAACAACTTGACGCGCCAGTAATATTTGAGGCAAACTGATCAAGATAAACTGCATTGTCCAGTTTCATTGTTGTATAACTGCTAGGAAGATCATCCAGATATTTCAAAAAGAAGGGTTCAAAATCCAGCGATTTTGTACCTAATGCTAAATAAAACTAACTAGAACACAAAATATGGTTGATAGAGGAATAGCAGCCACGAGAAAGAATTTGAAAGCTAGAGTACACTTGTGAATTGAGCTCTGGTAGGTCAATGCAAGTTTTAATGCCAAACTGGTCACTAAAACCAGTTTTTATAATGTAGTTCAATGGTAGATAAAGAACGTTAAAATTAGCAAAAAAGGAGTCCAGCATATAACCACCCTCATGTGTGCCATCCTGAACTATCTGATGAAAATTTTTTATGCATTAAAAAGTCGAGGAACTTTCGATATCAATATGAGATGTTGATATGAAAGAGACCCAGTCAACAAATTGTTCATTGAAATCGCCAGTTACAATTGTTCTACCATTGAAGAGTTTCAACAACCATCCAAGTGTTTCAGAAATTTGTTTCCATGGTGGACGATAATTGCTTGTTTTAGGTGAAATATTAGCAGAAGAGCTATTTTTGACATTGCAATTTAAATTATTGTTTTGAAAAATGGCAACACCAACTTGAGCACCTTTCTCCCTGTTAGCCATGGCTGCTGCAGTGTAATTAGTATCAAAGGTCAACTTCGAGTCAAAATCTGATTCAAGGTACGTTTCTGAAGCTTCTGTGAGGCAAACAATTTGGGCACAAGGTTTAGATAAAAAATTAGTAAGCTGTATTCGGTTCTTAGCAGAAACAATGCCCCAAACGTTGATCGTATTGAATGAGAATTGTAGTCAATCGAGAGCTACCTTTTGATTGTCAAAAAATAGCTTTAACTTGTGTATCTTGAAATTCTTTTTGATACAATTTTTTTGTATCATTTCGAACCTTTTCTTCAACAGCTTTTTCTCTTTGTTTTATCAGCTGCTGATAACGGTATGACTAAAGTCTTCGTACGTCCATGTAACTTGCTTTCAATGGCTTTACTTAAGTATGGCCTAGAATCACGAATAGACGGACACGTCACTAAAATTGGATGTCGCTTCTTAGAATCACACTTTCCTAATCGAAAGCGATCTTCAATAGCTAACTAAACGCCCTTTCTTTAGCTAGATTTTGTATTGATTGTTTGTCCTCTAACAGACATTCATTAGAAAACTTTTCGTTGTTTTCAGGTATATCAATAACTTTCAGTTGCCGTAAAACTTTGTTTTTGTTTATGCCTGGCTTACCAATTTGTCTCTCATTTGTCTTGTATGTTTCCATTTGCTGGATATTAAACTCAGTTAACTTTTGTTTAATTTCCTCGGTAACCCTTTTTTGTTCATAAAGAATTCCAATAAAAGGTTTCAATCTACTATCAACAAGTAAGTCAGTGTTTTTGAATACAACTTAGCTTCTTTTAATTGCAGCAGAGTATAATTTAGCTTCTTTTAAATGCAGTAGAGTGTCTTTCAGCAAGCAATGTAGCCAGTCCTTTGTGAGCTTCCCAATGAGAGCGTTCTAGTCAATATTGTTCATCGCAACAAGTGTAGTAAACCATAGAACTTAATGTAAGACATGCCCATAAAATACATATTGAACGCACAATTTGAAATTTTCACAATAAAGAAGAGAACAAAAAGAATTGTTACTAAGAATAAACCGAATTTTAACATTATAAAGAAAGCATTATAAATAATGATGGAATCATCAAGGAATTTCATCTTGACGGAAGACGTCAAAGAATCTTTGTTTGTTGGCGGGATTCGTTAGGCACGTAAATCTGTTATCTGTTAGTTTAACTAAGAGGAGGGACAAGTGCGGTAGAAAAAAAACTATGAGAAAATCCCAAAGAGGCTAAACAAAATGGGTAAAAATAACATAAGATTAATCAACCCTTGATAGGACCGAACAAAGACCATAATCGAAACTAAACCTCATATAATTCAGCTGCCTTTCTCTAAACAGCTTTTCATCTTCTCATCTTTTCAAACTTTTTGTATTTCCAATCAATAGTTCTAACTCTGCATTAAAACCTTTGAATATTTATATCTTCATAAATAAATTAAAATCTTAGACTTAGAAAACTTTCGTCGGTAGTGTCCAGGTTTAAAGTGCTTAAGAAAACCCCACAATCCAAACTGCAACCGCATACAGTGCACGGATATTATGCTGCCGGCAGAGATTTAAAAAAGTTTATATTTTGAAAACTTTAACAAATTTGTTGGTAGGAAGACGCAAAAAAAAACACTTTAACCCGAGAACATGAGAATCGAATTAATCTCAAGATAAAAACATAAAACACAAGATTTGCGATAAGAAATCACCATTTTACACCGAATTATGTGGAAGTCAGTTGTAGAAATCACAGCGGAACAGGTAGCAGGAAATCAATTTTCAGAAGGGAAAATTTACTCGCGTGAGCTAAGTTTTACTCTTTGGTGAAGAGAGAAAATCCTTGTTTGGAAAGAGCGAATCACATCAAGTGAGTAGAGATCAAGAGCTTTCTCTAGTTGCTGTCGTTGATAATTGAAACTGATGACCAGTGCGTTTGTCTTGTTAGTCTAGGAACTAGTTTTTCTTTCGATATTGGTTGCTAAATTGACTTGTATTAAAGCACCTAATATCACCCTTGTCGTAATTAAAGCAAAAAAATATATTTTAATAAAGGTCAATAAAACAGGGCAATTCCGAGTTCAGCTAAAATCATATTAAAGTAATAAAGAGACTTTAGGTGGGACAGTCATCTATAAGACTGTAAACTAAAATTTCTTTGAAATTGAGGTAACAGAAAATGAAAAAAATAAGTAAAAAGGAAACATCATATTAAAATAAGCGTAAGTTTTACCAAAAGTTTTAAACAGTAAAATAAAGAAATTGATATAGAAATTCAAAGATAAAAATAGAAAACACCTTCCAGTGACGATCAACTTGGTAATTATTTTATAGAAACTTTTTTTTCAACAACTAAACACAGTTTTAAAAGGGGTAAGATACAGGAAAGGGAACAGTAAAATGGCAACGAGATCGACCTCTAGAAGGCTGTTTACGGAAGCGTTTACCGTTTCAAACGACTTGGAAAGCTACTTGACGCATTTTGAGCTATTAGCGAAACTACAAAGTGGAAAAGAACTGAAGGAGATCCGGCCCGCGAAGTTGATGAACAGCCGCATTAGTTTGCACTTAGGCTAGAAAAATCTGCCATAGAGTTCTATCGCACTTTACTGCAAGCTACCAGAAAAAATTATGATGAATGCGTTAAAACTTTTCGAGAACACTATAGCGAAAAGCCGGTTGTTTTCCATTTTACAGAAAACAGGGGAAAAACTGACAGATTTTCTGGGAGATTTAAAGCATTTGGCTATGAAAACTTATTCAACGGAGTCTCAGGACAATGGAGACCATCTGGTTTTGAGAGGATTCCTAGAAGGAATCAACCATAGTCAGTTGAGAATAGATCTCTGAAAGCAAATCGGCGACAAGAATTTAAAAAATTGAAACATTATTGGATTGAGCACTGCATCTGGAAGCCGTACCAAGAATAGAAGAGGAAGAACAAACACCTAAAGTTGCAGTGGTTAGACGGGATGAAACAAAAGATTCAGTGGAGGCCGCCACCAAGCTTTTGAACCAATTGTCAGTAGACGACAAACAGCGAGAAAACTGTCGAAACGAATCAAGGGAGCGAAGTAGTTCTCGGGGACGGTGGGTTGACGACAGACGTGATAGAAGACAGCAACCGGATTGTGAGTTCAACGACCGGCGGCCATTTCCAATGCCACGAGCTAGTCACCGAGACAGAACTTTCGGAAGATATGAATCGTCTAGGAAGAACGACAGGCAGGGTTTCAAGTGCAGAGCCTGTGGAAAAAAAGGACACACATTGAGAAATTGTCGAAATTGTTTCGTATGTGGAAGTTCCCAACACTTGAAACGAAACTGCCCATTCAAAAGAAACCGGCTGAGAACTGTAATATAATTAGAGTGTGTTCGACAAATACAATAAAAAGTTTAGATGCAAAAATTTTACTTTATGGAAACAGATGCGTTTGATTAATAGTGATTGGAGGTAGTATGTCGTTTTTGAGCTGGTCCACATACGAAGAACTGGGGAAACCGGGAAATGTGCATACATACCCAAAATGCTAATGACTCAGCTGTTAAAATAATAGGAAGAACTCTTCTGGTGCAGTTGCAGCCAAGACTACCAGAGATTGAACAGGAATTTGTGATAACGACAGATGAAAGTATCAAGTGTCTACGGGGAATTGACTTCCTGAAGGCAAATAAATGTGTATTAAACTTACACGAAGAGAATATATAGGGTAGTCAATTTGAAATTTCAATACCCGTGACAACAGAGAAAACGTGAGGTGTTCAAGTTTTTGCAATTGCGGGAGAGAACACTTACGTTCAAAATAAAAATAAATGTCTAACGAGAATTAAGTTAGCTGACGAAAACGGAGAAGAAATTCCGGGAGCAGAAGAATTAGTGGAAGCAATTGAAGATTTTGATCTAAAGACTGGTTTGCTTTGAGCCGCCTGTATGATATCAATGAAAGTTGGTTCTAAATTGATAAAATTCTTAAATTTAACGGACGCACCGGTGACCGTGTATAGAAGCCTTAAAGCAGGAAGCTATCTTAAAAACAAACAGATTTTAGTTGTGAATGGATATTTCACAAATCAAAATTAGCCAGAAACATTGGGAACTTTTCAAATGGGAAAACACGCAAATTTGGAACGTTCTAATCTAAATAAACACCAGAAAAAGACAGTACAGGTCTCGCGAAACTCAAATGACTTAGGATATTTTGACAAAATTAACCACCAAATTAAACTCAACAAAGATGCACAGCCGTTCAGAAGAAGTTATTGCAGTATGAGCTATGATAAAAGAAAAGCAATGATAAAAACTGTCGAAGATCTAGAGGATGCAAAAATAGTTGAACCAACCCATTCGTATTTGGCATCATCATCAATATTGTTGAGAAAAGATGGCAGCTACAGACAACATGTAGATTACAGAGGTTTGAACAAACAAATCGAGAAAAACAGCTGGCCGCTAACAAGAACAAATGACGTTATTGACTCTCTAGACGGAAATTGTTAATTTTCCAATATCGATTTGACATCGGGTTATTTTCAAATGACGCCGGATGAAGAGTCGCAGAACGTGACAGCTTTTGTATCTCCAATAGGACTTTCAAGTAGAAGAAACTACGCACGGGTTTGGCGTCGGCGCCACAAGCTTTCCCAAATTTAATGGAATTGATCATGGCGGGACTCTCCTATGAAGTGGCCTTAGTATACCTGGATGACGTAATCCTATGAGGTAGATCCTTTTAGAAGCATCTCAACTGTCTGGATCTCGTACTTGGACGACTTAAAGACGATGGATTGAAAACAAAGGGCTCAAAATGTAGGTTATTTAAGGAAAAAAATTCATTTCCTTGAACACATTGTATCAAATAAAGGTGTAGAGGTGGATCAGGAGAAAGTAGCAGCAGTCAGTAAAATGAAAAGCTCACGAACAATAAACGAATTGAGAGCTTTAATAGGACTAGCTGGTATTTACAGAAGATTCATACAAGATTTTGAAAAATAGAAGAGCGGCTTTATAAGCTATTAAAAAAGGACGTTTTTACTTGGAGCAAAGAGTGTGCATCAGCAGTTGAACAACAAAGAAGCACCACAGAAAGCACCAATTATTTTGGGTTATCCGGATAAAACGGAACCTTATACATTAACCACCGAAGCCTCTCTGTTTGGCATTGGGGCAATTAGTTCCCAAAGACAATGATGGGTTGAAAGGGTTATTGCAAACAAATGCAAAACGCTCAGCAAAAGTCATCAAAACTATTCTGCGACAAAACAAAAATTTTTTGCGACAGCGTGTTTCATTCAACACTTCAGAAATTAGGACTGGGACAAAAATTTTCAGTTATTACCAACCATAGGGCCCTCAGGTGCTTGTATAGTTTTAAGGAACCAGAGGGATTATTGGCCAGATGGATGGAAAAGCTCGGACAGTTTGATTTTAAAATCTAACACAAAGCGGCAAAGAAGATCCTTCACAAAGACCGTCTGTTGAGAGTTCCACAGACTGAAGACCAAGTCAAAGACTGCGATCAAGTGAACCAAGTAAATACGGAAGACAATATATCTGGTCCATTGGACTAGGGAGATCGGTTGAATATTTAGTTGAACATCGGTAAAATGCGGCCGACCTCATCAAACTAAGAAACTGGATTGAGAACGGGAAACGCCCTCAAAGAAAAAATTAGCAGGGACACAAAATTGTGTTACCGAGATTCGGTGACTCTAAGTTTAATGCTCCTAAGGAAATATTTAATGGGATGGCTGGTGACGGAAGCGACCCAGAGTTTGATCAGAAAATATCAAAAGATTTTTGAAAAGTTGGGTGAAGATAAGAGTGAACTATGTCTACCCCGTGGACTGAATCAATCCAAAAATTGAAAAAGAAAAAAATAACATCATGATAAATGCTAAAAGATTCATGGGAACCTTGTTCATTCAAAGTAGGGTACGTTTGAATTAGATTAAGTACAATGTTTATTTGACGAAGATACAAAACCGAATAGGTTCACGTTAGTTAAATTTTCGAAACCAACATCAGCAAAAACAGTCAACGCTAGAAACAATAGAAATTGGACCAGCAGCTTAGACAAAAATAGAAGTTTAGTAGTGCAGGTAAAAACAAGAACAAACAGTTAGACGAATTTCACTTTTTTGAAACAAACCACAGAAACTCGTATTACACATATGAATCCTTGAGGATCAAGGAACGTAATTTTTCACCAACAGATACATATGAGACAGATCTCAGGATCACAAAATTAGATCAACTCTTTGTGTGGGATTTTTGAGGTATTTTCGAAAATTTGAAAGAAATAGAGCTATCGAATTGTCGCATAAAAAAATTCAGAGAGCTATGATTCTAACTACACCCAATAAAAGAAACGCACACATAGTTTTCCGAAGTCTACAAAACGCTCCGGGATTAAACGTCGAAAGAGAGGGAGGAGTATTTCATGTCCATAATTGCGCTAAAGTTGTCGTCCGTGTAATGTAAAATTCATTTTTTACCGAGGAAGTACCAGTTAGGGTGTCTCTGACTAGACTTCAGAAATGATAAGACACATGGACCCCATTTCTAAAGTGTCCTGTAGAAATTTTACAATAGCGAATTGCAAACCCTTGTACTCGAACGCAATTGAGTTGCAGAACGGATCATGTATTACATATGGCCTACGACTAGAATTGATTGACCAGCCCAATGAAATGCCCAATCACAGAGTTAACGTCAATTGGTCAAGTACTGCACGCATGGAAGGATTTTTCAATGATGATGATCTTGAACTTTGCAAGACAGCCCAAGGGTTGGGACACTCGAGAAAAACAATAACAGGAAGAGAGGTCTTCCTGGGACAAGGGGGCTCATATGAACATGAGACCTTAGAGCATTACAACATGGACTTCAGATACGGGCACCAGTGGCACGAACTCTAAATTTTAGATTACCTTGGTAAGAAAGTGAAACAAATCTGGCATGTGACTAACAAAGTCACCAAAAGTTTGATGACTATTTTTATCGGCTTAAATATTGGTATTTGTGTCACGAGTGCAATCCTGTCAATCGACTTGCTACGCAGTAGCACTAATCCAGTAGTTGCACTACAACCCATTAATCCATTGACGGAATTAGGGTATTTTCAATATCTGAAACAAATTTCTAGGGAACAAAATTTGAAAAGAAAAAGGACCACAGTTGAACTGTGTGATGGTGCTACAAACCTTGTAGTTGTAAAAGCAAAAATTGCTAAGTCTGTACCATATTTGACCGAAATTGATATCGATACATTAGGTTAATTTAAGTGTATGATATGTACGAATGGCAGAGCCAAAAATTGGCGATTATTGCTACTATCTACCCGAGTTGATCGACGTCAGGTCGATAGTCAGGCACCAAATGTATCGGATTAAAGAAGTAATTTCTAAAAAAAGATACGCGGTGCCATTGGCGCAGCTGAAACTGCCCAAAATGATGGATAGAGCCGCAATTCGTGTTATGGAGTTAAATGAGATGCATCAGAGAATCGAGGAACAGCAAAAGAAGATTGACAACAGCGAAATGCTGGGAACTGCCGGGGTTCGGCTCGAAGAGGAGCGCCGGCTGTTAAAACTTGAACGTGAAAACTTAAGTGACCAATTGCTTGAGACCAAACGACTGCTTGAATACGCTGGGTATCAGCGGGAGTCCTGCATGAGGAAGGTTGAAAAGTGAAGAAAGAGTTGGAGGAGATTACGAATGTAGCCGAAACAAAAACAAGAGAAGGTATCGCGCTGGTGGATGAGCGGGAGTGTTTAGCTCGGCAGTAGGAGAATGCCGAGGTAGATATCAGAAAACTAAGGAGTAGGGTAAGAACAGAGCAGACCTCAAAAAGGTTATCCAGAGGAGTCTGCACGCGATCAACGCGCAGAGACCGTTCAGTCGACCTCCAAATTTTTTCGAGTTTCTATTCCTGCCACATGGGCCCACAACCAGCACTATCCAGAAACACTTCACAATGTTGTCAATGCTCTGTCATCCGGACAAGGGTTGTCGGGAGGATCTTTTCAAATTTATTCTTCAGGCGAAAAAAACTATGGAAGACGAGGAGGCCCGTAATATTTATGACAAGTACGGGATTGAAAAAGCAGAAGAATATATGAACCCGAAAATGGACCTTTGAAACTCTTGCTTGTGAGTGAGTGGAACACTCAAATTTTCTAAGAGGGAGGCAGTGTAGTAAACCATAGAACTTAATGTATGACGTGTTCATAAAATACATATTAATCGCCTAAAAATACAAATTTTCACAATAAATTGGGAGAACAAAAAGAGATCGTTACTAAGAATAAACCAGATTTTAACAATACAAAGAAAGCAGCATAAATAATGATGCCAATCATCACGGATTTTCAATTTCAAACGTCAAGGAATTTTTGTTTCTTGACGGGAATCGTCATGCAGGTAAGCCTGTTATCTGTTAGTTTAACTAACAGGGACCGTGCGGTAGAAAATCACTATGAGAAAATCCCAAAGCGATTAAAGAAAATGGGTAAAAATAACCTAAGGTTAATCAATCATTGATAGGACCGAAACCGAAGAACATAATTGAAACTAAACCTCATATAATATCTTTTGAATTTCAAAAGTCAATTTTTTTTATTTGACCTAGTACTTCAATGTCAATTCCCTCCCCCGATATTCATCGCGCGTATTTAATTGCGGTTTCAGCTTTTTGATGTAGATCGCTTCTATCGTCATTAGTTTTTCAACCCCGCGACATGCATCAAGAATCTCCCTTTTTACGTTATGCGTTGTACCACAACATTCAACAAGGAGTTGTCCAACAAGGAAATCCTTTTTTTGATGCTCTGAAATTCTAGTGGTAACATGTCGGCTGGTTTGGCCAACATAGATGGAACTGCATCCATTACATGTAACTTTATATACCACATGGGATTTCAGATTCTTATCAAAAGGTGATTTTAGGGTGGGCAAGCAAGTTCTTAGCTTTCTTTTTGTGAAAATGATTTGAATATCACACAATTTTTTCAGTCTACTTGCAAAATTTTGATTGATATTTCCTTGTATTGAACAAAAAACCTAGCTTTAGGCTCCCTATTGTTAAGACTTTTAACTTTTTTAAGATGGTGTTTATTTTGGGGTGGTTTTGTTGTGAACGTTTCCTTCGTGACTATTTTATCCAACGTCTCATTAACAATATTGCAGGACCACTCCGTTGGGTATTGATTTTCAGTCCAGATCTCTTGATTTTTCTGAAGAGCTCTATATCAAAGGATTGCCAGTCACTGGTCGCATTAAAAATCCTATGCACAGTCCCTTGAATCACTTGGATTGTGCCGGTATCAGTTGATTTTTGATACCAACGACAGCTGATTTTTCTATCTTCGTTCAGGTTTATGTTTAAATATAGGAATGCCAGGTCTCCACTTCCGTTTGGTGTCTCAAGAGTGAATTATAAGTTCTTGTGAAGAGAATTTGCATACTCAAGGTAATCTAGAGGGTTCCCCTTTACCGTGCAAACTATGTCATCCACATACCATTGAATAATTTCAATTTCAGTGTGTCCTCTTTTCTACCTTTTTCTGCACAATAGGAACAGATCCAAACAATTTTTGCATGGTCTGATATTCTGTGTCAGTGATACCTTGGCATTTTGCATGAAACCAGTTTTTGCAGTTTTTGCATGATTCGCACTCGACTCCTTTCCCTCGGAAAGTAACGCGTCGGTTACAGTCAATGCATATCAACTTTGTGTCAGGTGTTTTGATCTCTTTACCTTTTTTGGTTTCTGGAAGATTTTTCAAAGGATTTCATCCACAAATCTGCCAAAAATACTGCCAGTGAAGCACCCATTGCTAAACCGTCCAATTGAGTGTACCACATTTTATTACACTTAAAGTGAACATTTGTTACGGCTAGTCTCAAAAGGCTCTTCATAGCTGACCTCGGAATCTCAGGTACCTCGTCACTGGGGTACAGTTCTTTAAGCGCAATTTCAATTGCTTCCTCAACCGGTACATTGGTGTATAAGCTTTTTACATCGAGAGATACCATTAGCTCATCTTCATCCAATTTGGTAGCCTCTAGAGCTGCTCTGGCATCTTTCGAGTTAGTCTCAATATTTGCTCCTGGTAACTTCCCGAAAAAGGGACAGAGAAAATTATTGAGGTTCTCGTAACTGCTACCGGCTATTGACAGAACAGGCCGAAGCGGCGTCCCAATTTAATGTACCTTAGCAAGTCCATAAATCCTGACCGGTTGCGATCCAGTTGTCCTGAGCCTGTGATAAATTTTTTCACTTATCTTTCCCTGTTTCATTAATTGATGCAAACTGCTATTTATCAGTTTTTCCGTTCGAGTTGCTATTTATCAGTTTTTCCGTTGTTAGATCATCACCTCCATTACGAGGCTCAAACTGACTGGAGCTCAGGACTTCATTTAGCTTATCCGAGTATGTTGTCTGTTTCATAACACAAAAACGGCAACCTTTATCAAAAGGTACAGCTAGTAGTTTTTGATCTTTCAAAAAGTCATTAGCTTTTTTAACCCTGATATCCATTGGTGTCTCACTTACATTCTTGGCGTACCATTTGGCAGACAATTCTATTTCACATAACTTTTCATCATCAGTGTTTTTCTCCCTTAACTCACGAACTAATCTGTCTACTTCCGCAAGGAAGTGCACTTCATATAATTTGTCCCTGACTGGATGCCTTGGACCTAACAATAAAACGTCCAGGAGAAATGTCGGCAGTTCAACATCGTCCAGTGTAACAACATTATTCAACATTATAATGAGATCCATTACACAAAGGCCTGTCTTGCCTCTCAGAGAGTTTCGCTAACTTGTCATTTAGTCCATTACTAATCGATTCGGAATGATCTCTCATTTCCTTTCTAATGTTGTACACAATCGAAGGTTATAGTTCTTTTTTTCACCTCTTTCCTGAGAATGCCCCTATCTTCTCCAAGTTTTTCCTGAAACAACCTACGGCCTTGTTCCGCACGACTTTCTTTCCTTAAGAGCTTAAGCTGAAAACTGTGCATCGCTTGGTCTGAAAAAACTTCGTTTTTGGGAATTCGGAACCTCAAAAATCCCGGAAAGATATCATTCTTATTACAGTTTTTCAAAAAATCTAATCAAAATTTACAGTTTGACAGTCTTTTTGAAGAATTTAGATAGTTTAGGAATTGTTTTAAGCAGTTGTTGTGCCTGAGAATGGGCTAGGTTCACTAACTTCCTCAGATGTCAGTTTTCTTAGCAGTAAAACGTCATTCAATTGCAGTTACCTAGGAAGAAGCGGAAGATTTAACAGTTTTAATTGAATTTCGTAGCTGGTTTGGTCTCCAGCTATCCATTTTACGCACCTTTTTTGAAAATTTCTCGAATACAGTTAAATCTGTTTTTGTGAGCGAAACGCATTGAAGGCCGTAGACTAGTACTGGAAGAATTATGTAAACCGGATAATCTCATAATGCGTCAGCTGCCATTAATACTGACGGTCACACTAAGCCATGCTTGTACAGCTGATAAAAAATCACTCTCAGTAATCAAATCACTATTAATGTTTCTTCTCCGATGAGTCATCGGATTTTTCTATTTTGTCTCTCCACGCCTCGGCATTGTGCTGATCCGAGTCAATGTTATCGAAATCGTCTCCTTCAAGTATCGTATGAGACTGCCCACGCGCTTCCTCTGCGCCTTGTTCCATCTGGGAAAAGAATTGGGCATCTTCAGAATCTTGAGGAGTCACCATTTCGCATGCACGCAGCTTGAAATGTTGAAAAAGAATTGTTTCTTGATTTTACTAATTAACTGTGAACAGACTGAACATACAACATACGCTTATCAACCGAATTAGCGTCATCTGAAAGTGAAAAATTGCCAAGTTTTCTGACAAGGAGAACCGGACAATTAATTTCAGTTACAAATATGAAGGAATAGAAAACAAGTTCAGCCAATCCGGATCGAATCTGGTTCTGGTTCAACCCCCCCCCCCCAAAAAAAAATTCATACCCACAACCACAATTATTTGTTGTTATAGAGCACAATACTAAGTAAAAAATTTAAGTGCGCCAAGTAGGCTTAAAAATTATTTGCCCACTAATTGGTGAGCGAACGTTTTAATACAGAGTTACAATTATTGATTGGAAAAACAAGAAGTTTCAAAAGATGAGATGAAAAGCTATTTAGATAAAGGCAGCTATATTATATGAAGTGCAGAGAAGTAATTGTCAATTAAAACTTAAATTGATTAACTAATACGAGCTTTTTTGAACATTGCGTTCATCGTCCGGTTTAAAAATTAAATGAAATCATTTACAAAGTATATAATCTTGTCTTTGACTATAATTCTAAGAAATGAGTTAAAATAAAATCCAATTTCTGAAATTATTTACAGTTAAATTAACATATACAACATTTTATTTACACTTACTACACTAAAATCAATACATTTAATATTCCGGATTTTATGAAATTTCCGGGTACAATGCTTTCCAGGTACTGTTGTTATTTTTGTCAGGAGTTGCTTCCTTTCACTGTATTGAACACCGCGTGATGGAGTGAGCTGGCTGCAATTATTAGTGGGCAAATAAATGTGTGATTTTCAAATCATTTTCACAACAAGAAAGCTTAGAACTTGCTTGCCCACCCTAAAATCACCTTTTGATAAGAATCTGAAATCCCATGTGGTATATAAAGTTACATATAATGGATGCAGTTCCATCTATGTTGGCCAAACCAGCCGACATGTTACCACTAGAATTTCAGAGCATCAAAAGAAGGATTCCCCTGTTGGACTACACCTTGTTGAATGTTGTGGTACAACGCATAACGTTAAATGGGAGATTCTTGACGCATGTCGCGGGGTTGAAAAACTAATGACGATAGAAGCGATCTACATCAAAAAGCTGAAACCGCAATTAAATACGCGCGATGAATATGGGGGGAGGGAAGTGACATTGAAGTACTAGTTCAAAACAAAAATTTGAAATTCAAAAAATATTCTGCTTTATGTTAATTCGAAATTTTGTCAACCCCAAGAAGTAAGAAATAAAAACAGATAGGAATGAAAGCAAAAATCTTTTTTCAGGAATAGAAAGCATTATACCCGGAATTTTCATAAAATCCGGAATAAAAAATGAATTGATTTTAGTGTAATAAGTGTAAATAAAATGTAAATGTGATTTTAACTGTAAATAATTTCAAAAATTCGATTTTCTTCGAATTATAGTCAAAAAGAAGTTTGTATACTTTGTAAATGATTTCATTTAATGTTTAAACCTGACGATGAACGCAATGTTCGAAAACGCTAGTTTTAGTTAATCAATTTAAGTTTTAATTGACAATTACTTCTCTGAACCTCGTATAATATAGCTGCCTTTATCTAAATAGCTTTTCATCTCATCTTTTCAAACTTCTTGTTTTTCCAATCAATAATTGTAACTCTGTATTGAAACGTTTGCTCACCAGTTAGTGGGCAAATAATTTTTAAGCCTACCTGGCGCACTTAAATTTTTTACTTGGTATTGTGCTATATAACAACAAATAATTGTGGTTGTGGGTATAATTTATTTTGGGGGGGGGGGGGGGCGGTTGAACCAGAACCAGATTCGATCCGGATTGGCTGAACTTGTTTTCTATCCCTTCATATTTGTAACTGAAATTAATTGTCCCGTTCTCCTTGTCAGAAAACTTGGCAATTTTTCACTTTCAAAGACTGTAACCGGAGAGTGACCTACCGAGGAAAAGGAGTGGAATGTGAGTCATGCAAAAACTGGTTTCATGCAAGATGCCAAAAAATATCGAATGAGGAATACGCCAACATGCAGGATGTGGTTTGGATTTGTACTTATTGCAGCAACCAACAGACAGTGGGACACGATAAGGAGATGAAATTGTTTAAAAGGTATGTGGATGATATTATCTGCACGGTTCGTGGTGACCCGGATGAGTATTTAAAATTTGCAAATTCATTACACAACAACCTGCAATTTACCTTAGAAAAAGTGAACATGGATGGGGGTTTGGCTTTTCTTGACATTAACGTAAATGTGAGCAGCAAAAATAATATCACCTGTCATTGGTATCAAAAACCAACTGACACTGGAATAATACTGAATTTTTGCAGCTGTGCACCGCTTCAACATAAGAAAAATGTGATTCAAGGGACGGTTCACAGGGTTTTTAATGCAACCTCTAATTGGTTGGCCTTCGATCAGGCTCTTGAAAAGAACAAATCTTGCTGGACCAAAAATCAATATCCAGAGGAATGGTCTTCAAAAATTGTGAATCAGACTCTAGAAAAAATAATAAGTGGCGGTAAAGACCAATTAAGAACAACACCAAAAGAGCATCAAAAAAGCAAGACTAAATCTAATGATAAGCCAACTATTTTTCTACAATACAGAGGCAACCTCACTCAAAACTTCGCAAGCAAATTGAAGAAACTATGCGAATTGCAAGTAGTTTTTACAACGCGATAATTAAGATCGTGCCTCCCCACCTTGAAATCATCCTTTGATAGAGATCTGAAATCTCACGTGGTATATGAAATTAAATGTAATGGATGCGGATCCATCTATGTTGGGCAAACAAGCCGGCATGTTACCACAAGGATAACAGAACATCAAAAGAAGGATTCACAGGTGGGTCAACATCTAGTTGAATGTCGTGGCGCCACGAATGACATTGAATGGAGAATTCTGGACGCCTGTCGGTCAGTAGAAAAACTAATGATCATCGAAGCTATATATATCAGCAAGTTGAAGCCGGCACTAAACACACGCGACGAATATAGGGGGAGGGAACTCACGCTAAAATATTAGTTCAAATCATATTGATGAGGTACTTGATGAGGTACTGAACTCAGATCAATTTCAAAAAATCGAAGTAGCTAAAGATGAAATTGTGATCAAAAATGAAAAACAGATCAATAACAGCCTGCAAAATTAAGCAAGGGAAAATTAGTGACAAAATTTATCAAAGACTCAGGTCAACAGGTTCACAACCAGCGAGGCTTTATGGCCTGGCAAAGGTACATAAAAAAGATACACCTCTCCGACCTGTTCTTTTAATACCGGGTAGCAGCTACGAAAACTTGAACAGATTTTTGACACCATTTTTCCAGAAACTACCGGGCGCAAACATTGAAACCAACACGCAAGATGCTAGAAAAGCCTTAGAGTCTCTCACTCTTGAAGATGACGAGCAGATAGTATCTCTTGACGTAAAAAGTTTGTACACCAACGTTCCAGTTGGAGAGGCTATAGAAATTGCTCTAAGAGATCTCTATTCAAGCAACCTAGCTCCAGATATCCCAAGGTCCGCCATGAAAAGTTTGCTAAAGCTTGCGGTGACGAATGTTCATTTCAAATGTAACGGGATCTGGTATGTACAATCAGAGGGACTGGCTATGGGTGCATCACTGGCTGTAATACTAGCAAATGTGTGGATGAAGTCGTTTGAGGCATCACTTCAAAAACCAGAGCTCAGTAAAAACTTTTCCAGATGCGACCAAAACGGGAATTGCAAAGACTGTAACCGGAGAGTGACCTACCGAGGAAAAGGAGTGGAATGTGAGTCATGCAAAAACTGGTTTCATGCAAGATGCCAAAAAATATCGAATGAGGAATACGCCAACATGCAGGATGTGGTTTGGATTTGTACTTATTGCAGCAACCAACAGACAGTGGGACACGATAAGGAGATGAAATTGTTTAAAAGGTATGTGGATGATATTATCTGCACGGTTCGTGGTGACCCGGATGAGTATTTAAAATTTGCAAATTCATTACACAACAACCTGCAATTTACCTTAGAAAAAGTGAACATGGATGGGGGTTTGGCTTTTCTTGACATTAACGTAAATGTGAGCAGCAAAAATAATATCACCTGTCATTGGTATCAAAAACCAACTGACACGGGAATAATACTGAATTTTCGCAGCTGTGCACCGCTTCAACATAAGAAAAATGTGATTCAAGGGACGGTTCACAGGGTTTTTAATGCAACCTCTAATTGGTTGGCCTTCGATCAGGCTCTTGAAAAGAACAAATCTTGCTGGACCAAAAATCAATATCCAGAGGAATGGTCTTCAAAAATTGTGAATCAGACTCTAGAAAAAATAATAAGTGGCGGTAAAGACCAATTAAGAACAACACCAAAAGAGCATCAAAAAAGCAAGACTAAATCTAATGATAAGCCAACTATTTTTCTACAATACAGAGGCAACCTCACTCAAAACTTCGCAAGCAAATTGAAGAAACTATGCGAATTGCAAGTAGTTTTTACAACGCGAAAATTAAGATCGTGCCTCCCCACCTTGAAATCATCCTTTGATAGAGATCTGAAATCCCACGTGGTATATGAAATTAAATGTAATGGATGCGGATCCATCTATGTTGGGCAAACAAGCCGGCATGTTACAACAAGGATAACAGAACATCAAAAGAAGGATTCACAGGTGGGTCAACATCTAGTTGAATGTCGTGGCGCCACGAATGACATTGAATGGAGAATTCTGGACGCCTGTCGGTCAGTAGAAAAACTAATGATCATCGAAGCTATATATATCAGCAAGCTGAAGCCGGCACTAAACACACGCGACGAATATAGGGGGAGGGAAATCACGCTAAAATATTAGTTCAAATCATATTTTTGACTAAATGAGAATGCATAGGGCAAAAAACATTTTGTGCATGACAAAACGAAATTTGCAAAACCTCCACAAGAGGGATACTTATGGTTAGGGCAAATTCGGAATAACCCTAAAAATACAAGAACATGGACAAAATCGAAAAATCCGGAATAGGAATGTTTTTAAGTAAATTGATAACAGATGTAAATATGTGTTGTAAATAGGCTAAATATTGTATATAAGGAAAAATTTTCGATTGAATTTTTTAGAATGTTTCCTAGAATTGTTTTAATTGTCATCTCAGACAAATGTAAATACATATTCATTTTATCTTTTAACAATTTGTAAAACAGTTTTAACCTGACGATGAACGTAAAGTTCGAAAACGTTTGTTTTAAGTATTGGAAGTAATTTTAATTTGACAAATTGGTTTCTTTTACATTAAATGAGAATGCATAGGGCAAAAAACATTTTGTGCATGACAAAACGAAATTTGCAAAACCTCCACAAGAGGGATACTTATGGTTAGGGCAAATTCGGAATAACCCTAAAAATACAAGAACATGGACAAAATCGAAAAATCCGGAATAGGAATGTTTTTAAGTAAATTGATAACAGATGTAAATATGTGTTGTAAATAGGCTAAATATTGTATATAAGGAAAAATTTTCGATTGAATTTTTTAGAATGTTTCCTAGAATTGTTTTAATTGTCATCTCAGACAAATGTAAATACATATTCATTTTATCTTTTAACAATTTGTAAAACAGTTTTAACCTGACGATGAACGTAAAGTTCGAAAACGTTTGTTTTAAGTATTGGAAGTAATTTTAATTTGACAAATTGGTTTCTTTTACATTAAATGAGAATGCATAGGGCAAAAAACATTTTGTGCATGACAAAACGAAATTTGCAAAACCTCCACAAGAGGGATACTTATGGTTAGGGCAAATTCGGAATAACCCTAAAAATACAAGAACATGGACAAAATCGAAAAATCCGGAATAGGAATGTTTTTAAGTAAATTGATAACAGATGTAAATATGTGTTGTAAATAGGCTAAATATTGTATATAAGGAAAAATTTTCGATTGAATTTTTTAGAATGTTTCCTAGAATTGTTTTAATTGGCATCTCAGACAAATGTAAATACGTATTCATTTTATCTTGTAACAATTTGTAAAACAGTTTTAACCTGACGATGAACGTAAAGTTCGAAAACGTTTGTTTTAAGTATTGGAAGTAATTTTAATTTGACAAATTGGTTTCTTTTACATTTTTCACTTTCAGATGACGCTAATTCGGTTGATAAGCGTATGTTGTATGTTCAGTCTGTTCACAGTTAATTAGTAAAATCAAGAAACAATTCTTTTTCAACATTTCAAGCTGCGTGCATGCGAAATGGTGACTCCTCAAGATTCTGAAGATGCCCAATTCTTTTCCCAGATAGAACAAGGCGCAGAGGAAGCGCGTGGGCAGTCTCATATGATACTTGAAGGAGACGATTTCGATAACATTGACTCAGATCAGCACAATGCCGAGGCGTGGAGACAAAATAGAAAAATCCGATGACTCATCGGAGAAGAAACATTAATAGTGATTTGATTACTGAGAGTGACTTTTTATCAGCTGTACAAGCATGGCTTAGTGCGACCGTCAGTATTAATGGCAGCTGACGCTTTATGAGATTATCCGGTTTACGTAATTCTTCCAGTACTAGTCTACGGCCTTCAATGCGTTGCGCTCACAAAAACAGATTTAACTGTATTCGAGAAATTTTCAAAAAAGGTGCGTAAAATGGATAGCTGGAGTCCAAACCAGCTACGGAATTCTATTGAAACTGTTAAATCTTCTGCTTCTTCCTATGTATCTGCAATTGAATGACATTTTACTGCTAAGAAAACTGACATCTGAGGAAGTTAGGGAACCTAAGCTTCCTGAGAGGGAAACCAAAAGTGGAAGACCTAACGAACTGTTTAATACATTGAAAACGAGAACTGAAAAAGCGAGAAACGAATTTATGTTTAGAACGGCCCGCATAGTCAACAGAATCGAAAAGCAAATAGACTGCACGAAAATGATTGGTCTGAAAAAACGAATATTGAAGATCAGGTGAAAATTTGTCGATGAAAAGTTTTTAGAAACAAATAGCTGCAGCTGGCAAAGCGTCTGTGATTGTAACAGGTGCAGGAACACGAGGACGATATTTTAACGAACTTGGAAAGGGAGAGATGTGCGTCAGTCACCAGACTGAGAATCCACAACAACAACAACTACTAGATTATTTATCTTGGCTGCTATTATTAACTAACCTCCACATTCGTGACATGATAAAATATACAATTTACTTGACCACCTATTACGCTACGCATATTTCGAAAATACTGACGCTAAAAGTGAGCACAATTCAAACTATCTTACGTAGCTGATCCTTCTTTATGGCAGTTCTTCGCATTGGGCTTTGCTCTTTCCGGGAGGTTGTTTCCCAAAAGCTTCCTATGATATGACATACCAAGTTTCTTATTTTGTTTTTACAAGGCATTGCTAACCACGATTTCTGAATATTTGAATAATGAAGAAAAACAGAGAAGAGCAAAGATGGTTTCTAAATTTTCTCTTTGAACAAATTAGACTCAAGAACAAATTAGCGCTTCGAAACCGCAACAGACTCGTCATCTGGCACGACGTCATCAACAATAGCATCACTCCCCACAAAAGCAACTGGCGAACAAAGAACGCCTGGTAGAACTGAAACTGCTTCCCATCTTCATGTACATGGAACTGCACGATGCTCTTTTCCTGCTAGCTGTAATTAGAGGCGATTACTACTCTCCCGAAGACGTACTGCCTAAAATAAGTCAATATAGAAGTCGCCAAGACCTGGAATTTGAAGTCCTGAAACATCGACTCAAGAAAGACGAACTGCTATGGACTCTTACATCTTGCGGCGACACACCACGAATGGACTGAACAAACAGACACTCACAAAGATGTGCACCGAATTCTTCAACAGAAGCTACAACGAATGGATTCCTGCACTTGGAGGATTTTATGTTCGTGTGGCTCATGCAAAATGCTCAGGAAAGTCGTGCCACTTGAAAACTGAAGGGTCAACAACCTCTGGATGGAATCCTAAAGACTTTCCTCTTACTACTATGTTGATTTTTTTGTTCAGATGTGACATATCTTCAAATTGAAATTTATCTGTTCATTGCCTGGAAGCGAGAGAGGGAGCATGAAAAGATCCTCGAACCAAACATGACCTGATCGAGCTTGAACTATCATCTGATTGTTATACTATTTTGTTTATAGTTGTTGCTAGGCAATAAATGCATTGTGATTTCAAGCTTAGCTGTATCTATCTATTATTTACTTTTTGATGAGTGACAAAGTTGTGAAGGGCAAATTGAAATGAACTGTCAGATCAGAATGAATCCTGCAAAGCATTTATCCGTATTATCATTGTTGGCAGATAACAATTTGACATCAATTATCAGTTCATATTGGCTTTAGAGCATATTTAAACAAGGCTAATTTAATAATAAAATAACACATACTGTCTTTGAACTGCATTTGAAATTGCTCAATACTTCTTAATCATTTAATGTTTCCTAATTAATGGCTCTCTCAACAAAAGGGTCTCGGCTAAAAATAAGCAGTTAATGAAGGTAGTTTGCTTTCTTTGAATTTTTCATGGAAAACCTCTGATTTCTCTTCTTACTGCTTCAAATTTTTCTTAAGTTCTCACAGTTGATTCTTTTTGCTTGTTGTTTCAACCCTCCAATTTTATTTGGGAGTGAGGAACTTTATGCTAGCCTGACTTTTGTTAAACTAACTCTGGTCGATCAATAACTTTCACTCAGAGATACAAAATCCTTATCACTGGAGAGCCAACTCTGCGTTTCAATATTTTTTACGGAGAGATACAAAATTTTTAGCATCGCAAAAGCCTTGAAAAAACGTGAATCGATCGTTGAAGAGATTATTTACACTTTTTTGATTTGTCAAGGAATTATTGAGGTTTAATGTTTAATTGCGCTCGTAGAGAAGCAATTATTGTAAACATGTGTGCCTTTTTTTAATGCAAAATTTTCGCTTGAACGTAAACTAGCTACAAAAACTGGTAAGTGTTGCTTTATGAAGCTGTGCTTGTCTATTGGTTGGAACTCGAATGCTTTAGTATTATATGCATCTTTTTTACTTTGTTTTAAACAGAACTTACGAAAAGAGTAGGTCCACTGTTGGTTTTCTTGTTAATAGCCGCAAAGCGATAGCTGGCTCTATTATCGGCCTTCTCTTGATTTTTTTTCTAATTCGAAGAATTTTATTAATTGTTCTTCAACGAAGTTCATAGCAGTTATTGTAAACGTGTGTCTTTTTTATGCAAAATTTTTGCTTGAACGTTTTGACTTTTCGAGTGGCTTGTACGCCCTTGACTTTTTGCGTTTTGCGTGATCTAAAATTATCTCTCAATCACATTTTCAAGCAGCTGAACTCAATTGGCGGAAATTTAATACTAAAAGTCAATCTAAAAGTGCGCCGAAACTGGTGCCATTTTTCAATTTAAATCTTAATAGCGGTAGATGTTAACCTCTAATGTGGTTATTTGAAGCCCACTATTGAACTTCTTAGTTCCATTTAGGCTCCCCACGCTCCCCTTTCCCCCGACTGAACTCAATTGGCGGAAATTCAATACTAAAAGTCAATCTAAAAGTGCGCCGAAACTGGTGCCATTTTTCAATTTAAATCTTAATAGCGGTAGATGTTAACCTCTAATGTAGTTATTTGAAGCCCACTATTGAACTTCTTAGTTCCATTTAGGCTCCCCACGCTCCCCTTTCCCCCGACTGAAGCTGGCTGCAATTGATTAGAGCTCCCACTAGTCGTTCGAGAGCAATTCTTCCGTCGTTTAGTCGGTTATGTTTTCAGAATTTTTGATTGCTCTCAAGCGAAGTTTGTAGCAATTATATTAGTCCTGTCGGTCTTTTTATGCGATTTTTCGCTTGCCCGATTTTTCTGACCCATTTGACTTTTCGTCCTCAAGAACGGGATAAACATGTAGCGACCAGTGGCCATTAAGTGCTCTTAGAGCCTTTCAGCTCACTAGGCTCCAAGTATGTGATTCACAGAAACTGTTTTGGAGACTTATACTTATGGTATGAAGTTCGGTTCCTGGAGGTTGACCCCGCCCCAGCAACCCCACCCCTACGTCAGACCCCTCTCACTTCACCCCAACCCCACTCCTGCACATCGTTCAGGCCGTTAGGGCCCCTTGCAGTCAAAAACCGCCCTCCCACTGTTGCCCCCCCGCTGCGCTTACCTCGCGCCCCATCAATTAAGCTAAAGCTAGCGTCACTAAACTGAGGCTAGCTACTGACGAAGCCAACCGCTTGCCGGTCGTTTGAGAGCATTCGTCCGACGTTAGTCGGTTATGTTTTGCTTCTCTCGCCTTCTGACGTTTCAAATTCGCTGAATTACTTGTCGATTCTAAAAATAGTTTTAGGGAACGGCTAAGTTTCAATCAAACAGGCCTGGTTATTATTGAATATTTCGTAAATAATCAGAAAAAATTGAGCCAACGAAGTTTTTGAAAAGTGAAAACCTAATTGGTCCGAAAATTTTTCCTTGTGTTTTTGTCAATTGATGGATATCCTTGTCAGAGGTAAGTTATCCTAGATGATGGATGATAGATATCCTAGTTGTAACGGCTAACCTGATTAAAAGTCTTCACTACTCTTCATCAGAAAACCCTTAACCCCCCATTACCGGCAAGCTAGTAACTGTAAAAGTATTATTAAAAGTAACAGTACACCCATGGATTGTAATTCCACCTACGTAGGGGGCCAATAGTTTCTTCTTTTCCACTCGAGCTGTCAGGGTTGGATCTAAACTCCGATGATGAACTATGAGAAATTATCCCCGAGTCAGTCACTGTTTCAAGACGTAGCTCGAGGTTGTTTTTCCATTGCGATTTATAATTGAATGTGCAAAGTAAGCGCGAAGACAGCGTAGAGTTAAAAATCAATAAACGATAAAAGTGAACAAGTTGAGCTGCGCATGAAACTGTCCGCCTCTGTCTACACGCACATGTGTTTTGCCGTATGGAAACAAAATAGTTGAGCAGTGTATAGTTGAAGTGGTTTTGTATCAATGTATAGGTGATTTGGTGAGAGATTTAAAGTCTACACTGTAAATTTGGTGAACGCGTAAATGTATTATTCTTATTATTATTATTATTATTATTATTATTATTATTTTTGTTATTGGTTTAAGCACTATTTAAAATGTCAACAGTGCAGGAAAATTAAAACAGATGAGTTTTTGCCTGAATAAAATTTCAGATGGTATCAGTTTCAAATCAAATGAGAGTTTATTCCACTCAACAGCGACAGCATGCGAGAACGAACGTCTTCCAAAGTTAGAGCGAAATTTGGGAACAATTAAAATGTAAAAATATTGAGACCTCGTAACCATTGTTTCGTTTCATTAGTTCCGATAAATATAGTGGGAGTTTGCCAGGCTGATCTATAAAGCGATGCGCATACAACAGGATTTTGAACACAATGCGCTGCCTAATTGGCAACCAGTGCAGCTGCTTCAGGTACGACGAGGTTGGTGTTGACGGTGACAATCGAAAAATCAAACGCGCGGCAGAGTTCATTATTCGCTGTAGTTTTGCTAACAATAAGTCAGGCAGACAATAATAAAGAGAATTACAGTAGTCAACACCGATAAAACTAAAACCCTAATTAACTCAATAAAGACTGATTTTTTAACTTGATCGCGAATTGACCACACTTTACGGAGATAATAAAATGAATTTGAACAAACAATGTTGACCTGTCGTTGCAGAGTAAGTTGAAAATCAATATAACAACATGGAATTTTTACCTCTTCAGTGTAGTCACCATCTTCTGGCAGACGTAAAAAACCTTGATTGACAATTTTACATTTCCGAATAATCATATACTCACTCTTATCCGCATTCAATTTCAATTTTGCATTGCTGAACCAACGTTGAATCCTGGTCAGAATATCATCAAACATGCATTGACTGAGGGTCGAACCGAATACAAAATAAAGAACGGTACCATCTGCGTAGAAATGATAGTTTATTCCCCGTTCTTTCAGATTATCTTCTAAAGGCAGCAAGTAACAGGAAAAAAGTAAAGGACCAAGAACCGACTCTTGTGGCACACCCGTCTGAACTTTAACATCACCAGAAAGACATCCATTTATGATAACTTGTTGCGAACGATTCGCAAGTTAATTTTTAATAAACAGTAACACCAACAATTGCAAACCAATACTTTTCGCTAATATCTCAATTAAAAACTGATGATCAATTTTATCAAACGCAGCGGAGAAGTCTAACCGAATATACATCACGGAGCGCGATTCGTCTAGATAGCAAAGAAGATCATTAAAGACCTTAAGCAAATTCGTTTCCGTTGAATGCGAGCAACGAAAAGCACTCTGATACTTGCTCATGAGATTTTTGGATTCCAGATAAAAATTAATTTGCTCAAAAACAACTCTTTCAATAACTTTTGACAGGAATCTTAGATTTGTCACAGGGCGATAACTCGACAACAACTCAGAATCAAGGTTAGACTTTTTTAAGAGCGGCATCATGACTCCTTGTTTCAATTGATTTGGAAAGTATCCTTTCTGGAGAGTTAAATTGATTAACGTAATGAAGTAGTCCGGAAAATTTGTCAAAACAATTTTACTTAACCTCGTTGGAATTACGTCACTCGGTACCGTACTGTTCGTAATTTTCGGAAGAAGTAAATGCAAATAGCTCAGTGTGGAAACTTGAAAATTGTCCCGGGTAGTTGTATGTGAATCATTCAATTCCAGACCATTCGTTAGAGGTAGTGAAACTAATACGGCTTCTATTTTCTTAACAAAGAAAGCATTAAAATTCTTTGCTAGACATTCAGGCTCCCCTAGTGACTGCGGCAGGACAGCATTATTTTTTCCCAAAAGTTGCTGCAGCATAGAATACTTAACACGCTTATTTTCACTAGCGACACATTTTTCGAGGTATTCACTTTTCTTTTTGGTAAACAGCTCAAAATACTCCAAAACTGAATTAAGAAACCGGCTTTTGCTTGGGAACTGCCATTCTTTCGGTAAGCTTTCTCAGACTTTCTTCTCAATCTTTTCATTGTTCTTAGCTCATCCTCAAAAATGGGCACGTATGGTTTCTCACATGTTTAGTTTTCAGAGGATGGTTCTTATCGACATGGTGCTAATTTCGTTCATTAAAACACTGTTCCAAACAATTTCAGGATTATCTCTGTTGATCGGGGCAACAAATATTTCTGCAATCGCTGCCACGTCAAAATTTCGCCATTTTCTGCATGAGGCCTTCTTTACAGCTAAATTCTCGTGCTTTTGCAGAAGATCAGAGTGCACAACTCCAAGATCAGAGCTTGTAACGAAATTTACAAGAGGTTCTGATACTTCAACCTCCTCGGATGTAATGACCTGGTTTAAAATTCCACTTTTTTTGAGAGTAAGCACAGTAACTTGCTGTTGCAAACCAAATTCATCCAAAAAAGAGATCCAGTTTCTTGATGCATCGTTTGATATTAGCAAAGAAATATTGATTTCGCCTATAATGACTACTTTTTTGAACAACAACGCTTTCTCAAAAAAAGAGGTTAACTCACTTATAAAGACACGTACATTAATATTTGGTTGACGGTATTTACAAACCAAAAGATACACCGACTTGCCCAGCGTATATTCAAGAAAAGCCGCCTCCGCGTTCGTAAAGCACTTGTTTGAAAAATTATTGACACGTTAAGTTCCATCATAGAACACCGCTAATCCTACGCCACTTTTTTTTCTATTTGCACTTATGTAATAATAGCCACTTGTTCAACACTGCTGAAGATAAAACTCATCATTTGCGTTATCTTTGATCCACGTTTCTGTTAAAATTATGAGGTTAAAATCATTAGCTTCAATAAGATTTCTTATTTGCGAGGTCTTGTTGCGAACCGATCTTGCATTATGTAAACATACTTTTACACGGTTTTTGACAGATTAGAAATTAGATAGTCATGTATCAAAGGTGGCCAGCCATTCCCTCACTTTCTGATTTAAATAGAATCGTGAAAATGAAGCATTTTCAGGCCAGAAATCGGGAGATTCAACTTGATCATTATCGAATTTGAATACGCAATGGAAAGATTTCAGACGAGATTCTTCCCTGGATGTTTCACGGATACACAGTAGATCAACTCCCTTGTTCTTACAATAATCTCTTATGTCATCCGTAGAGACAGAGTTGCTTAAACGACCAATGTAGAGATGCCGTCTTTTCGGTGGTCTTTTAATTGCGCTGACTGTCGTCTGATGATAAATGTTTGTGCCCGTCTTGAAAACTTTGGTTTTTTGTTTTGAGACTCCTTGTCGGCATGCAGGTTTTTATTCTGCTTTCCGTTTCTTTGAATTACGATCACTAGCAGTACTGCCTGTCCGATTTCTGAAAGAAGCTCTAAGATACGGGTAATCCGGTTTCTTCAGAGATTTTATCTCCAGCTTCAGTGATTGACGTTCAGATATCAGCGAGTCTACTTTCTCTAATTTAACTTCAAGATCAGATATTCGATCAAGCGCTGATAGCTCTGTTGTAAAAGTTGGCAAACAACTCCGACAAGACCATGATATCATTCCAATGCAATTTGCTGTCTGAGCAATTGCAAGGCACGATCCATAAACACATTTAGATTTACATCGAACACAGATAACGCTATCGTGTTCTTTACATAAACCCATGCACACAGTGCATGGTGGATCGGATGGGGGAGGCGGCGGGGAGCCGTCATTCTTTGGGACAAATAAATACAGTCCGAAGACTGCAGTAAGCGCCGAATAAGTCCTAATTAAACAAATAGTCTAAATCCTATTATCTAAATAAAAAACTATAAGAAGACAAATAAATCAGTCGAAGAAATGCGGAGAACTCTCGCGCCAATTGTTGACTGAGAAAAGAACGTGCAGAGGAATAAGTTATTCGAATAACCAAGCTAAATGAACAAATCAAGATTCGAAATGAACAAATCAAAATTGAACAAATCAACAAAGAAGAACAAAATCTACTCTACTTCCTCAGTTCTTTACTCGCTGGTCTATTCTATCCTGTTCAACTCACACCAAAAGTATGTCCAGTTCCTCTGGATGCTCATAAACAGAGGAAAATCGAAATGTAAAGATTACACACACCAATAACATAGATCACTGACTAAAAGAAAGTATTTTGCTCAAGGAAACGAGCAAAAAATAGCAACCTGAATTTCGCATTTCTCTTTTCCTCTGTTTATGAGCATCCAGAGGAACCGGACATATTTTGGTGTGAGTTGAACAGGATAGAATAGACCAGCGAGTAAAGTACTGAGGAAGTAGAGTAGATTTTGTTCTTCTTTGTTTAGGGGCCAGTGACAAAAAGCAAGTAGGTAGCTTTGGGCTGTACAGACAAAATGCTCGGTGCACACAAGAGAGTGCAGAGTGAAAGAGATACCGAAGAGTAAGAGGTGGAATCGAGGTAAGCAGTGACGGGACAGCACGGCAGAGATGACCTGAGGGCAGGTTATTGATCTTTTGATCAGAGCCAGGTAGTTGACCTTCACAAGCTTATACCAGACGTGCGGCTGTCGAGATACCGTATGCCTCCGAGGAGAAGAGTGTGCAATTGTAGCCACCAGTGTGATGTAACAATCAGCGGTTATTCTATACAGTACAAGGGGGTGACAAGCGGAGTTGTTTTAAGTTGCTGATAACGACCAAGAGAACAAAGAAGGCGACAAGAGGCTTCCATAAGGTGCACCAAAAGAGCAACTGACACAAGAGTGCGAGGAGCACGAGTGAGGAACAGCAACATACTCTCCATTAGAATTACACCTCGATGCAATCGGCCGAAAGATTTGGCAATTCTACAGACTTCATGATTAAAACTTTAGTATATCTGAAGAAAATTAAAAATTCGTTAGAGAAACAATTAAAGTTGCATTTTTGCATGTCTGAGAAAATTGTCCCCGGAGAGACTTTCGATTGTTTTCTATAATCCTCAAGCTTCAGAATTCTTTAATTTCTCGTCCGTTAATTTTTTCGAGTAGAAATATATTCTATAAGATTGTGTCCAGAGATGCAAATGTTGTGGATAAGTTTCTACTGTCTGAAAATGGAGTTATATGGACAGTTTCAGTTTTCATAAAATTTGTTTCTTCATTTTTTGGGTCATCAGACCGGTTGGTGGAATTTTCAAAATTAAAATTGGTACTAGCAAGTTTTTCTTAAGATAATAGTACGAAATACAACACTACTGTTAGTTTCGAAGAAAACGTTAGGTAGTAAGTATTTTGATTTTGTGATACGTCAAAAATTCTTTGACCCTTTTGCAAATTATTTAACGTCCATGTTTCCAACAGAGTTTTATAGACAACTTTGACGAATATTTTCTCAGTTTTTTTATTGAAAATTTCGTTGATTTATCTTGTTTAAAATACTTTTGGTAATGCGTTTTTAATGGTTGCTGAGAATTTATGATCATAGTTTAGTTAGTGTTATTTCTTTTTACTACACCGATGCAGTGATAAGTTTTGGATTTTGCCTTGGTCATTTATCAATTTTTGGTTTAACGAAGCGTTCCATTTCTTTTTAGCTCAATTTGATTGCAGGTTGATTGAAAGATTTAATAGAAGTTCAAAAAGTTTTTATCTCGTTTCTTATATTTCTGTTTTTGGTCCGAATGTTTTATGCACTTGAGAAAGAATTAAATGTTTAGTCATGAATTCTCTGATCTTTCTTTAAGCCTGTGAATACTTGTGAATTTTCAATAATAAAGGACGGAGTACGGTGAATGAAATAAACTTCCAAAAAGTTGACATGTTGTTTGTTCTCTTGCAACTCTAGGTTTCTGGTTTTTCAACATTAATAATTATTCTGACCTAAATGGCCTGTTTTTCAGTGTTTGTGTGCATAACGCAGAAATAATGCAGAAATCGCTTCAATTTTTCTTTGCTAAACATAATTTTAAAAGTTTCATGGTGCGAAACATAATGCGCAAATGCTAATAACCGACTTGTCCTGTTTTTTAAGCTTATACCAGACGTGCGGCTGTCGAGATACCGTATGCCTCCGAGGAGAAGAGTGCGCAATTGTAGCCACCAGTGTGATGTAACAATCAGCGGTTATTCTATACAGTACAAGGGGGGTGACAAGCGGAGTTGTTTTAAGTTGCTGATAACGACCAAGAGAACAAAGATGGCGACAAGAGGCTTCCATAAGGTGCACCAAAAGAGCAACTGACACAAGAGTGCGAGGAGCACGAGTGAGGAACAGCAACATACTCTCCATTAGAATTGCACCTTGATGCAATCGGCCGAAAGATTTGGCAATTCTACAGACTTCATGATTAAAACTTTAGTTTATCTGAAGAAAATTAAAAATTCTTTAGAGAAACAATTAAAGTTGCATTTTTGCATGTCTGAGAAAATTGTCCCCGGAGAGACTTTCGATTGTTTTCTATAATCCTCAAGATTCAGAATTCTTTAATTTCTCGTCCGTTAATTTTTTCGAGTAGAGAAATATATTCTATAAGATTGTGTCCACAGATGCAAATGTTGTGGATAAGTTTCTACTGTCTGAAAATGGAGTTATATGGACAGTTTCAGTTTTCATAAAATTTGTTTCTTCATTTTTTGGGTCATCAGAGCGGTTGGTGGAATTTTCAAAATTAAAATTGGTACTAGCAAGTTTTTCTTAAGATAATAGTACGAAATACAACACTACTGTTAGTTTCGAAGAAAATTTTTAATGGTTGCTGAGAATTTATGATCATAGTTTAGTTAGTGTTATTTCTTTTTACTACACCGATGCAGTGATAAGTTTTGGATTTTGCCTTGGTCATTTATCAATTTTTGGTTTAACGAAGCGTTCCATTTCTTTTTAGCTCAATTTGATTGCAGGTTGATTGAAAGATTTAATAGAAGTTCAAAAAGTTTTATCTCGTTTCTTATATTTCTGTTTTTGGTCCAAATGTTTTATGCACTTGAGAAAGAATTAAATGTTTAATCATGAATTCTCTGATCTTTCTAATTAAATGTTTAATCATGAATTCTCTGATCTTTCTTTAAGCCTGTGAATACTTGTGAATTTCCAATAATAAAGGACGGAGTACGGTGAATGAAATAAACTTCCAAAAAGTTGACATGTTGTTTGTTCTCTTGCAACTCTAGGTTTCTGGTTTTTCAACATTAATAATTATTCTGACCTAAATGGCCTGTTTTTCAGTGTTTGTGTGCATAACGCAGAAATAATGCAGAAATCGCTTCAATTTTTCTTTGCTAAACATAATTTTAAAAGTTTCATGGTGCGAAACATAATGCGCAAATGCTCATAACCGATTTGTCCTGTTTTTTAAGCAACCTAAGCATTATTAGTTTTAGACCAAAATTGTTCAAGATGTATTTTTCTCTAGTTAGGTAGCAATATTCTACTCCATACAAATATCTGAAAGCTTGCATTCATAAGATAACACTAGTTGCCTTTTTCTGCACAAAATTCTCTGAACGTCACGTAACACGTAATCCATTTATCTTTCACGAAGAAATTTCCTACTCCTTGCTAAAAATGCTCCAATCGGTTTATTCTGAATCGGCGTATAATGGAAATCATAGATACATGCGTTTTTTGTTTTAAAGTCTTTTGATCGACCTTATCATTTTTGTAATAATGGCCGAAATTGTGTGATATGATTAAAAGTATGAACTCAATTTTTAATAGAAAGATTTATTGCGATTCTTGATTCCGTTAAGAAAGTGAAGTCCTGATTATTTTATAAAATAGTTTCCAGACTCACTAAAAATTTTCTGTATTTTTTGAAATTGTTCTTAGTTACAAGGTAATTATGACGGCGACTAAGAAACTTAATCCAGATAGATAAAATGCAACTGTTTTCACAAAATGGGAGAACTATTACAGAAGTAACAATTATTGCTGACATTATTGAAGTTATTGATCACGGCAATCTTCTTTGATTCTTCAGGCTTAAGCAAAGAAAAAAATTAGATTTTGGTACGCTAGTTTTATCTGCGTTCAAATTCTGCGTCTTTGGAATCAAATTTGCAACCTTGCAATAACCTTGCAATAAATCATAACGGCGGAAAATTGGCTTGGCTCCAGCCCCCGAAAGGAAGATAGTCAACAAAACAGTGTTTCATATAATTAAACCGCATAATTTGCGACTGAGACCTAAATAGAAAATAATACTCTCATCAGGTTTTTGTTAGATTAAATGTTAGTTAAATCAATGTTAACAATTCAATTTGTTCAAATGTTTAAAAATAGTTGACAGAGGAAAACCGGTAAATTAATTGCTGAGACCTCATTAGGATAGACCACATAAGACTAAAGGCGTAGCATGCAAGAAAATCAGATCCGGATTTTTTCCCTTATTCCCTAATCTGCTTTTCTTTCGTTCATGCAGTTTTGACTGAATTGCATACATAAAGTCATTGAGCGAGTTTTTTGGTTTATTATTTTTTGGTTTTGGTTTATTTTTGGTTTACCTCACTCTCAAAAATGACAACCTCTCAAATTTACTTTTCTTAATTCAAGGAGATAATGTCAAGTGAGTGTGTGTCATTCTAATTGAAGGTTATTTGAGAGCACCTAATTGAAGCGGTAACAAGTTATAACTATTCTTAATCAAAATTTAACATCTGAGCAATTATTAAAGAAATTTTTTTTTGTTCTGTTTTATAATCTTGAGACGGCATGGCATGTCCACGAAAGCTATCGCGGATGACAATATGTCAGCTGTGTTTTTATATCTTCCATAAAATAAGCCTCTACTTGAAAGCTGCGATTAAGTTACTTTGTGAGCTAACAAAAACCCTTGCGGGATTTTAATAACGCTTACGGTGACAATTGTCTTCGGTGTCTAAGCTATTGAAACCCGTCACATCTATCTTTAAAGCTACATAACAGGTATCTCGTAAGCTATAAAAAAGTTAACGTGTCTCCACTCAGACAAACGAGATAGAAAAGAGAACCAAAAAAATTTGCTGAACTCACTGCGTTTTTTCGTGTCATTTAGCTTTAGAAATACAGCAAAGCCATATAATAATGATAACAATTTTAAAATTTAACGTTGAAAAGTGACCTTTTCACTTTTAATTTGTCTGCACTACACGTAACGTGCACTACACGTAAGTAAAAGTGAAATATATTTTGAGGCCGCACCTCACCCTGATCATCCTGTTTTAAAAATCTGCGCAATACGTCAAAACATCTTAGAAGAAATGGCAGCACCAATTCCTGGGTTTTAAAAAATCCGATGAGATGATTGCGTCATCCATTGCTTTGCACTATTTGCAATTTGTTAATCAGTTCAATGATTGACAATTGAATTAAACTGTGTCCAGAAAACTATCGCTTTTAGTTGTCAGCTGTGGAGGTTGCTTCCAGACCATTTTTATGCGTTAATTTTTCAATTGCTGAGAAGTAATTTCGAGACTGTAGCAGCTTTTCTTACCAGCCGCGATGCAATTGCGAGGGTGAGGCTGATTTTTGTTTGTTTTTGTTTCAATGAAAGGTTTCTACGGCTTCGTGCGTCATTTCTGTTTAAATGTTTAAAATAAAATTCGTAAAAAAGCTGAATTTTGAATTTTTTGACCTTTTTAAAGACTTTGCACTAAGTGTGCTTTTTAACATTAAAACAGCGGTCAGTATTTGGGTTAAAGGTTTACAGCTTTAGCTGTGAGCCTCTGGTTTGTTATCAAAGTTTTTCGTCTTTATAGAAAATTGGATCTTTTCCGTTTGTGAACCCCCCCGCAAAGTTATGGACCACCTCAGTCACAGAGCTGGTGTCATTACATAGTAAATCATTTTCTAAAATATGGCACGTGGGTCTTGGAGCGCAATTAACATGCACCCACTAAGCGTTAAGCACGAAGGGAGAAGATCCAAACAAGGCGGCTCGGTAATGTGCGATCGCACATAAGGTTCCGACCCCGCTCATCCACAATTTTGGCATAATTGTCTACCAAATGAGAAACGGATGGAAAAAGACAAAAAATTCAAGTATTTTTCAAAAAAAAACTGGTGTATGAACGAAAAGATAGCCTCCAAAGCAAAAAACTCAGTGGAGTAAAAATGATGCATTAGATTGATGAGATATGCCGATATTAAGAAAGCGAGCGAAGACGAACGGCAAAATCAAACAACAACAACAAACTTTAATTACATCAAAAAGTTTATGTCCGTTTTAAAAAACGAAACTTAATAACAAAGCCAAAATAGCGTCAGATAAAACTGAAAATAAACAAAATAACTTGTAATTCACCAGAACAACTGGTTATTCACCAGTTCATAATAAAGCTTGGTAACAATTAGACAAAAAAGAACAGAAACTTTAAAGTTAGCTAATTAGGTTGCTGAATTTTCTTTTTAAAAAAAACAATTAATTCCAATGTAATGAAAAGCATTAGGAATCAAATAAAATATCCCATAGGTTAACAATTACCAATGCTTCTATAGAAAGGAATTCAGAACTCTTGGTATTCAATTTTATATGCAGTTACAAAAAGAACAACAAACAGACAACAAACTAAAAATCAATTAAAACTTGCCAGAAAATTCTTTGGAAGACGTAAAGTCATACTTTGGCCCCCAAAATATGTTCGATTGCACCTTCGTCGAACAGGGATAATGAATTATGTGGCGGCTCTTCATCGAAAATAAGCAACAATTAGACAAAAAAGAAAAAAAATGAAAAATTATGTATACTTGTCTTTTCGAAAAAAATTTGTTTCCAAAGACATAAAAGCCATTAATTACAAAATGAAAAATTTGAATATGTTCGTCCATTCTTCCAAAGGAAACCCTTCAGACCTGCAATTATCCAGAGTATGTCTTACGTCTACAAAAAGAACGTCAAATATGACAAAAATCAAAAATTCATTTGTTTTGTGAAAAACCCTTGTCGAAGCCAGTGAAGGCATAACGAATTCTTTAAAAACATTGGATTTTTGACACCAATCCCTTTTTACACCTTCCCTTGACAAAAATAATGTCATCTTTAACCTTTAATTAACGAGACCAGGTAACAAACGGACAATAAAAGGAACAAAATTGCGAAGCTGAAATGTTTTTTTTTTTCAATTGGAAAAACAAATGTTTTCAAAGTCATGAAAGCCATTATCTATCTTCTAATATCAGAACATCGGCTCATTTACTCTTCCAGGAAAAGACAATCAAACCGGGCCATTGTACAGGAAATTAAATACGACTAAAAAGACAAAGTAAAACCGACAGTTAAAGACAAAATTATAAATTCAATTAAATTCTTCGAGAAAGTACTGTCGAAGCGGTAAAGAACCACAATCTATATCTTTAAGGATTTAAATATTATCAATTGCGCGTTATTTTGAACGCGAAAAATGTGATATAAGAAATGACAATAACGTGATAATTTGACAAAACATGAAAAATCGTCAAATACCTAAAAATTAAAAAAAATTGTAATCTAGTAGTATCAAAGCCAGAACACCATAACTTAAGGCATAAAACCGCAATAAAGACTAAATTTGAATTCAGCAGAAAGAAGGAGCACTCTTTGATTGCTGACACCAAGCTACAAAATGACCAAATTAAGAGAAAAATAGAGGCAAAGTTCAATAAGCCATTTATTATTTAAATATCAAATATTTTAAAAGTCAAAACGACCATAAGCTTTCAAGCAATCAACTAGATAAATTAATTTTGAGTTAACTAGGAAGTCAATAGGACCTATCACTAGTGAGCTTTGATTTGATATTTTCTGTTATTTAATTAATATAAAAAAATCGAATTTTTTTAATTAAAAAACCGACTGAAGACAATCCGAATTATTTTTGGATTGTAACGGTCTAAGGTTGGTACAGAACTAGTCCTGCTAATGCTGATTGTCCATTAGGAATATTTAATTTTTAGAATGTCATTGATATAGATATTTTGTTAGTTAAAAAATCAAATATAAATGCTGCGTTTTTGAAAATCAACCAATAAAGTCAGCAAAAATGGCAAAGTTTTATTTACAGAGCACTCTCAACGGAAGTTGAAGTGGAATTAGCCCTTTTTTGAGTCTACAGAGATTGTGTTAGTGGTGTTTGGGTGTGTACTTCCTGCAAATTTAATCAAAGTGGACTAAAGAAACTTATTTCGTGCTGTTTTTGATGAAAAAGTCTGAATTTTGTGAAACATTTAGCCGGAATTTAAGATAAAAAAATTCAATGAAAATAGCTGACAGTATATTCTGTCTTTAAACGTAAAATCAACAACATTTTTCTGAAAATTTTATTAAATTTTATTAAAATTGGCGAAATTTTAGTCAAAAATTCCGAAAAAATGTGAAAGAAATCAACGGAATTCACTCTATTTTCTCGAAAGTTTAAACCTCGATATCTCCCTGTCAAAAACGAAAATCAAAAAAATCTTTTTAATTCCATATTCTACGCTGGACAAGCTTTCTAATGATACCAGTCTCAACTCTACGATGAATATATCGATCGGCCAAAATTGACAACAAAAAAAAACCCATTTGAGTATATAGTTCCTCCCCCCCCCTCAAGAGGGGTGGGAACAAAAAAATCGTTGTATTCAATTGTTGAGACTAGTACTGTTTTTGACTGAGTTTGGGTTCGTTTCCTTATCTGTTACACACAGAGGTATTTCTTTCGCCTGCGACTGACTCTACTCTGACTGCGTCGTCCTTTTAACGATTGACTTCACGCAGGTCTGACCTGGTTGAGGTCATAAAGCGGTTGAGGTCATGGGAGAGCATCAAAGCTAAGCTTTAACTGTTTTGAATTCACAATTAATGGATTTAGCTCACAGCATTTCCTTATTTCCTTGCTAATGTCGCTAATGGTGAATAAAACCTGTTTCTTTTTTCTTGATGTCCTTTCCGAGTATCAATTGTATTTGTTTCCTGTCGTACTGTCAGTTTGTGTTTATGATACAAAAGATAAATTAGTTCTTCTTCTGCTGCTGCTGCTTCTTGATGTTTTTCTGCCTATATTCAGTGTACTTCGCTACATGTTAGCTGTCAATCTGCTGACTCCCTCCGATCAATCATATTTTTACTTTATTGAAAGAGTATGCTAGTAACTTTGCGATAGCTGGCATTTTAACAATACGTCGAGTTAAAATTTTCAGGTTTTGCCATGGAGAAATTAGCACTCTATTTGATATCACCAGAGTGCGCTTTCAATTATTTTATTCAGCACAATTTCTTGGATGTGGACTGTGCCAAAGAAGTGATCAGTAAGTGTCTGGGTTATGCAATTGTGGTTGCCTCGTGTGTAGTGAAAGTTCCTCAAATACTGAAAATCGTGAATGCGGGTAACGCAGAAGGCGTCAGTTTCTTCTCACAATTCTTAGACATTCTCACTTATTCTGCCAATTTGTCATACTGTTTTATTGCACAGTACCCCTTCAGTGCTTACGGAGATTCCCTCTTCAATTTCATACAAACAGTGGCCATTGCACATTTATGTGTCATGTACGCTAAGAAGCCATCACAGGCGGCTGGGTTTTCAATAACATGCGTTTTTATGCTTATCTTGCTGTGTTCAGGGGTGATCCCCATTCGATTCCTCCAACTGTTTAACAGTCTAAACATATTTGTAGTTATCTGCTCGAGGGGATCTCAAATCATGACCAATTTGAAAAACAAGAGTACGGGACAGTTGTCCATAATAACCATGTTCCTACTCTTCGCAGGATGTCTGGCTAGAATTTTCACCTCCATTCAGGAAACGAACGATAGTCAACTCGTATTCTCGTACTCAGTAGGCGCATTCTTAAATGGAGTTATTTGTTTGCAGATTCTAATGTACTCTAATTCTCAGCGAGTTAAAACTGATTAGAACAAACTCCTGGTGCTCATTCGAAAATCATGGGACTGAAATACTTTGGAAGTGACAGTATAAGTTGTAGTCGTTTTATATGTTAATGATGTCTGATTATCATGTTCGATGTTTCGACCGTTTGAAAGGAAACCAGATTCCAAAACTTGGCTATTTGGTAGATCTACTCTGCTTTTCTCCTAATCACTCAATTTAATTTAATCTTTCAAATGGCCATCATTTAATGTATGTAAATAATGGCGTTACAGATTTCTGTCATTTGTAATAATATATAATCCTCATGTAGTTATTGGCAGTGGTAAGTAATAGCTATCTGGAAGTTAACTAATCTAGCGTAAAGAAACAAAGTTTCCTCAAGCTGACTTTTTCTTGGTTTCGCAACCTCTAGGCAACTCTTGACATTTCATGCCGCGGTCTATGATTCTGGTGCAATGTTTTCATTCTTGTGCTACTCTACGAGATTTATAACGAAGCTTTCTATCGAATGATAGCTTCTGATGACTGGAGTACCTCGTGACAATTTGTATTTATTTCTTAATCAGGCAAGTTAAGTACAAGCTATGCGTAATCCAAGTCACTGCACGAAAAAAGGACTATGATCCTATCACTTCTAAGAAAACAGCGTAGTATGCCATAAAACTGCAGTAAAAATTTTGCCTTCATTCAACTACAGCGATTACTTATAATGCGGCTGTAATTTCGGATAAGATTGTTGTAAGTTTTAGAATTCTAAGTGTTAGGTGTAATGCATATGGAAGATTAACAAAAAAATCCTCTAATGACACATAATTAGAAGAGAGCTATAAATCATGTTTTATGAATAGCCGCGAAGCGATAGCGGCTATTATTGGGGACATCGTGTTTTTTACAATCCAAAGAATTTGGATTGTATTGGTGCGCTGTGTTTTGTTTAAGATGTTTTCACACATTTTTCAATGACTTTGATATTTCAAAACGGGATAAACAGGTAAAGCCCAGCGGACAATAGAGGCACAAAGTGGACTCTAGTAGTCCTTCAAGTTCTTAGAGTGGTACAGCTGCTGGGATGGCCGTAATTTAAGGTTAAAAGGTCATTTTTAGTTTTTGGGCTAGAAATGGTGCAATTTTTCTTTAATTATAGCTGCGAAGCTGTAAGCTGAGCGAAGCTATATTGCGGTGCTCTTGGTTTTTTTGGTTTCGTCGTCTGACGCTCTTTTTTCGTTTTACATTTGTTCACACAGCAAAGCTGAAAATGTCAAATTTTCTGAATGACTTCTTCCTCTCACTAATGGCATTTGCGCGCGTGACGTCATTTTTCACTCGCTTTAGCAAAAGTTTTTAGGTTATTTGCGTGATTAGATTTTGATCATACGTGACTTACCTCACTCAATAAAATGACTTTTGCACTTTAAAACTAAGTTTAATTTGAATTTGTTTAGGGTCAAAGGAACTCATATGTGCAGTAAAGGTCACTAATAAGCGGCTTCTGCGGAATGAATTTTAACAAGCTTTATTAATTTATCGCCGGATTTTTTTTACCTAGTTTTTTGAGCGGCGTAGTTTTTTTGTTCAATTTAGATCTGTATCTGTTTCTATCTCTATTATATGGTACGCAGGTCTATTCTTTCGCAGCTATTCCGGCAATCTGCCGGCTATGTTTTCTTTGTTTGATTAGTCTTAGGTTGAAGTTTTTAAAAGTTGAGACAAAATTACTTGTTATGACCATTTTATGAGCTATATGGTTTGGTACTACAAACTCAAACACGCAAAATGATACTTATTTTTGCTGTTTTTTTTCAAGTATGTTGAAAATTTCTGTCATTTTTTGAGTTTTTCCAGCCTCATTTTTTCAAGTCTTCCTATAATTGTCAATTTCTGATTTTTTGTCCAGCCTCGCCTCACAGGCCAGAAAATTTTTTTCCACTGTCTGATTAAAGTTGATAAACTGTTATTCCACTGTCTGATATTTTGATAAAATGTTTTTGAAAACATTTCTTTTTATTCAGTTTTTCTTGCATCAGTATCCAGGTAAACTCGTCCAGGGTTTGATAGCACGTTATTACATAGCTGCTATGGGCAATGGAATGGTTGTCAACATTTTACTATAACGAATTTCTATTTTTTTTTTGAAATTTGAAATTGTCTTTTGATCTTTGAGCCAAAGAATTTTTTGAGGCTGGTAATTGGGTCTAGAGACACAGAAATTTTTTCTGAAGATAATAATACCACAATTTTCAGCAACATTTGATTGAAATTTGCAATTGATTTCATTGTTTTTGATTTTTTCTTTCATTTTCTGAGTTAATCGGTCTTTGAAGGGGCAATGATTTTTTTTCAGGCCTTGAAGATATAATACTGGAATGATTTCAGAGATCGAAATTTGTTTTGAGAATGTTTTTGAAATAGGTGTATTTAAAGGGATCAAATTTTGCCCTTGGGGTAAAAGCTTCAAGAGTTATAGCAATGAGTATATTTTTGTTTAGTTTGATTGTTTGTTTCTCAAATTTTGAGATGATTTTGTTTGTATTTTGGCTGGCAATTGATCTGCTGGTCAGGTAGAGTACCTCTAAGTTTTTCCTTCAATTCTTTGGATTTTAATTTGGGACTAATCCTATGTTTTTTTCCATTCGTCGTCTCCATCGATGAGTCTTCCGACCATTGATTTTTTCAATTTCAGTGAATTCTACTGTTTTGCAGTTGAAATTTGTGTGCGTGGCTTCATTTGTTCTGCTTTTAGGTCAATTGCGTGACTTACCTCACTAAAAAGATGACTTCTGAACTCACTTAATGAACTTTAAATTTTATGAGCATTTCCTAGTTAAATGTCAATAGTGTGCATCTAAGTAGTGCCAAACGTATTCGCCCTAATTCGTGAGTATTAGTCTTGAGTTTTTGATTCCAAATATTAATTTTCGAAAAAGCTGCATTAGGGTTTTTTAATATAGAGCGTATGTGTCTCATAAAAATGACAGTCCGAATCTAACCAAAAAGTCTAGTGGTCTATTGAAGGACTGGTCGTCAATCTGTCTATCTTATTTCTTTAGTTGTTTGAATTCCATAGAAGGCCACACGCGTCTATCGCGGCTGTTTTCCGGCAATCTGCTGGCTTTGTTTTTCTCTGTTAGATGTCATTTTTGCACGCGGGGAACTAAATTGGATGCCAGAAAATTGTTAGGAGGTCAAATAGGAGGAAAATAGTTTATGGCGTGTCTTTTGTATTCTGCAAAATGTATGCTATCAATTGCAAAGCTTTAATTTCACTAGCAGTACTGCTGCTGTATTGACATTACTACAAGTTATTCCAAAATGTTGTTTGTGGTAATTTAAAATTTGGATATATAACCTATTCCGATAAACTTTGGCGAATAAATGCTTACATATAATTCTTTATAAAACCCGAGTTCAGTAAACATAGAAAATTTCTTTGCAATTTTAGAAGGAAAGTAGATTTTTACTGACATTACAAATTTGATTTGTCGTAAGAAAATTTATAAGAAAGTGTTATCTAATGATTTAAATTTTTGATGCTATTAGCTGAAGCTCAGTGGGCTAGACTTTTGTATCGAGTCATGGAACAGCAAAATTGCATCTGTAGTCTTTAATCTTTTAGACAAATGAATTGACCAGAAAACGTTCACTAATAGCGTAAGCTTAGTAAAGCTATGATTGGCGGTTTCTTAAAATTTTGTTTACGGCAGCTTATTTTTTTGGTTTTTGGTTCACGTTCTTCTTATGGTTTGGTTGTGGTATTATTCTTCAAGTGATTTTCACGCTTGTGTGCTTCATTTTTGAGGGATCTCAATTGCTCGCACTCCCAAGTAAAGGTTGTTAATAAAGTAAAATGATTGCAGAATGGAAATTACTAGGACGTGAAAGCCGAGTGGTGAATATTTTTGTCGTTGACTGTGGAGATCGCGGGTTCGGTAGGATGTTTTTGTGCCCAAAAATTTATCTAGGCTACAATCATTGAACTACAGGCATTGAATAACTTTGACCAGATGGTCCCTCGAGAGCAATTAGATCGACATTATTCGGTTTATGTTGTTTTTAAAAAAACTGACAAGGATTAATATTAAACACGTTCTTCAAACTGCTGTCATTTTCAGGTTTCTGCCGATAGTGACTAATTAAATCAGTTTTACAGTAAATAATGGGGTTTGATTCTTTGACCTTTAAGTTTACCAACACTACATATTTTCTACATTTTTTAAATCAGTATTGTAATCTTTTGACTACTAGGAGAGTTTTGATCTTCTTCAATGTTTTGATGTTTGATTTTGTTGATTGTGATCACCATTTGAGATCGTCATGCTAGTCGTTGTTGATGTTGACTATCTTTATCTTTTTAGGCAAATTTTTGGGCAATGTTTTGAGCAGTCTTGGGAAGCATTCTTTTGTATTATTTTTTTTCAATTGAAAGAATTCTGTGCTTGAATTGTTTATATCCTTCACACGTTTTTTCACAAAGCGAACTATTTTCAGGCGCATGATGAAATATTTACGCTTCATAACTCGGAAATTAAGGAGATGGGGAGGTGTGAATGTTCGCCGTTATTGTAGATATATAAAAGCAGTCCATTAGGACAGTTGGTTAGAAATTATTTCTCGTTTTAAGAAAAATTTTTGACAATGTACCTCAGTTAATTTGATTACCAATTGTTGCATATAAATTGCAGAAGTTAGAAATTGAAATTAATTTTCATCGAATTCCAGATTGTACCGGTGTGCATAGAGGTTTATTATTGACTCATTATGTTGAACTGTTCAGTTTTTATCTAAAGCCATTTTTTGTATAGTCCTAAGTTTTCAAATTTTTGCCAATATGGGTTTTTGCTTTTGTAGTTCTTAATTTTTTAAAAAGAAAATTAGGGAATTTTCATTTGTGTTACATCTTTTCGATTGATTTTAAAAGTTACGGTTCAAAGTTTTTTGGAGCTTCCGGTGCTGTTAGGTTGATTTACTTGTTTCTGAGGACTTTCTAGTATTCTTCTAACATTTTAAATTTTTCCATTATTAAGATTAAAATTGTGCCTATTAGCTTTTATTAATCAGTTTAAATCGACTGCGCGCTTTGAATGAAACCTAACTCCTCGTTTCGTTATGTAAATTAAATTCTGCTAGTTAGTATTATCCGAATTGTTTCTTGAATCTAAAATCACGTTTGCGAGGAATTGGAATTAATCAGGAACTAAATTGCTCTGCTTTATTTTTGCCTAATAAATAATCTGGTGGAAAATATTTGTTTGCACCGTTCAATCAAACTAAAAGAATCAAGAAGTCGTCAAATCGCCGAATGTGATTTTTCGAACAAAGATTTTTCGAATAATTTAAATAACTTTAATTTAAAGCGGTCTTTTTGCGTGTTCCTGAAAATGCAACATGATTATCAAATAATTACAAAAAAACGGAAAATCAAGTTTAATTGCCATTTATTTTTCATATTTTGAACTCGCATGGCATTGTGCAGCCACCCATTCTGCCAAAAAAAACGAATATTTAAAATTCGCACAGCATTTTCATGTAACCTGAAAATGCTGTGCGAATTTTAAATATTCGTTTTTTTTTTTGGCAGAATGCCATGCGGGTGGCTGCACAATGCCATGCGAGTTCAAAATATGAAAAATAAATGGCAATTAAACTTGATTTTCCGTTTTTTTGTAATTATTTGATAATCATGTTGCTACTTTCTGCTCAAGAGAGATATTGTTTTCGTTTAAAAAAATTGACAGAAATGCCGCATGCTAGACTAAATTTTGGAACTAAAATATTTTTCACAGCTTTTATTTATAGTAGTTTACAGCAGCTGAGTAAGTATTGTTTTTAGTTCACGTGACAAAAGTGTTCTAAATTTATATCCAGTAGTATTCATGGCCCAGATGCATGGGTGTTTACAAGTGGTAACAGTGGGAATTGGCTATTTCAAGTTCTACTGCTTCAATTGGAATTTTTCGATGATCACGTAATCTTTGTATCGCAATTCCATACAGAAGTAACAAATGCGATCAGAGCCACAAAAAACATCTGCTTATATATGATTCTATATACACAATTCTGTTGTGTAATCTGGGGTATGTGTCTGATAGTCCAATTTTCATCCTGTTCAGCCTCTTTTACCCGTTTTCACTTTGAAGTGTTCAATGAGCGAAAAAAATATTTATCTTCTTTTGATGTTGCTTCTGAGTTATCTCATTTGCTGCTGAAAGAATTAAGTTGGTTCTCTACAAATTGAAAAATATTTCTGTATTCTAGAATATTAAGGTAAGTGATCTTTTCTGTTTTGGTTAATATCGTGTTGAAAGCCCGAGTTAACGATCGGATTATTAAGCTTTATCACTGCCCTAATCAAATACAATTACCAAACAGCTCTTGTTGGCGAGTATAAATACTCCCAGTTGCCAATTTTTTCCGCAATATATGTTAACAAAATGTTATTTAGGCAAAAATAAAATTTACGTGGTCAATAATTACATAAAGTCGTAATGTTTACTAATTGATGTTCAAAAGATTTTTTTAGTGATCTAAGTAAAAGTTACAGGACTAGAATGTAAAAGATAACCAACTGACGTTGGGCGAATTTATGTCAAACGACTGGCGAATGTTTGACTTCGTCAGTATCAAGCTGCGGCTTAGGGAGGCTAGTTTAAGATTAATTGAGGGCGGGGGATCATACTCGTAAAAACAACCCTTCGCACCATGAATTTGTCTCTTCAACAGTACCAGTGAATTGTATACTTTGAGACTAGGAAGGCTGTAGGGAACTTCTCAACTACTTAGTGACCTCTGGGTTAAACCTGTGTATCCCATTTTTTTGAGGACGAAAAGTCAAATAGTCTTACGAAACAACTATCACATGAAAAGTCGATCGGTTGTGCAAAAATTTGCATAAAAAGACTAGCAGGACTAATATAATTGCTTTAAACATCGTTTGATAACAATTAATTATACAGTGAGCGGGAAATGGCTGTATTGAGGCAAAGCCAAGGCGTAAAATTTATATGTCCACTAAGCTGGGGCATTACAGACAAGTTCCCCTACCAAAATGGGATTGAACATTCGGTCCATTTGATCAATCCGTTTTCACACATGTCGCTTAAAATATGTATAATTGACTTAAATTTGCTTACAAAAAATTGTTTGGAAATTAATTCAATTTTTGTCACCAAACTTTTGTGGAATTTGGTGACAATATTTGTCCCTCAGATTCTTGACTTTGAAACTACGGTATTCCTCAGTTTGTAGTATTCAGTTTCCACACGCTACGTCCCCTAGAATCCAAAATTAAGCAAGTAATTAATGTTCGTTCAAGTAGCTACTAAACCTACTCTAAAACGCTTTTAAAACAACAAAATGAGCTGACAGTTCCGGAAGATTCAAACTACATACATAGTGCATAGGCAAACTACATTATGAATTAGATTTGTACATTTTGCATTTGATTTAATAATATATATTTATTGAAGAGAAGAACCACACGTAAATAATTTGAACGAAGAGTTCCTATATTATAACTGTTTTTCTACAAATTATATTTTAAAAAAATTATTTAGATGAAACTGCTAAAACAATTTTTCAGAGTCAACTCAAAAAGACCCATTTGTAAAGCTGGCAAAATAAATCAGTATATGCTAAAGCGTACTGGGTTTTCATTTGGTGAAGAACGAGTAATTGTTTACTTAATTTAAAATCCCTCTTGTTTGTGGGCGATGCAGAAAGTGTTGCCCTGATAAAACATTAATCTTAGAATGATTTACGCGTTCTTGCGTACAACGATATTCGCGTTCAAGTGAACTTCATCGCGAACAAAATTTTGATTTTAATTATGCTATGTGGACATTACGGTGAGTATTTCTGCAATAATGCCTGGGTTTAATAGGCTAATGAGAGGTGGGAATAACAGTTAAAGTTGATATAAGTGTAGAGAACTTTAAGAAACTGTTAGAGCTTACTGAAACTGCAGTTTTGTAAGAATAACGTTGTGAGCACAGTTTTTAAATGCTCTTAAACGAAGTTTGGATCTTCTCCGGTTGCGCCCCACCAGCTTAGAAGGTGCATTTTTAAACCCCGCCAGACGCATGTCCCATTTTTTACGATGATTTACTTTGTAATGGCACGTGTTCTGTAACGGGGTGCATAACGTGCTGGGGGGCACAAACCAAACAGAAAAGCTCCCGAAGTTTGTAGCAATTATATTAGCCCTGCGGTCTTTTTTAATGCGATTTTTGCTTGACCCACCCTTTCCATTAAGCTTAAGCTAGCCAATCGTTTTAGAGGATTTCTCCCGTCGTTAGTCGGTTGTGTTTGGAATTTTAGACAACCCGCTTTTGCTCCCAATTTATTTTTTCGTCTACCTCGTCCCGGGAGACTAGAGACCCTGATCTTAAGCTATTAACTGCCAAAACCAGATACCCGCATGTTCAAAAACGATCCGTATCCCATCGACAATAGATGGTTAGTTTAATATGAATGGATTAACAACTGAACGAAATAGAATTTGAACTTATGAATTGCCTCAAAAGTTTTTTATGAAAAAAATTGATGCTTGTTTGTTTTTGGAAACTGTTTTTTTTGCAATTTTATTCAGTCCGTTAACTGGCATTTGAAAGCATTCCATGACAAATTTTAGACCTTTGGGTAGTAATAATACAGGTATACTATCACTCGAGCGGTTCAAGGTATTAAGTCAAATTTTCGAAGAGACTTCTGCAGAGTCACGTAACCTTGCTTAAAACACGCAACTTGCACGTTTTAAAATGCTGAAAGTCTGCAGTGCCAGAAATTAAAATGCGAGAAGTTTCTATATACGTAGACAGGCGTTGACTTCCATTGACTTTCGTCATTTTAAAACGCGCAAGTTGCGTTTATTAAGCAAGGTTGCGTGACTCTGCAGAAGCCATTTAAAAAATCTGGCTTGAAACACGCATTATATAAAATACCGAAAGTCTGCAGTGCCAGAAGTTAAAATGGCAGAAGTTCCTATATACGTTGCCAGAAGTTGACTTCCATTGACTTTCGGGATCTATTCTGCTTCGCCCCAACAGTGTTTTTTATGACCCCCAGTTACAAATTATGTGTTGCCATATAGCACGTTTCTATGCAAAAAATTAGCACGTGCGCCGAGGGTTCATAGAAGATCTATGCCCACTAAGTGGGGGGGGGGGGGGGGGGTTAGAATAGATTCAAGTGCACGTTGAGTGTTTTAAGCAAGGTTTCATGGCTGCAGAAATCACTTCAAAAATCTGAATTATTATCTCCAACCGCTACGCGGCTCTCGATAAACGCCAGAAGTTCTCAAGTACTTCAACAGAGTACCGTAACCTGTACTTAAAACACGCAACTTACACGTTTTAAAATGACGAAAGTCAACTTCTGTCTGTGTATATAGCAACTTCTGGCCTTTTGACTTCTGGCACTGCAGACTTGGCATCTTATAACGTGCACGTGCGAAAATTGTGTTAAAATTGTGTTCGGACAGTTCATCAGGATCTGAAGTCACAGAACTGAAGATCGTTATAAGAAAGATGAAAAGCCTTTTACAAATAAAATAAAGCATGCCTTTTTATAGAATATGACTTAAGTCAGGAGGACTTATTCGATACTTTTTTCCAGCTCTAAACAGCAGATGAAATAAAAGATTTTGCATTGTTTATTGAATCATTGCGAATGTTTATGACTGTAGAGTGGAAGATGATGTCACTACATGACTGTATCGTGTTGATTCTGACTGTGACTGTGCACTTGTGTGAGAGTAGAGTGTTGTTTCTCTCAATTGATGGCTTCAACTGGGAGTACTTTGATCGTCACAAGGAACAATTACCCACAATGCATCAAATGGCAGAAGAAGGCGTGTTTGTCGATAAGGAAGGATGATCTTGCTTACCGTTTTTACTATTTATGTCATAGGTTTAATTGCATTGCATATCAGTTTTCTCGTAGCCACCAGGAGCTATAGCCTATCAATTTAGCAGAAACAATAACCATAGTGTCTTTTTTCTTACAATCTATTCGTGTACGGACTATCTCATAATTGCTTGATCTAATTCTTTCTATTTTCTGAAATTTGGTAATTTTGAAGAAGATTCAAAATGATTTTCGGTTTTTCCTTGTCTCATAATAAAAGGGACCGGAGAACGCGCAAAATACTTAGAACATCTCAGTTTTAGAGAAGCTTCGGTTAGTTGCAGCAGTGGTATCTATCCACTGTACTGGCTAGGGAGTTGTAAAATCTTTTAAGTGCTGTTGCATGTCGGAAAATTTTGAGATGCAGTTTTATGAGAGACTTATTACTGTTACTTCTCTAGTAAACCGTCCTGTCATTGATATGAAATCCCTGGCAGAGGAAGAATCTGAAAATCATGTCCGAATGCGCCGAAACCTAGAATTTAAAACATTGGCTTGTCAGTGTTTTTTGCGTGTTATTTTTTGCATACTTTACGGGTTCAAAACTCGATATCTGATGCTGAATGGCTGCGACACGAAGTGGAGCAAAGCCATTATTGGCCAAACGACGGCGGTTTTTAGTCAATTTTTATCAATTTTGTTTGTCAAAGTTGAATAACTCTTAGCACCTAATTGCTAACAAATATTTCAAATAATTACAAAACCAACGGACAGGGAATCATTTTTTCTCCAAGTAGAAAAATATTTTGAAAAGCCGCTTTTCAGAAAAAAATTTAAGGGGGTACCGCTACTTTTTGACGCCGTAGATTCAAGTCTTCAGAGCGAGCGTCAGCAAGCTAATCTCACTAGCAGCTTATTAGAAATTCAAACATTTGCCCCGAAAATCAAACTTTTACTTTTTTTAAAAATTAACTTAAACTTGGCAAAAAAATGACAATCCTGAACCCAGGATGAGAAAAATATTATGATCGAGCAGGTGAAATGTAGCAAAGTAACGGTAGCAGAAGTCTCCTGCATTTGAACATTTTTCCACCAAGACATGATTGGCCGGTTTTTCTTATAATTTTCTCAACCTCTAAAGGTAGGCTGACGCAATGTTTTCATCAGTTTTGTTTGCGAAATCTTAGCAAAAAAATGAAGTTTATCGAATTGGTATGGAAGATATGAGCAGACTAAAAAATTTGGATTTTTATCTGCATTGCTTTGCATCTTCCCTCAAAATAGCACTGAATCGCTTACGTCTTGCGTTTTTCAAGTTTAATTTTACTTCGGTTAGAGATTTTAAACATTAGAGACTCTTAAGCATTGATTCAGAACAATTTTAAGGGAAGACACAAAGCATTGCAGATAAAATTCCAATTTTTCTAGTCTGCTTGAGTTTTTGATACCAATTGCTTAAACTTCATTTAACTCCTGCCGACCTTGAGATTTTGAGCAATTTGTAAGAAAGACGGTCAATAATGTCCTGGTGGAGACTTCTGATGCCGTCAATTTGCTTCAATTCAACCTTCTTGGTCAGAATGTTTTTCTCATCCTGGATTCAGGATTGTCGTTTTTTTGCCAAATTAATTTTTTTAAAGAAAAGTAGAAAATAAAGTTTGATTTTCGAGGAAAATTTTTGAATTTCTGATAAGCTGCTAGTGTGTTTAGCCGGCTAACGCTGTGAAGAGATAAATCTATGGTGTCAAAAATTACTGGTACCCCCTTAGTTTTCTGAAAAACATCTTCACAAAATATCTTTTTACTCTGAGTAAGAAATGCTTCCCTTACCGTTTCCTGTGAAATCAATGTTTGAAATATTTGTAAGGAATTAAATTTATTTTCGTGTCTTTTTTAAACTATATAATTTTTTTTCAAATGTTCAAATATTTTTACAGATAATGAATTTAAACGAATTTTTACTCGATTTTGCCTGATGACATGATTACTGTTCAAAGGTGATTTGAAGTATTTCTGAGGTAAACAAAGAAAACAGTCTACAAGTTTTTAAATTTGTATCAACATTTTTAAATTTTCCCTTGTTGTCTCACACCAAATTGTCACTTTTTAAATCCTGCCTACATAGCTTTAGAATTTTTAATGCTGACTGCACAAATTGTTTATCGCGGTCTCAGAGGTACGAAACTAAAAAAAAATAGAATTTTCGGATATTGTATAAGCAATTTCATCTAATGAACTGATGTAAACGGTCCCTTCTGGTGGTTATCAAATTAGAATTTTCGAAAACATTTGATTTCGAAGTAATTTTTAAGATTTAATTGTTCAAAGAGTTCGTACATTTTACTGCTGATTCTCCCGAACTGAAAAATATTGCGAACACTAAATTTTAGCAAAAATACGAAAATTTGTCTCCGACCTATGAGCATTGTGCGATCGTTTCGCTCTTACTCGTTTCGCTGTTTTGCAACCAACCCATTATGAATCAATGCCAAGTTTCGACAAGACGGAAAATGCAAAAAAATCGGAATGAATTAAACTGAGGGCTGTTAAATAGGATCTTTTGGTTCCTGTGAAGGACAAGTCCCTCATTTTCCGAGGTGCTCAAAAGTTCTCAAATATAAGGGACTGGTCCTTCACGGGAGCCAAAAGATCCTATTTAACAGCCCTCAGTTTAATTCATTCTGATTTTTTTTTGCATTTTCCGTCTTGTCGAAACTTGGCATTGATTCATAATGGGGTGGTTGCAAAATAGCGAAACGAGTAAGACAGTGTTATTGTCTTGTTGTAGCGCAACAAGAGCAAATAACAGAGTGGATGAGTAATGTTCGTTCGCACATAAGGTTCTAACCTGTCATTTGCCAAGAAATTTTAAAACGTAAAACAATTATTAACTTAAAGAGTACTGTTAAGGCCGAGCTTATTGAATGAATAATCGTCAAGAGCAATTTAAACAGCGAAGTTAGAATAGCATGACAAGTGAAATTTAATGCTATCGAAGCCCCATTAATTTTTCTCGCTCGTCAACATACCTAATTATTAATAATCATCATTACGTGATTATCAATCATGAAGTCGAACTCGAACTATGCCACTTTCACCAAATCATTATTCACTCGTACTCACAAAAAGTCTCTAGTACAAAGAATTAAGCTGAAATGGAGTATGAGTTACCGAATTTGGCATGCCAGTTTCAGTGAATTTTGCGCTATAATTCACAGAGCACGGAGCACCATTTGAGGTATCATGAACCCAGTGTATTCAGAGGATCTGACGACATAGTGATCTCTATCCAATCAACAAATCAGATTTGACATGCAAAACAACTTGACTAGTAGTATCAACAAAGCTTGAAAAACTAGAACAAATCAGATGAATCGTGTTTATTTTGTCATTTTAAACGGACATACTGGGTGGAGAGAAGCACAATTCCTGGAACGGTAAATTACTTATTATCATGTCTTGTTTCGGTATTTCATTTGAGCTATTCTGCAGTTTATCGCAACCTTGACTTCTTTGACAAGGGAATTAACTTTGGTATTCTCCTTTGTAGAACAAATTTCCTAAGTAGGTATTGCGGCTGCTGAAGAATCTCTGCGAAACGGAACCTTCACAGGCTGGTACTCGAGTAAAACGCCGTCCTAGTTCTTTACCAAATCAAATTGACTTGAAATTGCGTTGAAACAATTAATCACTCGGACGTTTAAAGGATTGTAACTTTACGTTTGATTAAGGTTAAGAGTATCCTGAGTGATAATGTGTTCAACCTCGTACTGTAGTTTATAAGGTTTCAGTCATTGATAGTAATGTTTCTAATCTCTCCTACGAAAGTTCAACTAGCTTATAACTTTGCCGATTATACGATATAGCAAAGTTTAACAATTAAAGATTAAAGTTGATTTTGAATCAAATTATAGTAAATCTGAGTGCCAACTGCCCTTTGTAACAGTTTCTTATGGTTCTAAAAACCATATATTTTTGCTCTTCAAACAATTCGGTTAGAGTAAATAATTAATTAAGGATCTTTTACAACATCATTATTACTCGTTCCTGATTGGTTGATCGAGGAAACGATGTTCGCCAATATTTGCATAGTAAATGTCAAGTTAATGCACTATTTGGTTTTGTTGAGAAAAGCACGCCTGGTTTTTACGTAACACTAGATACTTTGAATATATGGCATTTGACGATAAGTAAGTAACTAAGAGTTCACATAAATAACATTAATATTTTTCAGGAATAACTGGAAATCTTAAGAAAAATGAACTTTTGCACTCAAAAATGTTAAAAGCCAGACTTGTGAGTTTGATGCAATAGTGTTTGTTGGGTTTATGGATGGCTTAGAAATTACACTAACCGAAATATAAGACCTGTGGTTGCTCAAGGTTTCGCTTCCTCGAGAATCGTTTGGCGTGGAAAAATATGGAGTCACTTGTATTTTTTTTTAGTTTTGACCTTTTTGGAGTTATCACAAAATTCTATGTTTCAGAGAGTGGTTTTGTTTTTTTCTGCTCATCCTTTTGTTCAATAGTTGCGCTGACAGTAATAGAAACTTTGTACAACGTACAGAGTCTAGTTTCATTGTGGTGTTTTGTAAGCCAATTGAGAAACAAAAAATGTTTTTCAATTCAGCGAAAATAATCAAATCTGAGCTAGAGTTGACTACATTTATTCTGAAAGACAGTTCAACCAGTTCAATTTCTTCTTTGTTTCAATATTTATATGACAGCGTTCTTCACTTACAAATTTGCCCAAATTTTGTATTCATTTACGGAGGGTACCAATGTATTAAGATTGAGGTTAAAATAAAACATTAGGTTGAAAAACTTTTAGATCAGACTGAGTCTATTCAACGTTCATAATCTTTTTAAATTTTCTCTTTATTATTTGCGGTTTTGAGAAACTGGCAAAAAATCTGTAATTTGCGAACCGTTATTCCTTCGAAAACCTAAGTTATTTCGGTTAACTCAAGCGAAGCAATTTCTTATTAGGCAAAGCTGAACGAGCACCATTTGAGGTATCCTGAATCCAGTGTATTCAGAGGATCTGACGAAATAGTTATCTTTATCCAATCAACAAATCAGATTTGACATGAAGAACAACTTGACTAGTAGTATCAACGGAGCTTGAAAATTTACAAAAATTCAGTTGAATCATGTTTATTTTGTCTTATTGAACGGGCATACTGTGCGGAAAGAAGCATAATTCCGTAAACGGTTAATTACTTATTATCATATCTCGCTTTGGTAATTAGTTTTAGTGATTGTACAGTTTAGTTGAACCTTGACTTTGAAAAGTGTGTCGTACTTTATTAGTATACTGTCGACTTGGCTACGCGAAGACAGACTTTTGAATTAATGATGGATCTCGCCAGGCAAAGAACTTGTTTATTTTTGAGCTTGCTTTGAGGAGCGAAATGAAAAGATATTGTGACAACTGAATTTGAGTTAAAGAGACAAGATTACGAACGTAAGTGGTTATCAACAAAGTAAAATGGAATGAACAGACGTGTCTAATCACGTAGCGTGTAGTGAAATAAATATTAACAAGTGATAAGTTGCAAGCGGGAAATATGAATTTTTGTCTGATTAAAAATAAAGATCGAAGAACAAATAAATATGAACTAAATTATAGCATCGTAAAAGATTTACTGTACTAAATTAGGATAACAATTAACGAGTATTATCACAAACCCTCTTGCACATGAAAACAAAATAGTACAATTAGGACATTTTTTAATAGTAGTAACATGTTTACAATGTTAATACTTGGTCCCCGGTTAAATATGCAGTAACAATATAAGCACTGGTTTGCATAGCTAGTGATATTTAATAAAATATAGTGTTGAGTTTTTGAGTTTTAACCAAGTCTTAATCAGAATTTGCTTTCACTTCGGCCTCATAAAGTGTCATGGAAATTGTATAGTTTTTGGGGGTCGGGCCTTTTTAATCAACCAATTACCCGCGGGTCAGGAGGAAATACATTTCCAATGACAAATGAGACGTTCGTCTCTTCTGGGGCCGGTTTTGTTGTAGATTGAGCTGTTTCCACAACAGATATGTTGGGTGGTTGGAGACTTTCAATATCACCAGCTCTGCTTTGGCGAGTTGGTGGTGCAGTGATCAGGGAGTCGGAGGACGTGTCTTCGAAGCCGTAACCAGTTGGGCTTCGTCGATTTCGGAACTTTTGAAGCCTTGAAGTCGGGACATTAGGAGTAGTAATATAGTGAGCGACAGTCCCCTGGGGGGTGGGGTGAGGTCCCCATGTATTAAGATAAGGTATAGCGTTGTTCCAGGAGATAGGGGCCTCTCACATGTATTAAGATAGGGTATAGGGTGCATGTATTAAGATTATGAATAGAATCTACAAGTGTTAAGATTAGTTATAGCGGCCGACATGTTTTAAGATTAGTTACGGTCGCCACCATGCATTAGGGTTAGGAATAGCCACCGCAACGTATTAAGATTAGGAATAGCCGCCGCCACGTATTAAGATTAGGAATAGCCGCCACGTATTAAGACTAGGAGTAGCCACCGCAACGTATGGAGATTAGGTAGGTCAGTAGTAGTATATAGCGATTATATGTGTCTGTATTTTAGGAGGGCATTCTGATTGGCCGAGAGGTTTAGTGTAGTAAACATTGTAGATGAACTTTTATTGAAAGGAGGGGTAAAATTGAGTGTTGTTTGTGTTTGTATATTTAGTAACAGATGTTGTCAGAGAAATGTTTACACACATTCCGATCACTCTCACTGTTTTGAACACTCTGTGGGGGTGGGGGCTTCTATGGGGGGTCCAAGGTGTTACCGCTGAGGGATGAAATTGTAAACGCTTTTTCGGTCAATTGCAAAGATTGTTCCCCTAATTGTTTGATTAAATTGTGTACCAATTGTCTTGTGCGCGCTCATTAATTGGAAAATGTTAAATGATAGAAAAAAATGAATTAAAATAGTATAAAATTACAGACACAATATAAATGCAATAGTGAATTTTAAAGAATTGTGATATAGTAAAACGATTAAAGTTATATGTTGAGTATATGGTGCTGTATGGATACCGTCAGACTGAACTATGCGCTTAGGGTAGAAATAGGACAGTCCCTTCTTTGTCTGCTCATACGTAGCAACACAGTGGTTTATTGTTCTGAAGCCTCTATTTGTTGGAGTAAGATTGATAATTTCATCAATCACACGTCGAAATTTCTCTATTGGTCCATCTCCGTTCTCTTCTAGTGTTCTTTTGTTGAGACTTTTACTGCTCAACTTGCATTTGTCATACTGTGCATCGTAGCAACAATAAGTTTTGCTACAAAGACAAATCATTTCCGTACATCAGAACTCTCCCTTGAAAAATCCTGGTTCCCGTTTATCATGCTTCTTATGCTTAGAACAACACGTTCTAGGGAAGAAATTTTGAAAAGCTTCTGCTTTGAAAGAGTCATTAAAGTCTTGCTGTCTCAATTCTTCTCATTCTTGTTTTTTAGCAGTTCGAATACAATCATACAAATTCTCTTGAGCTAGGGCTAAATAGAGAGAATCTGTATCCGTCTCTAACTCCTCGATTTTATCCACATAGCAAAATCTGTCAAAAAAGTTATAGTAGAGCTCCAACATACGCAGTTTAGCGTACTGAAATGTAAAGAATCTAACTATTAAAGGTTCCCGGTGTTCAATTTTTGATTTTGGTACAAGATGAAACAAAATCGGGTATTGTGACGAGCAACTAATTGTGAAAATAACAAAGTGAGAATGAAAGAAATTTTTTTGTACAATTAGGGAACGCAGCTATGAGGCATCACTCCATATATGGAAATTTATTGTTTCGATTTTATGAAGCTTGTTGTCATAACCGAACATTCTAGAATATAATGAATAAACAAATTAGATTCTTCCGTTTACAAATACCTTAAAAATTTGTGAACATTCACTTTAATTGTGTGAATTCATTCCTTGGCGTAAACTCAAAAATCTCAAATCATTCTTATGTATCTTATTAATTATTTCTAATACATTTTTTAAAAGTTTTCTTATTTCATCCAGATATAATACAAAACCCCCAAAAACAGACTCACAACATATTCAAACCCTCTGTTCCAATTTTTACGAACTCTGTGATTCAACTTTGTGTCTATCCACAATTGACAGAATTCAGTGCTTGCAAACAAATCTATTTGTTTTGAAAATTGAAATTAGCACATGAATGCGCTTTTGCAACAATGTTAAAGATTTCGAAAACAAATATTCATCCATGCTTCAGGAACAAATATTTACTGTACAACTTAACGTTTTTGTCTTGGAACCTCTCAACCAATCAAAATCCCGCGTTAAAGAAAGTATTCTGAAGATTAACGACTTTATTTTGTGTAATTGTTTCCTAATTTTAACTTTCTTTTACATAAACAGAGTATTGCGTGAAATTTTGCTCATTTGTGAAAAATGTTGATCAAAAACCATTTACAGTTGTTGGAAAAAATATAAAAGAGGAAAGAAGGAATTGGCGATGCCTACAAAGTTGACGAGATTGAGGTTGATCCCTACTTCTTTTTACAATTTCTTCGACATTTGCGTTCAGAATAACAGAATAATCCGATTTAGTAAAGGATTTCAATATGCTACACTTTCCATGAAAAAATTCAAATTTGATGATTATATAACGAAACAATCATTTGATTTATCGTCAGAGCTACACATTAACAAGTACAAAATTTTATTTATTTTAAATTCTGTTCCCGAAATTTTAGATCAGTACAGAAATCTAGCACAAGCGAACTGTATTCCAATTCCCGATCCCATAGCAATCTCTTCGTCTGTACAAAGCAGTAATAGAAACTTTGTACAACGTACAGAGTCTAGTTTCATTGTGGTGTTTTGTAAGCCAATTGAGAAACAAAAAATGTTTTTCAATTCAGCGAAAACAATCAATTCTGAGCTAGAGTTGACTACATTTATTCTGAAAGACAGTTCAACCAGTTCAATTTCTTCTTTGTTTCAATATTTATATGACAGCGTTCTTCACTTACAAATTTGCCCAAATTTTGTATTCATTTACGGAGGGTACCAATGTATTAAGATTTAGGTTAAAATAAAACATTAGGTTGAAAAACTTTTAGATCAGACTGAGTCTATTCAACGTTCATAATCTTTTTAAATTTTCTCTTTATTATTTGCGGTTTTGAGAAACTGGCAAAAAATCTGTAATTTGCGAACCGTTATTCCTTCGAAAACCTAAGTTATTTCGGTTAACTCAAGCGAAGCAATTTCTTAATAGGCAAAGCTGAACGAGCACCATTTGAGGTATCCTGAATCCAGTGTATTCAGAGGATCTGACGAAATAGTTATCTTTATCCAATCAACAAATCAGATTTGACATGAAGAACAACTTAACTAGTAGTATCAACGGAGCTTGAAAATTTACAAAAATTCAGTTGAATCATGTTTATTTTGACTTATTGAACGGGCATACTGTGCGGAAAGAAGCATAATTCCGTAAACGGTTAATTACTTATTATCATATCTCGCTTTGGTAATTCGTTTTAGTGATTGTACAGTTTAGTTGAACCTTGACTGTGAAAAGTGTGTCGTACTTTATTAGTATACTGTCGACTTGGCTACGCGAAGACAGACTTTTGAATTAATGATGGATCTCGCCAGGCAAAGAACTTGTTTATTTTTGAGCTTGCTTTGAGGAGCGAAATGAAAAGATATTGTGACAACTGAATTTGAGTTAAAGAGACAAGATTACGAACGTAAGTGGTTATCAACAAAGTAAAATGGAATGAACAGACGTGTCTAATCACGTAGCGTGTAGTGAAATAAATATTAACAAGTGATAAGTTGCAAGCGGGAAATATGAAATTTTGTCTGATTAAAAATAAAGATCGAAGAACAAATAAATATGAACTAAATTATAGCATCGTAAATGATTTACTGTACTAAATTAGGATAACAATTAACGAGTATTATCACAAACCCTCTTGCACATGAAAACAAAATAGTACAATTAGGACATTTTTTAATAGTAGTAACATGTTTACAATGTTAATACTTGGTCCCCGGTTAAATATGCAGTAACAATATAAGCACTGGTTTGCATAGCTAGTGATTTTTAATAAAATATAGTGTTGAGTTTTTGAGTTTTAACCAAGTCTTAATCAGAATTTGCTTTCACTTCCGCCTCATAAAGTGTCATGGAAATTGTATAGTTTTTGGGGGTCGGGCCTTTTTAATCAACCAATTACCCGCGGGTCAGGAGGAAATACATTTCCAATGACAGTTGAGACGTTCGTCTCTTCTGGGGCCGGTTTTGCTGTAGATTGAGCTGTTTCCACAACAGATATGTTGGGTGGTTGGAGACTTTCAATATCACCAGCTCTGCTTTGGCGAGTTGGTGGTGCAGTGATCAGGGAGTCGGAGGACGTGTCTTCGAAGCCGTAACCAGTTGGGCTTCGTCGATTTCGGAACTTTTGAAGCCTTGAAGTCGGGACATTAGGAGTAGTAATATAGTGAGCGACAGTCCCCTGGGGGGTGGGGTGAGGTCCCCATGTATAAGGATAAGGTATAGCGTTGTTCCAGGAGATAGAGGCCTCTCACATGTATTAAGATAGGGTATAGGGTGCATGTATTAAGATTATGAATAGCATCTACAAGTGTTAAGATTAGTTATAGCGGCCGACATGTTTTAAGATTAGTTACGGTCGCCACCATGCATTAGGATTAGGAATAGCCACCGCAACGTATTAAGATTAGGAATAGCCGCCGCCACGGATTAAGATTAGGAATAGCCGCCGCCACGTATTAAGATTAGGAATAGCCGCCACGTATTAAGACTAGGAGTAGCCACCGCAATGTATGGAGATTAGGTAGGTCAGTAGTAGTATATAGCGATTATATGTGTCTGTATTTTAGGAGGGCATTCTGATTGGCCGAGAGGTTTAGTGTAGTAAACATTGTATATGAACTTTTATTGAAAGGAGGGGTAAAATTGAGTGTTGTTTGTGTTTGTATATTTAGTAACAGATGTTGTCAGAGAAATGTTTACACACATTCCGATCACTCTCACTGTTTTGAACACTCTGTGGGGGTGGGGTCTTCTATGGGGGGTCCAAGGTGTTACCGCTGAGGGATGAAATTGTAAACGCTTTTTCGGTCAATTGCAAAGATTGTTCCCCTAATTGTTTGAATAAATTGTGTACCAATTGTCTTGTGCGCGCTCATTAATTGGAAAATGTTAAATGATAGAAAAAAATGAATTAAAATAGTATAAAATTACAGACACAATATAAATGCAATAGTGAATTTTAAAGAATTGTGATATAGTAAAACGATTAAAGTTATATGTTGAGTATATGGTGCTGTATGGATACCGTCAGACTGAACTATGCGCTTAGGGTAGAAATAGGACAGTCCCTTCTTTGTCTGCTCATACGTAGCAACACAGTGGTTTATTGTTCTGAAGCCTCTATTTGTTGGAGTAAGATTGATAATTTCATCAATCACACGTCGATATTTCTCTATTGGTCCATCTCCGTTCTCTTCTAGTGTTCTTTTGTTCAGACTTTTACTGCTCAACTTGCATTTGTCATACTGTGCATCGTAGCAACAATAAGTTTTGCTACAAAGACAAATCAGTTCCGTACATCAGAACTCTCCCTTGAAAAATCCTGGTTCCCGTTTATCATGCTTCTTATGCTTAGAACAACACGTTCTAGGGAAGAAATTTTGAAAAGCATCTGCTTTGAAAGAGTCATTAAAGTCTTGCTGTCTCAATTCTTCTCATTCTTGTTTTTTAGCAGGTCGAATACAATCATACAAATTCTCTTGAGCTAGGGCTAAATAGAGAGAATCTGTATCCGTCTCTAACTCCTCGATTTTATCCACATAGCAAAATCTGTCAAAGAAGTTATAGTAGAGCTCCAACATACGCAGTTTAGCGTACTGAAATGTAAAGAATCTAACTATTAAAGGTTCCCGGTGTTCAATTTTTGATTTTGGTACAAGATGAAACAAAATCGGGTATTGTGACGAGCAACTAATTGTGAAAATAACAAAGTGAGAATGAAAGAAATTTTTTTGTACAATTAGGGAACGCAGCTATGAGGCATCACTCCATATATGGAAATTTATTGTTTCGATTTTATGAAGCTTGTTGTCATAACCGAACATTCTAGAACATAATGAATAAACAAATTAGATTCTTCCGTTTACAAATACCTTAAAAATTTGTGAACATTCACTTTAATTGTGTGAATTCATTCCTTGGCGTAAACTCAAAAATCTCAAATCATTCTTATGTATCTTATTAATTATTTCTATTACATTTTTTAAAAGTTTTCTTATTTCATCCAGATATAATACAAAACCCCCAAAAACAGACTCACAACATATTCAAACAATCTGTTCCAATTTTTACGAACTCTGCGATTCAACTTTGTGTCTATCCACAATTGACAGAATTCGGTGCTTGCAAACAAATCTTATTGTTTTGAAAATTGAAATTAGCACATGAATGCGCTTTTGCAACAATGTTAAGGATTTCGAAAACAAATATTCATCCATGCTTCAGTAACAAATATTTACTGTACAACTTAACGTTTTTGTCTTGGAACTTCTCAACCAATCAAAATCCCGCGTTAAAGAAAGTATTCTGAAGATTAACGACTTTATTTTGTGTAATTGTTTCCTAATTTTAACTTTCTTTTACATAAACAGAGTATTGCGTGAAATTTTGCTCATTTGTGAAAAATGTTGATCAAAAACCATTTACAGTTGTTGGAAAAAATATACAAGAGGAAAGAAGGAATTGGCGATGCCTACAAAGTTGACGAGATTGAGGTTGATCCCTACTTTTTTTTTACAATTTCTTCGACATTTGCGTTCAGAATAACAGAATAATCCGATTTAGTAAAGG